>NC_088343.1:28480833-28847500 GCF_036884655.1 Musa acuminata AAA Group | reverse complement strand
ATGTCAATATGTTTAGTTCTAGAGTTTTGAATAGGATTTTTCATTAAACATATTACACTTATGTTATCACATTTTATAGGAATATTCTTAAAATAAATTCTATAATCTTCTAATGTATTTTTCATCCATACGACTTGTGCACAACATGCACTAGCTGCTAAGTATTCGGCTTCGGTCATAGATAGTGCAATTAAATTTTGTTTCTTGGAAGACCAAGAGACAAGTGCATGACCTAAAAATTGACATGTTTCTGATGTGTTTTTCTATCTAATCTACATCCAGCAAAATCTGCATCGGCATAAGTAATTAATTTAAAGTTTTCAGATTTTGGATACCATAATCCTATATTAGTGGTTCCTTTAAGATTTCTAAGAATTCTTTGAACTACTTTAAAATGAGATAGTTTAGAATTCATTCATTAAATACCGGAAAAGAAATACAACAAACTCATGCATTCGGACAATTTAAAATTCCTAACTCCCTTCTAATGAAATCAAATTGTTCTTCATTTAAATGTTTTGTAAAGATATCACCCAATTGATGTTTTGTATCAATAAATTATAAGATTACATCATGATTATTAACATGATCTTGTATTAAGTGATGCCTAATGTCAATATGTTTAGTTCTAGAGTTTTGAATAGGATTTTTCATTAAACATATTACACTTATGTTATCACATTTTATAGGAATATTCTTAAAATAAATTCTATAATCTTCTAATGTATTTTTCATCCATACGACTTGTGCACAACATGCACTAGCTGCTAAGTATTCGGCTTCGGTCATAGATAGTGCAATTAAATTTTGTTTCTTGGAAGACCAAGAGACAAGTGCATGACCTAAAAATTGACATGTTTCTGATGTGTTTTTCTATCTAATCTACATCCAGCAAAATCTGCATCGGCATAAGTAATTAATTTAAAGTTTTCAGATTTTGGATACCATAATCCTATATTAGTGGTTCCTTTAAGATTTCTAAGAATTCTTTGAACTACTTTAAAATGAGATAGTTTAGAATTAGATTAAAACCTAGCACAAAGTCCTACGCTAAACATGATATCCGGTCTAGTTACGGTGAGGTATAGTAAACTACCTATCATGCCCCTATAAGCTTTTTGATCAAAGCTTTCTCCACTTTTGTCAATGTCTAACTTAGTTGAGGTACTCATAGGAGTATTGATATCCTTTGAATTATCCATATTAAGTTATTTTAGCAAGTCTAATTCATATTTTGTTTGACTAAGAAAAATATCATTAATAAGTTATTTGATTTATAAGCCTAAAAAGAAGGTTAGTTCACCCATTAAGCTTATTTCAAACTCTTGGCTCATACTCTTGACAAACGATTCATATAGAGATTCAATTGTAGAACCAAAAATAATATCATTAACGTAAATTTGAATAACAAGAAAATTATTCTCAAAATTTTTAATAAACAATGTAGTATCGACCTTGCCTTTAGAGAAATTATTTTGAACAAGAAATGAGCTAAGTCTCTCATACCAAGCCCTTGGGGCTTGTTTCAATCCATAGAGTGCTTTAGTCAATTTAAACACATGATTATGAATATTATCATTCTCAAATCTGAGAGGTTGTTCAATATAAACTTCTTCGAAAATAAAGCCATTAAGAAAAGCACTTTTAACATCCATTTGAAACAACTTAAAATTATTACAACTAGCATAGGCAAGAAGCATCCTTATAGCTTATAATCGTACCACAGGAGCGAAGGTTTCTTCATAATCGATACCTTCTTCTTGGTTGAAACCCTTGACCACTAATCTAGCCTTATTTCTAACCATGATACCAAATTCATCTTGCTTATTTCTAAAGACCCATTTAGTACCAATAACTAAATGGTCATTTAGCCTTAGAACAAGTTTCTATACCTCATTTCTCTCAAATTGATTCAACTTTTCTTACATTACGATAACCCATGAATCATCTTTCAAGGCATCGTCAATGTATTTAAGTTCAATTTGAGAAAGAAAAGTGGCATTGGCACAGAAATTTTTAAGAGAAGAACAAGTTTAAACCCTTTTGATATGTCTCCTATGATTAGCTCCTTTGGATGAGCATCTACGTACTTCTATTCCTTAGGTAAGGATATTTCAGAAGAAGATGCATCCAAGTTGTTAGTTGAAGGAGAAGGTTCATTTAAATTCAAAGCATCAAAATTAAGATCATCATCAAACTTATTTTTTTTAAATTCGAAAACTTCATTAAAGATAACATGAATAGATTTTTTTATAACCAAAATTCTTTTGTTAAAAATACGGAAGGGTTTAGAACTAGAAGAATAGCTAAGAAAAATCCCTTGATCGGATTTTGCATCAAACTTTCCCAAGGCATCTTTTTCATTCAAGATAAAACATTTATAATCGAAAACTTTAAAATATGAAATATTAGAATTTTTGTTGTTCCACAATTCATAAGGAGTTTTGAAAAGTAATGGTCTTACTAAAACCCTATTCATGATATAGCATGCCGTATTAATGGATTTGACCCAAAAATATTTGGGTAGACTATGTTCGTTTAATATGGTTTTTGTCATTTCTTGTAAGTTTCTATTTTTTCTTTCTACTACATTTTGTTAAGGATTTCTTGGAGTAGAGAAATTATGGTTGTATCAATTAGATTCAAAAAAATTTGAAAATCATGATTTTCAAATTCGCCACTATGATCACTCCAAATTGATGAAATCATAAAGTCTTTTTCATTTTGAACAAGTTTACAAAACTTTAAAAAATACCTAAAGCAATCACTTTTGTGTGCTAAGAAGTATGTCAAAGTGTATCTACTTTAATCGTCTACATACAAAGGCGTATTTACTACCTCCTCGGCTTAATGTATCAATTGGTCCAAACAAATCCATATGGATCAATTGCAATGGTCTGTTGGGAAATCATTGGGGGGCGACATCATATGCGCAGCGGAAGAACAAGAAAACAAAAATCCCCGATTCCCAAAAAGATGTTCGTCGTCGTGCGAAGATTGGTGCGCAAAAATTCGCAAAACATAAAACTGCGTATAGAGATTGTGTTACCTAGGGAGATCGTATATCCCTGTTTCCTTGCAGATTCTTAGGAGAGGGTGAAGGAGGTCAAGCGTCCTCCTCTCTAGCGGTGATCCACACAGCAGGGTTGCGATGACGCTCCTCAAAACTCCATGCCTACTCTGAGGTGGAGAGGGAGAGGAGAAAAGGAAAGGCAAGCAAAGACTCTAGCCTATGAGGCTGTGAATCCCTCCTATTTATAAAGATCCCGTGTCAAACCCTAATGGGTCCTTCCTTAGTGGGTATTGGATCTGCATCCAATAAGACAAGGGCTCCGTCGGATATCTCATATCCGAACCTCTACTCATCGCAATGCCTACCATATGTGTGTGACCCTCTAGGCCTAATATCGAGCTGGCCGTGAGTCATACCTGTCAGAACTCCTTCTAACTCAGTGAATTATTATCTCTGTAATAATTCACTCGACTCATCGACTACGGACGTACTAGGCCACTACGCCGTAGTCCCCAGACGATACAGGGGAATCCAATCCATTGGACCTGTCTGTCCTCAGTTACCATGTACCTATAATCCCTCATCCATCTAATATCCCAGAGACCGTATATCGAGCATGGTGCTGTCAGACCCATACGGTTTCTACTCGAGTCTCACTCTAATCGGATTCTCCCGGAGAACTCTTTCTCTCTCAACCCGAATGACCCTGGCCAGGGATTTGTCTGAGCAAGAACACATAGGATATTCCTCTCATGACGCCGAGAGTGGATAATCCTCTATTGACACTCAATAGCCCTCGTAAGGTCGACTACCACTCCCAATGACTAGCTGTACTAGATCTGGGGACAACCAAACCTATAAGTCTGGTATCAAAGAGTGGAGCACTCATACAGGACATCCTTGGTGTTAGGATCGGAGCAGCACTAAGAGGGGGGGGTGAATTAGTGCAGCGGATTAAAACTTCGATTTTAAAAAAAAATCTTTCGTACGATAAGAACGGAACTTGAAAATTTTAACTTGAAAGCGTATTCTTAAAGTTGCGCAGCAAGGGTAATAAGGAACTAAAGCAGTAAGAAGATTTGCAGTAATGTAAATGACAATAATAAAATGCAAACCAGAGATTACGCCGATTTTAGAGTGGTTCGGTCAAATGACCTACTCCACTTGCGATGCCCCTCTTCGATGAGGCTCTCACCTTCCACTAGCAAATCTCTTGAAATGGAAGGGTAAACACCCCTCTTACAACCCTTTACAAGCAGTTCAACCTCTTACAAATTTTCAATAAGAAAGAAGGAGGAGAACTCTCTAGCAAATTGAAAACAAGACTTGCTAAGACTTTCTAAGACTTTTCTCTCAATCAAAATGCTTCTCAAAAGTTGTAATCTCAGCTGAGATTTGAGGGGTATTTATAAGCCTCAAGAGGATTCAAATTTTGGGCTCCAAAATTTGAATTCTCTTAGGGTTTCCGATGCTGGAGGTGCCACCGCCCAACCAAGCGGTGCCACCGCCCAGCGCTTGGGTGCTGGATGGTGCAACCGCCCAGCCAAGGAGGTGTCACCGCTCAGCTCTCGGGTGCTGGGCGGTTCCACCGCCCAGCCAAGCGGTGCCACCGCCTGGCTCTCCGATTCATTGGTTTGGCTTAATTTTAGCCCAAACCAAATCCCACTTTGGGCCCAGTTGGCCCCTAACCAGGATATAGGATTATCTCTTAATCCTAATCCTAAATACAAGTGAACTACATTACACAAAAACATCCTAAGCAAGTTTTCAACCGCGAACGACGAGTCTTGTTCCGGCGAGCTTTCCGACGAATCCTTCCGACGGACTCCCTGCAAGCTCCCAATCTTTGTGATGACTTTAACGAGTAGCCGAGCCTTCTAGGTGATCTCCGCGAGCCTCCGACGATTTCTTCGGCGAATTTTCGACACGTTCCCGATTTCTTCTCGGTTGGTTCCGGCAGCATCTCCGATGATTCTTCGGTCTCTTAAACGTCCATCGAGCTCGACTCCGGTATCCTTGCTTTATGTTTTCTGGTTATCGTAGTTAATCCTGCACACTTAACTCAATAATATGGATTAGATCAATTAACCCATCAATTGATTTTATCATCAAAATCCGAGATTCAACAATCTCCCCCTTTTTTATGATGACAATCAATTGATGACGGAGCTAAACATAACTCCCCCTATCTATATGCCATATTATGAGAAGATAAAAAACACTTGAATTCCGTCCCATTGGATTCAAGCATAACCCGATAAGTTCTAATCGTAGAACTTATCGTTATCCTCATTACACAATAGTAAGTACGAAACTTCGATGAAAATCATAAGTTAAATGATAAGGGACGAATTTTGCTACGACAGAAGATAAAGATTTTCAATATAAATTTCATGATATCAATCTTGTGATATTTTCAAGGATTTGTAAGGCATATAAGACATTCATATCACACAAGTTTTTTGTAATTCATATTAGTCATGCTATCGTTATGGTGTAAGTCATCACTTAGTCATCACTTCTCCCCCTTTGTCATCAACAAAAAGAGACAAGCCAGCTAATTGATGATCATAGAAAAAGGTTTAGCATTTATCAAAGTTCATCATTCAAATTTGCCAGAAATAGTTTATCCAAAAGACATCATCATTTATGTAGATTAAAACAGTAGTTATCTAAAAGGAAAGATCAGTTACCGTTCAATCGATGACAAACTTGAACTTGTTGTTAAAAGCAAACAGAACAGAATAAAAAGATACATCAATTTAATCCTTAGGAGGTAATCCACAGTGCTGATACATGATATCTATTTTTTCATTCATCTGTCGTAGTGTCTTCAAAATTTCAACTTGTTGATTCTGAATTTGTTCTTGCTGTGATTTGATCTGAGATAGCTCCGCCATAATGATATCTTCAGAGGAGGAAACAGGAGCTGAAGGTGCTGCGCCAAAGGGACTAGGAGGAGGAGATTCATTTCCCGTAAGAATTGGTGTTTCGGGTTGTTCTATTGGTGGAGGAATTGAATCCGTCCTTTTAGGCTGCCTAACCCATATGCCATTGCTAAAAGTGCACCTAAGTCTTTTCAGCAGGTTTTTATTTATTATGTTATATCGATCATTTTGAATAGATTCTTCATCAGGTGGAATGCAAATGTCATAGGCATGAAGAATTCTAGTGATTAACCTCCCATATGGCAATATAGTATCTTTAGTCATAATATCCTGCATGTGTTGGCAAATTAAGTACCCAAAACAATTATGCTGACCGGTCATAATCCAATACATGGTTCCTATTTCTATTTGACTTATTTCGTCAAGATGAAATTGCTTGTGATAATGTGATGAAGAATTTTAGAGTTGAAAGGCAGTAAGTGTTCACAGCTCTTGGGTAGAAAATCAAGGTTAGGATTTGCAAAAATTGTTTTCACGGCTTCGGTATAGGTTGCTCCTATTGTTTTGACGTCCCATTTACCTTTAAAATAACATCCCCTATCTTTTTCAGTTATGCCAATTAGCTCACAAATGGTGCTGTCAAATATTCTAATGGGTGTTCCTAGAAGGTAAGTGCTTAGGCTATCATTGTCCTCATATAGGTTGGCATAGAATAATCTCACTAACCGTGGATAGATTGGTTCCTCTATTTGTAGTAGAGGTAGAGCTTCTAGGTGTGCAAACCACCTAATGGGATCTAAGTCCTCTAGTTCATCCAAATCAACGTATTTTCCCTTATGGACACATCGTGTTTCAAATTTTGGAAAGCTAAGGGCTACCTCTTTTGATCTAAAAAGGTCATGGTTATATGAATCTCCTTCAATCCTTATTCCTTTTGATCTCTTAGGAGCCATTTTCTAGACAAGATGATGATGAAATTGTGAAAAATAAGCAAGAGAAAGAGAAAAGAAAAGAGGGATTTCAAGTGTTACCTTGTGGAGATTATGTTGAGAGATGGAAAGCTTGGACCACCAAGAATCCTTCTCCAATGTTTCTAAGAGTTAGAATGAGGGTTAGAGGGAATGGGAGAGGGTTTTTGAGAGGTTTTTCTTCGGGTTGGGGGTGGTGTCACCGCCGGCCCTAACCCCTCGGGTTAAAAGAGTTACTCGGTCGGTGTCACCGCCTGGCGCCCGAGTGCCAGGCGGTGCAACCGCCAGATCTGGCGGTGCCACCGCTGGCATCACGCGGAGGAAAGAAAAAAAAAATTTTTCTTCCTTCCTTTTGTTTAGCTTCTTCCCTCAAGATCATAAGTTATACTTTAATGGATCATTTTGAATTGAAGAAGAAGGAATAATTCAAATTCATAAACGAAGGGAAAAGAACGAGTCCTTTTTGTGAAGTTCATTTTAGGGACTATTTAGCATGCCTAATTCCCTTCGGATGAATTCAAATTGGTCTTCATTTAAAGCTTTTGTAAATATATCTGCTAATTGATGCTTTGTGTCAATGAATTCTAGAACAACATCATTGTTAAGGACATGATCGCGTATGAAATGATGCCTAACGTCAATGTGCTTAGTTCTAGAGTGCTGAATTGGATTTTTAGTAAGGCATATGGCACTAGTATTATCGCATTTTATGGGAATATTTTCAAAGTGAATTCCATAGTCTTCTAATGTATTTTTCATCCAAATTACTTGTGCACAACATGCACTTGCAGCAATGTATTCGGCTTCCACCGTAGATAGTGCAACTAAATTTTGTTTCTTGGAAGTCTAAGAAACAAGTGCATGTCCTAAAAATTGGCATGTTCCGGATGTACTTTTTCTATCTATCCTGCATCTGCCAAAATCGGCATCTGCATAAGCTATTAGATTGAATTTTTCAGATTTTGGATACCACAATCCTAAATTTGGAGTTCCTTTAAGATACCTAAATATTCTTTTAACACTCTTAAGATGAGATAATTTAGGATTAGATTGAAACCTAGCGCAAAGTCCTACACTAAACATAATATCCGGTCTAGTCGCGGTGAGGTATAGTAGACTACCTATCATTCCCCTATATGTTTTTTGATTGAAACTCTCACCATTTTCATCCATATCTAACTTAGTCGCAGTACTCATAGGGGTGTTTATTGCTTTTGAATTATCCATGTTAAATCGTTTTAACAATTCTAATGTATATTTAGATTGGTTAAGAAATATACCATCACTAAGTTGTTTGATTTGTAATCCTAAAAAGAAAGTTAATTCACCCATTAAACTCATTTCAAATTCAAGACTCATACATTTGGCAAATGATTCACATAGTGATTCATCCGAAGAGCCAAAGATAATATCGTCAACATAAATTTGCACAATAAAAAAATTATTTTCAAAATGTTTAATAAACAATGTAGTATCAACCTTGCCTTTAGTAAAATTATTTAAAATAAGAAAGGAACTAAGCCTTTCATACCAAGCTCTAGGAGCTTGTTTCAAGCCATAGAGGGCCTTAGTCAATTTGAATACATGATTAGGAAGAAGAGAATTTTCAAATCCGGGAGGTTGTTCGACATATACTTTTTCGGAAATAAAACCATTCAAGAAAGCACTTTTAACATCCATTTGAAATAGTTTAAAATTATTACTACTAGCATAGGCAAGGAGCATCCTTATGGCTTCTAATCGAGCCACGGGAGCGAAGGTTTCTTCGTAATCGATACCTTCTTCTTAGTTGAAACCTTTGGCCACTAATCTAGCCTTGTTTCTAACCACGATACCATTTTCGTCTTGCTTGTTTCTAAAGACCCACTTAGTACCTATGACTAAGTGGTCATTTGGTCTAGGAACAAGCTTCCATACCTCATTCCTCTCAAATTGGTTCAATTCTTCTTGCATTGCAATGACCCAAAAATCATCTTTTAAGGCTTCGTCAATGCATTTAGGTTCAATTTAAGAAAGGAAAGCGGCGTTAGCACAGAAATTTTTGAAAGAAGAACGAGTTTGAACCCCTTTTGATGTATCTCCTATAATTTGCTCTTTTGGATGAGCATCTACATACTTCCATTCTTTTGGTAAAGAAATTTCGGAAGAAGATGCATTCAAATGGCTATTTTGAGGAGAGGGTTCATTTAAATTCAAATTATCAAAACCAAGATCATCATCAAAATCATTTTTCTTTAAATCGGAAATTTCATTAAAAACTACATGAATAGACTCTTCTATTACTAAGGTTCTTTTATTAAAAATCCGAAAAGCCTTAGAAACGGAAGAGTAGCCAAGAAAGATGCCTTCATCGGATTTAGCATCAAATTTACCTAAGGTATCCTTTTCATTTAAAATAAAGCATTTACAACCGAAAACTTTAAAATAAGAAATATTTGGTTTTTTGTTATTCCATAATTCATAGGGAGTTTTTGATAGAGATGGTCTTATTAGAACCCTATTCATGATGTAGCAAGCCATATTTACGGCTTCGGCCCAAAAATATTTGGGTAAACTATGTTCATTTAACATAGTTCTTGCCATTTCTTGTAGGTTTCTATTTTTTCTTTCAACTACACCATTTTGTTGAGGATTTCTTGGAGTTGAAAAGTTGTGATTGTATCCATTAACTTCGCAAAAATTTTGAAAGTCATGGTTTTGAAATTCACCACCGTGATCACTCCGAATTGATGAAATCATGAAGCCTTTTTCGTTTTGAGTGAGTTTACAAAATTTAGAGAAACACTTGAAGCAATCACTTTTATGAGCTAAGAAATAGGTCCAAGTGTATCTAGAGTAGTCATCCACAATCACAAAAGCATATTTGCTTCCACCTAGACTTGTTGTATCAATTGGTCCAAATAAGTCCAAATGGATCAATTGTAATGGTCTAGTGGTGCTAATTTGATTTTTTGGTTTGAAGCTTGTTTTTATTTGTTTGCCTAGTTGACATGCATCGCATACTTTGTCCTTAATAAACTTTATATTTGGAATTCCTCGTACTAATTCTTGAGATGAGATCTTAGATATTGTTTTCATGCTTGCATGGCCTAATCTCCTATGCCAAAGCCAAGCATCATCATTTACGGCGGAGAAACACATTTCATTACTTAGTTCATCAAGATTGATGGTATAGACATTATTTTGTTTTAAAGCAATCATAGTCATGTTATGATTTGGTTTTTCAATAATGCACATATTTGATTCAAATCTAACGATGTAACCTTTATCGCATAGTTGACTAATACTCAAGAGATTATGTTTCAATCCATCAACTAGTAAGACATCATCACTGGAAAAATTAAATTTGTTACCAATAGTTCCCTTGCCAATGATTTTGCCTTTGTTGTTGTCTCCGAAGGTAACGTACCCTTCTTCTTTGCTATTGAGCATAGAGAAATGAGATGGATCTCCAGTCATATGTCTTGAGCAACCACTATCGAGATACCATCTCTTGCTCCTAGCTTGTGGGTTTGTCTACAAAAGAGGATGATTTTTAGGTACCCATTTGATTTTGGGTGCCTCAAAAATTGACCCACTAACTTTGTTATTTATTATTGAATTCTTTATAGTTCCTTTAGGAACCCATATTAATTTTTGTGAACTAATTTTCCTAAATGGGCATTTGTAGGCAATATGTCCGGATTTGCAACAAAAGTTGCATTTCATATAAGAGGAAACATGTAATGTAGGTCCTTTTATGAAAGTGGTAGGATTTTGATGTAATCCTTTTACAAATCCAATTCCATTTCTATTTGCGATGTGACCCTTGTGTGCAAGGATCATATCTAATCCTTTGCTACCAACCTTAAACTTGTTTAAGGTTTCCTTAAGAAGCAAATTTTTATTTTTTATTGCATCTAAGTGCTCACACTTAGAGCATGGAGGAGTTTGAAGACTATCAAACTTATCTTGTTGCAAAGCATGCTCTTTCTTTAAGATACTTAACTTCTTGCTAACAGTTCTACATTCATCAAATAATTCATGAAAAGCGATAGATAGTTCTTCAAAAGATAAATCTTCATTAAATAAATCACATACCTCTTCTCCTAACGCCATTAGCGCGTAATGAGCAATTTGCTCGGTGTTGGACTCCTCTTCTTCGGATGCGCTTGAATCATCTCACGTTGCCTTGAACGCCTTCTTCTTTGATGTTCTCTTTTTGGCTTGAGGACAATCGTTCTTATAGTGTCCCGGTTTTTTGCATTCATAGCAAATCACTTGGTCGTTCTTTTGTTCAAATTTATTTTTTATATTATTTTTAAATTTGTTCTTTCTTAAATATTTTTTAAATTTTTGAGTCAAAAGTGCAATGTCATTGTCACTGTCCTCATCACTTGATGTTCCTTTCAAGTGGTCTTCTTGTGATTTGAGTGCCATATCCTTCCTGTTCTTTGGAAGGGGGTTCTCGAGCTCGTCATGAGCTTGACATGTCATTTCGTAGGTCATTAGAGACCCAATGAGTTCTTCAAGAGGGAATGCTTTAAGGTCTTTGGCCTCTTGAATGGCCGTAACTTTTTGATCCCAACTTTTAGGGAGGGATCTTAAGATTTTAGTTACTAGTTCAAAGTTAGTAAAATCTTTACCAAGAGATTTGAGTCCATTGATGACATCCGTAAACCGGGTGTACATGTCTCCGATGGACTCACTTGGTTTCATTCGGAAAAGTTCATAAGAGTGCACAAGGATGTTGATTTTGGACTCTTTCACTCGGCTAGTGCCTTCATGAGTGACCTCAAGAGTTCTCCAAATATCAAAAGCCGAATCACACATTGAAACACGATTAAATTCGTTTTTGTCTAGTGCACAAAACAAGGCATTCATAGCCTTTGCATTTAAAGCAAAAACCTTCTTCTCCGATTCATCCCATTCGCTCATCGGAAGAGAAGATTTTTGAAATCCATTCTCGACAATAGACCAAAGCTCAAAGTCCATAGAAATGAGGAAGATCCTCATGCGAGTCTTCCAGTATGTGTAATCCGACCCATTAAACAAAGGTGGTCGTGCAATAGAATGGCCCTCTTGCATGCCGGAGTAAGCCATCTCTCTTGGGTATTAAACCAAATATGAGAGATAACCTCGCTCTGATACCACTTGTTAGGATCGGAGCAGCACTAAGAGGGGGGGTGAATTAGTGCAGCGGATTAAAACTTCGATTTAAAAAAAAAATCTTTCGTACGATAAGAACGGAACTTGAAAATTTTAACTTGAAAGCGTATTCTTAAAGTTGCGCAGCAAGGGTAATAAGGAACTAAAGCAGTAAGAAGATTTGCAGTAATGTAAATGATAATAATAAAATGCAAACCAGAGATTACGCCGATTTTAGAGTGGTTCGATCAAATGGCCTACTCCACTTGCGATGCCCCTCTTCGATGAGGCTCTCACCTTCCACTAGTAAATCTCTTGAAATGGAAGGGTAAACACCCCTCTTACAACCCTTTACAAGCAGTTCAACCTCTTACAAATTTTCAATAAGAAAGAAGGAGGAGAACTCTCTAGCAAATTGAAAACAAGACTTGCTAAGACTTTCTAAGACTTTTCTCTCAAAAAAAATGCTTCTCAAAAGTTGTAATCTCAGCTGAGATTTGAGGGGTATTTATAAGCCTCAAGAGGATTCAAATTTTGGACTCCAAAATTTGAATTCTCTTAGGGTTTCCGATGCTGGAGGTGCCACCGCCCAGCCAAGCGGTGCCACCGCCCAGCGCTCGGGTGCTGGACGGTGCAACCGCCCAGCCAAGGAGGTGTCACCGCCCAGCTCTCGGGTGCTGTGCGGTTCCACCGCCCAGCCAGGCGGTGCCACCGCTTGGCTCTCCGATTCATTGGTTTGGCTTAATTTTAGCCCAAACCAAATCCCACTTTGGGCCCAGTTGGCCCCTAACCAGGATATAGGATTATCTCTTAATCCTAATCCTAAATACAAGTGAACTACATAACACAAAAACATCCTAAGCAAGTTTTCAACCGCGAACGTCGAGTCTTGTTCCGGCGAGCTTTCCGACGAATCCTTCCGACGGACTCCCTGCAAGCTCCCAATCTTTGTGATGACTTTAACGAGTAGCCGAGCCTTCTCGGTGATCTCCGCGAGCCTCCGATGATTTCTTCGGCGAACTTCCGACACGTTCCTGATTTCTTCTCGGTTGGTTCCGGCAGCATCTCCGATTATTCTTCGGTCTCTTAAACGTCCATCGAGCTCGACTCCGGTATCCTTGCTTTATATTTTCTGGTTATCGTAGTTAATCCTGCACACTTAACTCAATAATATGGATTAGATCAATTAACCCATCAATTGATTTTATCATCAAAATCAGAGATTCAACACTTGGTGTCTCAAGTCTAAGGATCAGATACACCACTAGGACTACGGAATCACTGTCTGACAATAAGACATCATCAACCATCCAGCATTCCGTAAGCGGATCAATCAGTGAACTCATTCTCCAATGAGCACTTGTACTGTATCCCTAGTGTCCCTACACGAGCAGCTATGAGACCAGCTGCATCCATCATATGGACAGGTATACAGCACACCAGTCTATCCGGTTATCACGATATCCCTCTCGAGTAACCTATGATCGGGATTATTTAGGATATGTGTTTAAAGGTGAATCGATCTCATTATCGTGATCTCATCACGATCCGATTCCCATTGCACAAATCCAAGGACATCACAATATATATATGCATTTATGCAATAGTTATAAAGTGATATACGCCAAAATATAATAAGCAAAAAGATTCTGTATCAAGTCACACGTGCCATCACTCACGTGATTGGCTTGCTGGGCACCTATGACTAGCAAATCTCCCACTTGACCTAAAGCCAATCACCTATGTGTCTGATCCCCATCAGACTCCTATGACGCTCATAGACAATCTGAGACAACGGCTTTGTCAGTGGATCTGCAATGTTATCTTCGGATGGAACTCTTTCCACTACTACATCTCCTCGGGTTACGATCTCTCTTATAAGCTGGAACCTCCTCAGAACACTTCTGATGAGACCCGGGTTCCCTTATTTGAATAATCACCCCATAGTTGTCGCAATATAAGGAAGTCGACTTGTCGCTATCTGTATTGACTCCCAAACTCCCTCCTTTGCTGCATCTAATGCGGCAATGTACTCCGCCTCTGTGGTCGAGTTAGCAGTGGTATCTTGCTTGGAACTCTTCCAGCACACTGCTCCTCCATTCAAGGTGTACACATACCCTGAATTCAACTTGCTATCATCGACATCAGACTGAAAATTTGAGTCAGTGTAGCCTTCAACCTTAAGGCTATTACCTCCATATACTAGTAAAAGATCCTTAGTCCTTCTCAAGTACTTAAGGATACACTTTACTGCTTTCCAGTGCTCCAAGCCTGGATCCGCCTGATACCTGCTCGTGACACTCAGAGCATGCGCTATATCAGGCCTAGTACATAGCATGGCATACATGATAGACCCTATTGCTGAGGCATAAGGTATCATATTCATGTTTGCCCTTTGAAATTTTCCATGCCAAACCTTTTGACAATGGTTTCTATGTACCTGGACTGGGACAAGCCAAGCATCCTCTTGGATCTATCTCTATAGATTCTAATCCCCAAGATATAGGATGCTTCCCCTAAGTCCTTTATGGAGAAGTGTCTAGATAACCAAGTCTTTACTGTGGATTGCATTCCTACATCATTCCCAATGATGAGGATGTCATCCACATATAACACCAAAAAGGTGATAGCGCTCCCACTTACCTTCCTGTATACACAAGGCTCATCTTCGTTCTTAACGAAGTCATAAGAACTGATTGCCTCATCAAATCTTATGTTCCAACTTCGGGAAGCTTGCTTTAGTCCATAAATGGATCTAAGCAACCTACACACCTTATCTGGGCAGTTCTTGGACACGAATCCCTCAGGTTGCATCATATACACCTCCTCTTCGAGGTTCCCATTGAGAAATATAGTTTTCACATCCATCTACCATATCTCATAATCATAGTGTGCTGCAATAGCCAATAGAATTCTGATGGATTTTAACATTGCTACGGGTGAGAAGGTTTCGTCGTAGTCAACACCTTGCCTTTGACGATACCCCTTAGCCACTAGCCTTGCTTTATAGGTCTCTACCTTTCCATCTACTCCGATCTTTTTCTTAAAGATCCACTTGCAACCGATGGGTACAATACCTTCGGGCGCATCAACTAGGTTCCAAACCTTATTGGAGTACATAGAATCCATCTCAGAATTCATGGCTTCTTGCCACTTCCCGGAGTCTATACTCATAATAGCCTCCTCATAGGTCTGAGGATCAATATCCTCAGCATCCTCTCCTCTAATATGTCCCACATATCTCACAAGAGGATGAGATACTCTATCAGACCTGCGTAAAGTTGAAACTTGTGTATTAGGTACCCGAACAGACTCGGGTTGTAGAGTGGTGCTTGAGCTTGGTTCTCTAACTTCGCTCAACTCTATCATTCTCCCACTGTCTTCGCCAAGAATGTGTTCCTTCTCAAGGAACACTGCTCTCTTAGCTACAAAGACCTTTTTGTCATCGAGATGATAGAAATAATACCCACAAGTTTCCTTGGGATATCCCACAAATATGCATCGCTTTGTCCTTGATTCTAACTTATTGGGGTTGTGTCTTTTAACGTTGGCTGGGCAGCCTCAAATCTTAACAACCTTAAGATCAGGCTTCTTCCCTTTCTATATCTCATATGGTGTAGACACTACCGACTTAGTTGGAACTCTGTTCAGAAGGTAAGCTGCGGTTTCTAGGGCATATCCCTAGAATAAGATGGGTAGGTCAGCGAAACTCATCATGGATTGTACCATATCTAATAGCGTACGATTCCTCCTTCCAAAGACACCATTGAGCTGAGGTGTATAAGGAGGTGTCCATTGGGATAATATCTCATGGTCCTTGAGGAACTAAGTAAACTCTGTACTTAAGTACTCACATCCTCGATCTGATCGAAGAGTTTTGATACTCTTTCCAGTCTGGTTCTCCACCTCATTCTTATACTCTCTGAATTTCTCAAAGGCCTCGGACTTGTACTTCATTAAGTACACATATCCATACCTTGAGAAATCATCAGTAAATGTAATGAAGTAGGAGTAACCTCCAATGGCATGAGTTGACATGGGTCCACATACATCACTATGTATGAGTTCCAACAACTCAGTGGCTCTCTCTCCAGTTCCACTAAATGGAGATTTGGTCAGTTTTCCGCGAATGCAAGGCTCACAAGTTGCATATGACACATAGTCGAATGGATCTAGATATCCATCATTTAGCAACTTTTGAATCCTTCTTTCATGGATGTGACCTAGCCTACAATGCCACAAGTATGCACTGTTCAACTCATCTCGTTTCCTTTTGGATACATTTACATTCATGATATGTGGAGTGGTGTCTAACATAAATAAACCATTATGCAATGTTCCTTTCGTGATGATCTTATCATCTAATAATATCGAACAACCATTGTTCTCAAAAATAAATTTATATCCACTAATTGTTAAACATGAAATGGAGATAATGTTTTTGATAATAGAAGGAACAAAATAACATGCATCTAATGCAATAAAAGCTCCACTAGGCAGATGTAGGGCGACCTCGCCAATAGCTAATACAGCAACTTTTGCTCCATTACCCATCTTGAGGTCCATCTCGCCTCTCTCTAGTCTCCTAGGCCTTGCTAGAACCTGCAACGAATTGCATATATGATAAGCACTACCGGTATCCAATACCCATGTGTTATCATAAGAGTCTGACAAATGGAGACTGATCATGAATGTACCTGAAGCTTCATCAAGCTTTTGTTTCGCCCTTTCTGCAAGGTATTCTTTGCAGTTTCTCTTCCAGTGCCCATCTTTACCACAGTGGAAGCACTGGCCTTTGTCCTTTGTTGGGTCTTTCTTAGCAACCTTTGCTTTACCTTGTTTGCCCTTGCCCTTTCCCTTCTTAAGGGACCTTTCTGCTTTCCTTTTCTTTCTGGTCTCACTAGTGTAGAGAACTGGCTTCTCTTTCTTAATAGTACTCTCTGCCTCCCTCAACATATTGAGGAGCTCTGGGAGAGTCACCTCAAGCTTGTTCATATTAAAATTCATTATGAACTGTGAAAAGGAATCTGGTAGAGACTGAAGCACAATGTCCACACACAAGTTATCCTCTAGGACCATTCCTAGACCTGTGAGTTTCTCTATCCACTCAATCATCTTTAAGACATGGTTCTGAACCATTGTCCCCTCAGTCATCCTAGCACGGAAAAGGCTCTTGGATATCTCATATCGTTGAGTCCTTCCCTGTTCCTCAAACAATTTGCGGACATGTAGGAGAATGGATCTGGCATCCATCTTTTCATGTTGTCTCTGTAACTCTGGAGTCATAGAGCCCAACATATAGCACTGAGCAAGAGTGGAGTCATCAATGTACTTCACGTAGCGAGCGATCTCATCCTCGCTTGCCCCTTCTTCGGGCGTAGGCATCACTGTATCAAGGACGTACACGATTTTCTCCGCTGTGAGAACAATTCTCAAGTTACGGAGCCAATTCGTATAATTTGGACCAGTGAGGCGGTTGACATCAAGTATGCCACGTAAGGGATTTGAAAGCGACATTTTCTGAAAATAAAGATGTAGTAGAAATGAATAACATGCAGATTTTGCAAGAAATAAACTATCAAGATATGAACTTCTATCTTAATATGCTCCCACTATTTTACTATCGAGTCACGCGACACCCTCAGCACGTAAAACGGAAGTCTCCGGCAGACTTCTAGTGGGGATCAAGATCCAATCAGCGTCTTAGTGTAACCTCGAGGGACTCGACCAATCACACTAAGCCTAAAAGGTAGGCAACTCTTGCCGATCACAACTCCTTGTGATTCCTGTCCTGTTCGGCCTCCGAATCACCATGGCCTCGAGGGACTCGACCAACCATGATGCTCGGTTAAGTCAACACCTTCGTTACAAGATGAGTCTGATTTGATGATATACCCTCGAGGGGCTCGACCAAGCATACCATGCCCTCAGGTCACCGGTGACATCTCTATGTCGTAAGCAAGATAGCGAATCGCGATATAGGTGAGTCTCGAGGGACTCGACCAACTCAACCTACACCGAGAATCGGTTCCTACTCATAACGATGGAAGGCCACGTGGGTCAATCTAATTGCCTCACGTTTACCGACTTAATATTATCGAGAGATGTTTCTATAATTTAGTCTCCTAATATGACATGTCACACATATACATATTTAATATATATCTACATCGCATGCAAATATATATACATATCTAGTATGTGTATAAGCAATCATACCAGATGATCATGGACCACAACCTAATATGATTAGGCCCGAGCCAGTAGGCCTAATCACTCACATCAAGATCTATGTGTGCAACGGTGCATCTCCATGCCCTGTGATCGTCTATCTCGTCCTCGTCGGTTTCGTCGACATCTTGATGCATCTCCATGCAACACGATCGTCCGTCTCGTGGGTCCCGCTATCGCATCCACTCTCCCGTTACGCCTCCTCATGTGATTACAACTTAATCATAGGCACGCAGGCCCGACAATAAACGAGAAATATAATGGAGGTTCGCAGACCTCAATAATAATAATCACAAGTACACACATCACACGGTCCATGATCATCCGTCCACACATCATACATCACATGTATAAATAATCATCATCATGTAGGACTACTAGATAATAATAAAAATAATAATCAACTAAACCTTTTAATTAATTAATATTTTTCTAAAATCAGGGACATGTAGGGAATTTCTCAATTCCTATGGGTATTTTTGTAATTTGGACAAAAGATAGAAACTGGAATTTCTCAAATTCCGAGGGGCAAAACTGTCTTTTTCCCAGAAAACCCTAATTCCCTCTTTCTGTTGCCGCTGCCGCCGCCGCCACCCTGCTGGCGGCAGCCTGTGCGGCGGGGCGAGGGCGCTGCCCTCGCCTGCAGGCGGCACGCCCGCTGGCGGCGCTGCCACTGCAGGTGGGCTCCCCTTTCGGGCGCCGCTGCCTCCGCAGGCGGTGCTGTCCCGCCGGGCGGCCGCCCCTGTGGGGGGGGGGGGGGGGGTTTCGCCCGCGGGAGCAGCGGCGGCAGGCGCCGCTGCCCTACGGCGCCTCTGCCCGTGGGCTGCCAGCCCCGCCAACAGCAAGCATGCTGCAAGCAGACCGCCGGCCGGCTGCTGCAGGCACAGCGCTTGCGCATGCGCTAGCGCTGTGCTGCCTGGCTGCGGCTGCGGCTGCCGCTGCAGGTGGCTGCAGGCATGCAGATCGAGGGCAGCAACTGATGCTGCCCTTCCTCGCTTTTGCGTCAACGATTTTGATGTCAAAATTCTTCCTAAACACAATACACGCAGTTCAAAACCAATCATTCGCACGAACAACCTGGCTCTGATACCATTGTTGGGAAATCATTGGGGGGCGACATCATATGCGCAGCGGAAGAACAAGAAAACAAAAATCCCCGATTCCCAAAAAGATGTTCGTCGTAGTGCGAAGATTGATGCGCAAAAATCCGCAAAACACAAAACTGCGTATAGAGATTGTGTTACCTTGGGAGATCGTATATCCCTGTTTCCTTGCAGATCCTTAGGAGAGGGTGAAGGAGGTCAAGCGTCCTCCTCTCTAGCGGTGATCCACACAGTAGGGTTGCGACGATGCTCCTCAAAACTCCAGGCCTACTCTAAGGCGGAGAGGGATAGGAGAATAGGAAAGGCAAGCAAAGACTCTAGCCTATGAGGCTGTGAATCCCTCCTATTTATAGAGATCCCGTGTCAAACCCTAATGGGTCCTTCCTTAGTGGGTATTGGATCTGCATCCAATAAGACAAGGGCTCCGTCGGATATCTCATATCCGAACCTCTACTCATCGCAATGCCTACCATATGTGTGTGACCCTCTAGGTCCAATATCGAGCTGGCCGTGAGTCATACCTGTCAGAACTCCTTCTAACTCAGTGAATTATTATCTCTGTAATAATTCACTTGACTCATCGACTACGGACGTATTAGGCCACTACGCCGTAGTCCCCAAACGATACAGGGGAATCCAATCCATTGGACCTGTCTGTCCTCAGTTACCATGTACCTATAGTCCCTCATGCATCTAATATCCCAGAGACCGTATATCGAGCATGGTGCTGTCAGACCCATACGGTTTCTACTCGAGTCTCGCTCTAATCGGATTCTCCCGGAGAACTCTTTCTCTCTCAACCTGAATGACCCTGGCCAGGGATTTGTCTGAGCAAGAACACATAGGATATTCCTCTCATGACGCCGAGAGTGGATGATCCTCTATTGACACTCAATAGCCCTCGTAAGGTCGACTATCACTCCCAATGACCAGCTGTACTAGATCTGGGGACAGCCAAACCTATAAGTCTGGTATCAAAGAGTGGAGCACTCATACAGGACATCCTTGGTGTCTCAAGTCTAAGGACCAGATACACCACTAGGACTACGGAATCATTGTCTGACAATAAGGCATCATCAACCATCCAGCATTCCGTAAGCGGATCAATCAGTGAACTCATTCTCCAATGAGCACCTGTACTGTATCTCTAGTGTCCCTACACGAGCAGCTATGAGACCAGCTGCATCCATCATATGGACGGGTGTACAGCACACCAGTCTATCCGGTTATCACGATGTCCCTCTCGAGTAACCTATGATCGGGATTATTTAGGATATGTGTTTAAAGGTGAATCGATCTCATTATCGTGATCTCATCACGATCAGATTCCCATTGCACAAATCCAAGGACATCACAATATATATATGCATTTATGCAATAGTTATAAAGTGATATATGCCAAAATATAATAAGCAAAAAGATTCTGTATCAAGTCACACGTGCCATCACTCACGTGATTGGCTTGTTGGGCACCTATGACTAGCATGGTCTAGAGGTGCTTATTTGATTCTTTGGTTTCAAACTAAACTACATTTTATTTGTTTTCCTAGTTGACATGCATCACACACATTATCTTTGACAAACTTAATGTTAGGAATACCTCTTACAAGTTCTTTAGATGAGATTTGAGAGACTAGTTTTATGCTAGCATGACCTAATCTCCTATGTTAAAGCCAAGCATCATTATTCAAAACCGAAAAGCACATTTCATTACAAAGATCATCAATGTCGATAATGTATATAGCTCAACCGGGTAGAAGTAGGGGGACCTCTCCAACAGCTACTGCAACAACTTTTGCTCCATTGCCCATCTTGAGGTCCATCTCGCCTCTCGCCAATCTCCTAGGTCTTACCAGAACTTGTAACGAATTATAAATATAATAAGCACTACCGGTATCTAATACTCATGTGTTATCATAAGAGTTTGACAAATGGAGACTGATCATTAATGCACCTGAAGCTTCTCCAAGCTTTTGTTTCGCTCTCTCTATAATGTACTCTTTGTAGTTCCTCTTCCAATGCCCATCTTTACCGCAGTGGAAGCACTGGCCTTTGTCTTTTGTCGGGTCTTTCTTAGCAACCTTTACT
The DNA here is from genome assembly GCF_036884655.1 of Musa acuminata AAA Group. Taxonomy (NCBI): domain Eukaryota; kingdom Viridiplantae; phylum Streptophyta; class Magnoliopsida; order Zingiberales; family Musaceae; genus Musa; species Musa acuminata. The sequence continues at coordinate 28,826,082 of NC_088343.1, read as the reverse complement.
TTACCTGGTCTACCCTTTCAATTGCCCTTCTTATGGAACTTTTTTACCTTCCTTTTCTTTTTGGTCTCACTAGTATAGAGAACTGGCTTCTCTTTCTTGATAGTGCTCTCTGCCTCTCTCAACATATTGATGAGCTTAGGGAGAGTCACTTCGAGCTTGTTTATATTAAAATCTATTATGAATTGTGAAAAGAAATCTAGTAGGGACTCAAGCACAAGATCCACACACAGGTTATCCTCTAGGACCATTCCTAGACCTATGAGTTTCTCTATCCACTCAATCATCTTTAGGACATAGTTCTGAACTGGTGTCCCCTCAGTTATCTTAGTATTGAAGAGGCTTTTGAATATCTCATATCGCTGAGTTCTTTCCTGTTCCTCAAACAATTTACGGACATATAAGAGAATGAATTTGACATCCATCTTTTTATGCTATCTCTATAATTTAAGAGTCATGGAGCCTAACATGTAATACTGAGCAGGAATGGAGTCATCTATGTACTTCACATAGCGAGCGATCTCATCCTCGCTTTCCCCTTCCTTGTGCGTAGGCATCACTATATCAAGGATGTATGTAATTTTATCCACTGTGAGAATAATTCTCAAGTTGCGGAGCCAATCTGTATAATTCGGACTAGTGAGGTAATTGACATTAAGTATGCCACGTAAGGGATTTGAAAGCAATACTTTTTAAAAAATAAAGATGCAGTAAAAAATAAATAACATGTAGATTTTATAAAAATAAATAAATAAGATATGAACTTCTATCTTAATCTACTCTCACTATTATTCTAGCGAGTCACGCGACACCCTCAACACATGAAATAGAAGTCTTCGACAAACTTTTAGTAAGGAACGGGATCCAATTAGTGTCTTAGTGTAACCTCGAGAGACTAGACCAATTACACTAAGCCCAAAAGGTAGACAACTCTTATCTAACTCCTTGTGATTCCCATCATATTCGGCCTCCGAATCATCATGGCCTCGACGAACTCATCCAACCATGATGTTCGGTTAAGTCAACACCTTTGTTACAAGATGAGTCTGTTAGGATCGGAGTAGCACTAAGAGGGGGGGGGGGGGGGGGGGAATTAGTGTAGTGGATTAAAACTCGTAAGTTTGAAAACGATTTTGTAAATGCAAGGAGATTTCGTTTTGATAGTAACTTGAGTAGATGAAAACCGAAAGCTTGTAGTAGTGTAAATAATAATTTCAAGAAAGTAAAAACTCACACATTCAAGGAACACGCCAATTTAAAATGGTTTGGTCAAAATGACCTACATCCACTTGCGAAGCTTTCTTCAAAGAGGCTCCCAACTTCCACTAGCAAATCACTTTGAAGGAGAAGGACAAATATCCCTCTTACAACCTTTTACAAGTGGTTCACACTCTTACAAGTTTTCAACGAGAAAGAAGGAGGTGAACACTCAAGCAATTGAAAAACAAGACTTGCTAAAGACTTTGCTAAGGCTTTATCTCAATTTCTTACTCCTCAAAAGGTTGTGTTCTCTGCTGAGAATTGAGGGGTATTTATAGGCCCCAAGAGGATTCAAATTTGGGCTCCAAAATTTGAATTCTCTTGGGTTTCCGAGGCTGACGGTGCCACCGCCCGACCTCTCGGGTGTTGGACGTGCCACCGCTCAGTCCAGTAGTGCCACCACTAAGTTCTCGGGTTCTAGGCGGTGCCACCACCTAATCTGGCGGTGCCACCGCCTATACTATTTCAACTCACTAGTTGGGCTCCAAACTTGGCTCAAACCAATCCGAACTCGAGCCCAATTGGCCCCTACTTGGGTTATAGGATTAACACCTAATCCTAACCCTAATTAATATGCTAACTACGAATTTAAAGACATTTCCTAAGCTATTACAAAGTTCGCAAGTCAAGACTTTTTCCGGCGAGCTTTCGGCAAACTTCCAGCGGTCTTCCGACGAACTCTCGAAACTATTCTGCGGACTCTCGGCAAGCTCCTAGACTTCACGATTTGATCTTGGCGAGTTCCAACGAGCTTCTTCGGCAAGCTCCGATCTTTCTCGACGAGCTCCGCGAACTTCCAACGAACCTTCCGACGAGCTTCCGAAAAACCCTTCGGCAAGCTCCCTACTCATTCTCGGCTAGTTCCGGCAACATTCCCGACGAACCTTCGGACTTCCGTCGAACTCTCGAACTCGCAACAAATCCTTCGCGCTTGACTCCGACACTTTGTTTCGCTTTATGTCTTCATCGTTATCGTAGTTAATCTTGCACATACAAGCCAAAACTCTACTCCGATCTCGACAATTATTACAACGCGAATTGACATTCTGTTACCCGGCACGTCATTGGTTGGCCCGATGCCCGACGTCCGAAGCCTTCTGCCATCCAATATCCTAATGTGATCTCCTCCGGTGCAACATCAATTCCTCCTGCGTTAACTGTCTAATCCTGATCGAGTAGACCTGCATCACTCAAAACGTAGATTAAATCATAAACACATATCAAGTGGTTTCATCATCAAAATACAAGATTCAACAGAGTCTAATTCAATGATGTACCCTAGAGGGACTCGACCAAGTATACCATGTTCTTAGGTTACCGGTGACATCTCTATGTCTTAGGCAATATAGTGAATCATGATATAGGTGAGCCCCGAGGAACTCGACCAACTCAACCTACATCGGGAATTAGTCCCTACTTATAATGATGGAAGGCCACATGGGTCAATTTAATTGTCTCATGTTTATCAATTTAATATTATCGAGGGAGGAGATTTTCATTTGGTCTCCTAATATGACGTGTCACATATATACATATTTAATGTATATCTACGTCGCATGTAAATATATATACATACCTAGTAGGTGTACAAGTAATCACACATTACATGAGCAATCACACCAGATAATTATGGACCATAGCCTAATATGATCAGGCCCGAGCCAGTGGGCCTAATCACTCATATCAAGATCTATGTGTGCAGCAGGGCATCTCCATGCCCTGTGTTCGTCCATCTCATCCTCATCAGTCACATCGGCATCTCGACGCATCTCCATGTATCGCGATCGTTCATCTTGGCCTTGTGGGTCTCGCGATCACTTCCGCTCTCCTGTTGTGCCTCCTCATGTAATTATAATTTGTTGTGCAACTATTCAGAGCTTGTAAAGTCTGTTTATAATTTGCATTATCTATGAAATGTTTTTGAAGATGTTTGCTGTGGATCCCGAGTAAGGCATTTTCTCTATCCCATTTTCTCTTTTGTAGGTCCTAAGGGACTATGGGAGGCTTTAGGGAGGCCGACCTTTGGAGACGGACACGCAAGGGTGCCACACGACTTAGGCAAAACTAGCTAAGTCCGTGATAGCTCGCCCGTGGGCAAGCGGCCTTCAGAGACGGTCGCCGACCGTAGGGGCAACTTGCCCGCAAGTGAGGCTCCTAAGGGCGGCTCAGCGCCTGCAAGAAAGGGGCGTCGCCCGCGGGGGCATCGCCAGCCGTAGGGTCGCTTACTCACGGGGGCGCCACCCGCAAGGGTGCCCACCCTCGAGGGCGTCGCCCACAAGTGCAGCGCCTATGGGCACTGCACCCGCGGGCATAGCGCCGCCCATAAGGGTGCCCACCTGCAAGAGCGGCGTTGCCCGCAAGCAAGGGCAGTGCCACCGCCCCCCACTGCACAGGCCGCCGCCAGTAGGGTGGCGACGGCGACGACAGTAGTAAGGGAGAGGGAGAATGGTTTAGGGTTATGTCCTTTATCCAAATTATGAAAATGCCCCTTAGAATTTAAAAAATTCCCTACATGTCCTTGATTTCAGAGAATATTAATTGATTAAAATATTTAATAGATTATTATTTTTATTATTATCTAGTAGACCTACATGATGATGATTTATACATGTGATGTAGGATGTAAGGACGAATGATCATGGACCGTGTCATGTGTGTACTTGTGATTATTATTATTGGGGCCTATGAGCCTCCATTATATTTCTTATTTATTGTCGGGTCTGCATGCCTATGATTAAGTTGTAATGATACAAGAAGGCATAGCGGGAGCGTGAAACCGATAGCGGGGCCCACGAAACAGACGATCGTGATGTATGTAGATGCATTGAGATGTCGATGGAATCGACGAGGACGAGATGGACAATCACAGGGCATGAAGATGCACCGCTGCACACATAGATCTTGATGTAAGTGATTAGGCCCACTCTCTCGGGCCTGATCACATTAGTTTGTGGTCCATGACCATCTGTTGTGATTGCTTGTACACCTACTAGATATGTATATATATTTGCATGCGATGTAGATATATGTTAAATATGTATATGTGTGACATGTCATATTAGGAGACCAAATCATAGAAACCCCTTGCTCGATAATATTAAGTCGATAAACATGAGGCAATTAGATTGACCCACGTGGCCTTCCATTGTTATAGGTAGAGACCGATTCCCGGTATAGGTTGAGTTGGTCGAGTCCCTCGAGGCTCACCTACATCGTGATTCACTATCTTGCCTACGACATTGAGATGTCATCGATGATCTGAGGACATGGTATGTTTGATCGAGTCCCTCGAGGGTATATCATCGAATCATACTTATCTTATAACGATGGTGTTGACTTAACTGAACATCATGGTTGGTCGAGTCCCTCGAGACCATGGTGATTTGGAGGTCAAACAGGATGGGAATCACAAGGAGTTATGATCGGCAAGAGTTGCCTACTTTTCGGGCTTAGTGTGATTGGTCAAGTCCCTCGATGTTACACTAAGATGTTGATTGGATCATGATCCCCATTAGAAGTCTATCGGAGACTTCCGTTTTATGTGCTGAGGGTGTCGTGTGACCCGCTAGTAAAATAGTAGGAGCATATTAAGATAGAAGTCTATAACTTGAATATTTATTTTTAAAAATTTAAAAATTATTTATTTCTATTGTATTTTTATTTTTAGAAAATGTTACTTTCAAATCCCTTATGATACTTGATGTCAACCGCCTCACTCTGGTCCAAATTATATAGATTGGCTCTGCAACTTGAGAATTGTTCTCACGGTGGAAAAAATCACGTAGGCATCATGCCTACGCCTAAGGAAGGGGCAAGCGAGGATGAGATCACTCGCTACGTGAAGTACATTGATGACTCCACTCTTGCTCAATGTTACATGTTAGGCTTTATGACTCTTGAGTTATAAAGATAACATGAAAAGATGGATGCTATATCCATACTACTACATGTCTGTAAACTGTTTGAGGAACAGGGAAGGACTCAGCGATATGAGATATCCAAGAGCCTCTTCCGAGCTAGGATGAATGAGGGGACACTAGTTCAGAGCCATGTCCTAAAAATGATTGAGTGGATAGAGAAACTCACAAGTCTAGGAATGGTCCTAGAGGATAACTTGTGTGTGGACATTGTGTTTCAGTCCCTACCAGATATCTTTTTACAGTTCATAATGAATTTTAATATGAACAAGTTTGAGGTGACTCTTCTAGAGCTCCTCAATATGTTGAGGGAGGCAGAGAGCACTATCAAGAAAGAGAAGCTAGTTCTTTACACTAGTGAGACCAGAAAGAAAAGGAAAGCAAAAAAATCTCTTAAGAAGGGCAAGGGCAAGGGCAAACCAGGTAAAGCAAAGGTTACTAAGAAAGACCTGGCAAATGACAAAGGCTAGTGCTTCTATTGTGACAAAGATGGGCGCTGGAAGAGAAACTGCAAAGAGTACCTTGCAGAGAGGGTGAAATAGAAGCTTGGAGAAGCTTCAAGTACATTCATGATCAGTCTCCATTTGTCAAATTCCTATGATAACACTTGGGTATTGGATACCGGTAGTGCTCATGATATATGCAATTCGTTGCAGGTTCTGGCAATGCCTAGGAGATTGGCGAGAGGCGAGATAGACCTCAAGATGGGCAATGGAGCAAAAGTTACTATAGTAGCTATCGGCGAGATCACCCTACATCTGCTTGGTGGAGTTATTATTGCATTAGATGCATGTTATTTTGTTCCTTCTATCATAAAAAATATTATCTCCATTTCATGTTTGATAGTTAGTGGATATAAATTAGTTTTTGAGAACAATGGTTATTCAAAATTATTTGATGATGAGACCATCACGAAAGGAACATTGCATAATGTTTTATTTGTTAGGAATAAGAGCAGCACTAGGAGGGGGTGTAAATTAGTGTAGCAGAAAACTTTTACGATTTTAAAAAACTTGTTTCGATTAAAATCGATTCCGTCGAGAATGGTTTCGATTCACTTTGTTTCAGAAAGAATTTAAACTTGAAAGCTTTCATGAAAGTGCAAGAGAAGACTATGGTGATTTACAGTAATGTAAATTGCACAAATGAAAAGCATCAGTTTCGTAAAGTCTTCGTATGATTAAAGCCGATCTCGGAAGGTGTTTACTTGAAAGCGTAAGTGTAGTGAAAGCAAGATAAGGAGAAGAAGCTCTTTGCTATAAAATGATTTACAGTTAAAGAAGATTGCTCAAAACGAAATACAAACCAGATTTAGAGTGGTTTGGTCAATGTGACCTACATCCACTTTTGGATTCCTCCTCCGACAACGTCTCCGACATCCACTAAAAGCCTTCCTTCAATAGGTGAAGACCAAACACATCTTTATAGCACTTTCTCCTTTTCCCGGGTTTAAAAGATGAACCCTTACAAGTCTCACTCCTCTTTCTTAGATGGTTACAAGGCTTAAGAGATGATGGAGGAGAACTCTAAATTTTACAACACTTTAAGGCTCAAGAACTCAAGATTATGCCAATAGGTATCGTGCCCTTTCATGCACGAAATGGTGGAGTTTTTATAGGCCCCAATGGCTTAAAAAATGGAGCCAAAAATTATCTAATCCCGGATTTCTAGGGTCCTAGCAGTACCACCACCATTATTGGGCAGTACTACCGCCTGACACCTGATACTGGGCAGTACTATCGCTCAGTTTGGGCGGTACCACCGCTTGACAGAGCTCAGAGACTGAGGTCTAGTAGTACCACCGTCTGACATGGGTGGTAGCACCACCCAGAATTCTTGGGAGATTGAGTCTCCCAGGCAGTGCCACCGCCGACTAGGAATTCAAAGTCCTGGTTGGGCCTTGAATCCAGCCCAAACCAACCCAACTTAGGGCCCAGTTGGCCCCTAATTAAGTTAGTGGGATTACCTCCCAAACCTAACTTAATTTATGCTCTAACTATGATAAGTAAGACATGATTACTATACTTTATGTTCCGGTGTGTCAATTGCTCTTCCGGCAAGCTTCCGACGTACTTCCGACGAACATCCGATGAACTCTCGGCAATGCTCCGGCGGACTCTCGGCAAGCTCCTGGACTTTACGATGATCTTCTTGGCAAGTTCCGACAAGCTTCTATAGCAAGCTCCTAGACTTCTCGGTTGGTTCCCGCAGAACTTTCGATGAATGTCCTGACTTCCGTCGAACTCTCGAACTCCCAACATGATCTCAATCTTGACTCCAGCACAATACATGCTTTATGTTTTACTACCATCGTAGTTAATCTGCACACTTTTCTCAACATATAGATTAGATGAAACAAATTACAATTGATTTCATCATCAAAATCTGAGATTCAACAATCTCCCCCATTTTGATGATGACAATCAATTGATGATAAAGTTAACCTTAACTCCCCCTATCTATATGTCATACTTTAGAAATGACATTCTTGAATTCAAGACCTTTGAATTCAAGAGACATATTGATAAGTTAAGTTTATTTAAACTTATCAATACTCACATCATGATTCATATCATGATCTAACATTCTCAAAATGATGTCAAGACATGACATCCATTTTCAAGATTTGATATTTCAAATATGAAGGATGACAAACATAACAATTCATGATTCTATGGCAAGATATCAATTTGTAAAATTACAAGTTAAGCTCTAGATATCTTATCATAATGAAGAAAATTTATCAAGCAAACATTTCAAGTATATATGATGAAATATATTGTATACATTTGGCATCAATTTACCATATTTTGGTATTATTTCTCCCCCTTTGTCATCAACAAAAAGGAGAACAATTCAACAATGTAAGTATGATAAAAATTCATGTCACATTTCAAATTATAAAAAAAAATTCATATCAATCATATTTCAAGCATTCATAACATAGTATTATTCAAAAGTTCTCAACATTAAAAGTTATAATTATTAAAGAGATAGCTTCCATCAACTTCTCCCTTTTTATTTTTCATCAAAACTTTGCATGAAGAAGGAGAGTAAGGAGATAAATCCATTGAGAACCAACTTTGAATGAAGTTAAAAATGATAAAAGAGTTTCATTAAATCATGCTTCAATTTTCACAAGGATCAAAATATTCATGTGAAATCAAATCCTCATTCTTGCAAGTGTTCATCTCATAAAAAAGAATCATAAAAATTCTTCCTTTATTAAGAAAGAATTCAGGTGAAAGAATCATCATATGAAGGATAAAAGAAATTCCATGAATAAATCTTCATAATTAGAGAAGCATCACATCAAATCTATTTCTCATCAAAAATTCATATGAGTGAAATTTGTGAGAGATACATTTGTCAATGACTTTCATGAATTAAACATTAAGATATGTATAAATACTTCATGCATTTATAAAATGTTTTGTCATAGCTTTTCATCCCTACTTGCATGAGGTAATATCATTAGTGCTTTGTAGTACTCAAAGATTAAGAATTTGATGTATGATTAAAACTACTCAATATTCAATAGAAATCATAATCATCAAAGTAAACATGATATTGCACCATTTTATGATAACATGCTCATCATCATAGAAACTTTTAGCATCAAAGCATAAAATTTCCAACGGCAAAGTAAACATGTTATTGAAGCAAACAACCTTATCATCATGTAAAATTCGCATCATAAAATTATCAGCACAGAATTTAAGTGAGTGATCAAAGAATCAAGAAAGTCCAAAAATAAAATTTAACAAATTCATGCGTTCGGACAAATTATCATTCCTAATTTTGCAAATGATCATAATACATCAAGTTATAGATACCAACAGTTAAATATATCAAGGAATTTATCCATTCAAAAGATATATCAAGTCTAATTCTTAGAGTAATATATTCATTAAAGTAAGCTTAGAATTTAACCATCAAGGTAGTTAGCGCAGAATTTTACTATCAAAGTAAGTAGCATTTTAGGCATTAAAGCACAATATTGCGATCATCAAGGCAAGTAGCATTTTAAGCACAACATTGCGACCATCAAAGTAAGCAGCATTTTAAGTTTACAACATTAAGGTAAATAGCATAATAAAGAAGAATTGTGTCCACTTCTCCTCAAATATATACACAACTTATTCAGGTGGTGGAAAGTTAAAATGTCTAAACAAAGTATTAAACTGTTGATGAATTTGTTGCAACTCAGTTAAGATTTGATCTTGGCATTATTCAAGTTGATCTTGTCATTGTTCAAAATGATCCATCCGAGTCCCTATGTCGTTGATAGATGAGGGAGATGCTTGCTCTTCTGGAGGTGATTACTCAAAGGGTCTAGTTGGAGGAGATAGATTAAACCTAAAAATTGGTATTTCAAGTTCTAGTTCGGGTTAGAGGAGATCAATCCTTCTAGGCAGTCTATTCCATATACTATTTCTAAATGTACATATCATCCGTTAAAGTAGATTTCTATTTATGATACTAAATCTGTCTTGTTTTATAACTTCTTTTTCGGATGAAATGACAATATCATAGGCATAGAGTAGTCTTGTGATTAAGCCACCATATGAAAGCATCATATCCTTTTTTGATATTTCAATAATGTTTTGTTGGATTAGGTAACCAAAACAATTGTTATGTCCCTTCACAATCCAATACATGGTACCTAGTTACATTTGGCTTACTTCATCATGATGATATTGCTTTGGGAGAATGATACTTATCAGGATATGATGAAGTATTTTGGTACTTAAAGGTAGTAAATGTTCACAGCTTTTTGAAAGTATCGTTAAGTTAGGATTGCCAAAAATTGTTCCTAAGGCATCAACGTAAGTGATCCCAACTGTTTCATCATCCCATTGTCCTTTAAAATAACACCCTCTTTCTTTTACCAGGATTCTTATGATGTCGCAAATTGATCTATCCATAATGGATATATGATATCATAATAAATAGATAAATACATTTTCTTCTTCATCTACACGTAAATTGTTGTAAAATAGCCAAACAAGTCTAGGGTAGATAGGTTCACTTATTTGAAGAATTGGGAGAATGTCTAGATTTGTAAAAAATTGAATAGGTTCCAAATCACTTAATTTGTCTAAATTAACATATTTTCTCTTATGAACATGTCTAGATTCTATGGATGAAAATTTTAGGGCATGTTGATTAGAATCGAAAAGTAGGGAGTCATAATTTTTTTCTAATCTCCTCTTCCCTTTATCCCTAGAGGATATACTAGAACCCATAAAGACTACTATTATGAAGATAGATAATGAGCAAGAGTAGATATTATAAAAGAGAAATCAATGCCATTTAGAGAATACCTTAGTTGTGATCTTCAAGAGGATGTAGGAGATTTATCCTTGATCTAGTAGGAAATAAGGATTTTTTTTTTTTGGATAGCTAGAGGGAGAGAATGGTGTTCAAAGGGGGTTTGGAGCTGTTTGGGGGACTGGAGAATGAGTTGGGGTCGGTTCTACCGCTGGCCCTAGCTTGGATTTATAAAGGGGTAGGTTTCGGGTGGTGGCACCACCGGCTGGGCAGTGCTACTGCCTACAACACTTGTTTGCTGGCGGTGCTACTACCTATAATAGGTTCCAATTGGGCGGTGCTACCACCAGCTGGGGCGGTGCCACCGCCTACAAGCAGTGAGCACTTCTCACAAAATTTACTCATTCACATTCATATCAAAATATAACATAAGGGGAGTAGATTCATGTCAACACACAAATGCATACCACGCATGCACGATTCATATTAATGCAACGATTCATCATAATGATTCATATCTAAACCTCATATAGAACTCATAAATACATATGATTCATGATTCATCATTTGTACGCAAACATTGTAAAAACTCGTATGGAAAAATGTATATAGCTCATTGTGCACACTATAAGATCATGATTCAGGTGAGTAATCAAGAAAGTCCGAAAGCGAAAATTTAACACATTCATGATCTTGTTAGACAAAATTCGATCATAAAAAAAAATTTAGGAGGGATTGTATCATAGAAGTTTAGAAATCCGGAAGAATTTAGAAAGGGAACTTGTGCATAAGAATTTTCAAGTTTGAGAGATCAAGATCAAGTGTTTATCACACAAGATTTCAAATAATTATTGCATCATGATCTTATAAGTATTATTTTATAACTAACATTTTTAATTCTTATGATCCCCTTTTAATTATTTTGGCTAGAGAGCTTTATGAGTTATTTTGGATCTTTGGTCATAAGTCTTGAGCATCCAAAATCAACGTATTATCTCATTTTCCTAGCTTATGATGGTATATGTTTCTACAAAAGAGGATGATTTTTAGGCACCCATTTGACCTTGGGTGCCTAAAAAATCGATCGGCTTAACTTATCATTTTGCATGGAATTCTTTACGGTTCCTTCAGGAACCCAAATCAATTTGTGTGGACTACACTTCTTAGATGGACAATGATAAGTTATATATCTAAGTTTGCAACAAAAGTTACATTTGATGTGAGATGATACATACAAGGTAGGGCCTTTAATAAAGGTGGTTGGATTTTGATGAGAGCTACTGATAAATCCGATTCTGCCTTTCCTCTAAACGTGACCCTTGTTTGCAAGGTTCATGTTCAAGGACTTGCTACCAACCTTAAATTTCTTTAAGGTATCTTTGAGTAGCAAGTTTTCCTTTTGAAGTATTTCTAAATCATCACATTTCGTACATGAAGATAGACTATCATTGTGCTCAACTTTTAATCTATCAAAATTACTAATAAGAGAAGCATATTCCTTTTTTAAAGAGTTATATTTTTTACTCAAAATTCTACATTCATCAAACAATTCATAAAAAGCACTTGAAAGCTTATCGAAAGTTAAATTTGCGTCTAATGAATTTGTTACCTCATCTCCAATGGCCATTAATGCATAGTGAGCGACTTGCTCGGTGTTAGTTGGCTCCTCTTCTTCGGATTCACTTGAGTCATCCCATGTTATATTGAGAGCCTTCTTCTTTGGTGTCCTCTTCTTGGCTTGGGGACATTCGCTCTTGTAGTGTAATGGCTTCTTGCTTCGTAGCATATTACTTGATCTTTCTTAGGTTCAAATTTATTTTTAGTATCATTTTTAAAATTATTTTTTTTTATGAATCTTTTAAACTTTCTTGTTAAGAGTGCCAAATTATCATCAAAGCCCTCATCACTTGAGTTTTCTTTCAAGTGGTTTCTTATGTTCTCAGCGCCATATCCTTCCTGTTCTTTAGAAGGGTGTCTTGAAGCTCTTCGTGAGCTTTACATGTCATTTCATAAGTCATTAGTGACCCAATTAGTTCTTCAAGAGGAAAATTATTTAAATCTTTGGCCTCTTAAATGGCTGTGAATTTAGGGTCCCAACTCTTTGGAAGGGATCTTAAAACTTTATTAACAAGTTCAAAATCTGAAAAACCTTTACCATGTCCTTTTAGACCATTGACGACATCCGTAAATAGGGTATACATGTCTCCAATGGTCTCACTCGACTTCATTTGAAATAACTCAAAAGAATGCACCAAAAGATTGATTTTTGACTCCTTCAATCTACTAGTACCTTCATGAGTCACTTTGAGTGTATGCCAAATGTCAAAAGACATTTCACAAAACGATACTCGATTAAACTCGTTTTTATCTAATGTACAAAAGAAGGCATTCATAGCCTTTGCGTTTAAAGTAAAAGTCTTCTTCTCCAACTCATTCCAATCGTTTATTGGAAGAGAAGACTTTTGAAAACTGTTTTCAATAACGTTCTAAAGCTCAAAATCCATTGAAATTAGGAAGATCTTCATTCTAGTCTTCCAATATATGTAATCTGTCCTATTGAACATGGGCGGACGTGTAATTGAATGACCCTTTAGGTTGCCGGCAAATGCCATCTCTCTTGGGTTTAAAACCAAATAAGAGTGAACCTTGCTCTGATACCAATTATTAGGATCAAGAGTGGCACTAAGAGGGGGGGGGGGGGGGGTGAATTAGTGCAGCAGAAAACTTTTGCGATTTCAAAAAACTTGTTTCGATTAAAACTGATTCCATCGAGAATGGCTTCGATTCAATCTGTTTCAGAAAGAATTTGAACTTGAAAGCTTTCGTGAAAGTGCAAGAGAAGACTAAGGTAATTTGTAGTAATGTAAATTGCACAAATGAAAAGCGTTAGTTTTGTAAAGTCTTTATACGATTAAAGCCAATCTCGGAAGGTGTTTACTTGAAAGCATAAGTGTAGTGAAAGCAAGATGAGGAGAAGAAGCTCTTTGCTATGAAATGATTTACAATTAAAGAAGATTGCTCAAAACGAAATGCAAACTAGATTTAGAGTGGTTCGGTCAACGTGACCTACATCCACTTTCAGATTCCTCCTCCGATGAGGTCTCCGACATCCACTAAAAGCCTTCCTTCAATAAGTGAAGACCGAATACCTCTTTACAGCACTTTCTATTTTCCTGGGTTTAGGAGATAAACCCTTACAAGTCTCACTCCTCTTTCTTAGATGGTTATAAGGCTTAAGAGATGAAGAATGAGAACTCTAACTTTTACAACACTTTAAGGCTCAAGAACTCAAGATTATGCCATTAGGTTTCATGCCATTTTATGAAGGAAAGGGTGGTGTTTTTATAGGCCCCAATAGCTTCAAAAATAGAGCCCAAAAGTGTCTAATCCCGGATTTTCACGGTCCTGGTGGTACCATCGTCATTACTGAGTGGTACAACCACCTAACACTTGATATTGGGCGATACTACCGCTCAATCTGGGCGATACCATCGCCTGACAGAGCTCGGAGACCGAAGTCTGGCGGTACCATCGCTTGACAAGGGCAGTACCACCATTGGCAGCAATAACTGCCAGTAGTACCACCGCCTGATAGGGGTGGTACCATCGCCCATAATTCTTGGGAGACTGAGTCTCCCAAGCGGTGCCATCGTCGGCCAAGAATTTAGGGTCCTGGTTGGGCCTGAATCTGACCCAAACCAGCCCAACTTAGGACCTAGTTGGCCCCTAATTAAGTTAGTAGGATTACCTCCCAAACCTAGATTAATTTATACTCTAACTATGATAAGTAAGACATGATTACTACACTTCATGTTCTGGTGCGTCAATTACTCTTCCGGCGAGCTTCCGGTATACTTCCGGTGAACATCTGACGAACTCTCGGCAATGCTTTGACGGACTCCCGGTAAGCTCCTGGACTTTATGATGATCTTCTTGGCGAGTTCCGATGAGCTTCTATGGCAAGCTCCTAGACTTCTCGGTTGGTTCCCACAGAACTTTCGACAAACGTCCGGACTTCCATCGAACTCTCGAACTCCTAATGTGATCTCGATCTTGACTCCGGCACAACACCTGCTTTTTGTCTTACTACCATCGTAGTTAATCCTGTACACTTATCTCAACATGTAGATTAGATCAAACAAATTACAATTAACTTTATCTTCAAAATTTGAGATTCAATATTATTTATGCTAGACACTACTCCACATATCATGAATATAAGTGTGTCTAAGAGGAAACTAGATGAGGTGAACAGTGCATACTTGTGGCTTTATAGGCTAGGTCACATCTATTTGGGAAGGATTCAAAAATTGCTAAAGGATGGATATCTAGATCCATTCGACTATGAGTAATATATAACTTATGAGTCTTGCCTACGTGGAAAAATGACCAATTGTCCATTTAGTGGATCTGGAGAGAGAGCCACTAAGTTGCTGGAACTCATACATTGTGATGTATGTGGACCTATGTCAACTCATGCCATTGGTGGTTACTCCTACTTCATTACTGTCACTGATAATTTCTCAAGGTATGGATATATGTACTTAATGAAGTACAAGTTCGAGACCGTTGAGAAATTCAGAGAGTATAAGTATAAAGTGGAGAACCAGACTAGAAAGAGTATCAAGACTCTTCGATTAGATCGAGGAGGTGAGTACTTAAGTACAGAGTTAACATAGTTTCTCAAGGACCATGAGATTTTATCCCAATGGACACCTCATTATACACCTCCGCTCAATAGTGTATCTGAAAGGAGGAATCGTATGCTGTTAGACATAGTACGGTCCATGATGAGTTTTGCTAACCTATCCATCTCATTCTGGGGATATGCCCTAGAGATCGCAGCTTACCTTCTAAACAGAGTTCCAACTAAGTCAGTAATATCTACCCCATAAGAGATATGGAAATGGAAGAAGCCCAATCTTAAGATTGTTAAGATTTAGGGCTGCCCTGCCCATGTTAAAAGACATAACCCCGAAAAGTTAGAATCAAGGACGGAGTGGTGCAAGTTCATGGGATACCCCAAGGAAACTTGTAGGTATTATTTCTATCATCTCAAGGACCAAAAGGTCTTTGTAGCTAAGAGAGCGATGTTGCTTAAAAAAGAACACATTCTTGGTAGAGACAGTAGGAGCATGATAGAGTTGAGCGATGTTGGAGAACCTAACTCAAGCACCACTTTATAGCTCAAGTCTATTCAAGTACCTAATACACAAGTTTCAACTTTACGTGGGTCTAGTAGAGTATTCCATCCTCCCGAGAGATATGTGGGACATATTAAAGGAGAGGATTTTGAGGACATTGATCCTCAAACCTATGATGATGCTATTATGAGTATAGACTCCGGAAAGTGGCAAGAAGCCATGAATTCTGAGATAGATTCTATGTACTCCAACAAGGTTTGGAACCTAGTTGATGCGCCTGAAGGTATTGTACCCATCGGTTGCAAGTGGATCTTTAAGAAAAAGATCGGAGTAGATGGAAAGGTAGAGACCTATAAAGCAAAGCTAGTGGCTAAGGGGTATATGGATGTGAAATCCGAATTCTTATTGGCTATTGCAGCACACTATGATTATGAAATCTGGTATATGGATGTGAAAACTGAATTCCTTAATGGGAATCTCGAGAAGGAGGTATATATGATACAACTATAGGGATTCGTATCTAAAGACTACCTAAAAATGTATGCAGGTTGCTTAGATTCATTTATGAACTAAAGTAAGCTTTCCAAAGTTGGAACATAGGATTTAATGAGACAATCATATCTTATGACTTCGTTAAGAATGAAGATGAGTCATGTGTGTACAAGAAGGTAAGTGGGAGCGCTATCATCTTTTTGTTGTTATATGTGGATGACATCCTGATCATTGGGAATAATGTAGGAATGCTATCCATAGTAAATGCTTGGTTATCTAAACACTTCTTCATGAAGGACATAAGGGAAGCATCTTATATCTTAGGGATTTGGATCTATAGAGATAGATCCAAGAGGATGCTTAGCTTGTCCCAGTCCACGTATATAGAAACCATTGTCAAAAGGTTTGGCATGAAAAATTCCAAGAGAGGTCTCATACCGATGAGACATGGGATATCGTTTTCTAGAAGTATGTCCCCAAAGACTCCTGAAGAAAGGGCAAACATAGATAAGATACCCTATGCCTCAGCGATAGGGTCTATCATGTATGTTATGCTATGTACCAGGCCTGATATAGCGCATGCTTTGAGTGTCACGAGTAGGTATTACGTGGATCCAGGCTTGGAACACTGGAAAGCAGTAACGTGCATCCTTAAGTACTTAAGAAGAAATAAGGATCTTTTACTACTATATGGAGGTCGTAGCCTCAAGATTAAAGGCTACACAAACTCAAGTTTTCAATCTGATGTCGATGATAGCAAGTCGAATTCAGGATATGTGTACACCTTGAATGGAGGAGTAGTGTGCTAGAAAAGTTCCAAACAAGATACTATTGCTAACTCAACCACAAAGGCAGAGTACATTACTGTAGCAGAGGTAGCAAAGGAGGGAGTGGATGAAGAAGTGCATCACAGATCTAAGAGTTATGCCGGGTAGTGAGGAGCCGATTTCCTTATATTACGACAACAACGGGGCGATTGCTCAAGTGAAGGAACCCAAGTCTCATCAGAAGTGTTCTGAGAAGGTTCCTCCTAATCAGAGAGATCATGACCCGAGGAGATGTAGCATTGGAAAGAGTTCCATGTGAAGATAACATTGCAGATCTACTAACAAAACCATTGTCTCAAATTGTCTTTGAGTATCACAGGGGTCTGATGGGGATCAGACACATAGGTGATTGGCTTACGTCAAGTGGGAGATTGCTAGTCATAGGTGCCTAGCAAGCTATTCACGTGAGTGATGGCCTGTGTGACTTGACACATAATCTTTTTGCTTATTATATTTTGACATTTATCACTTTATATTTATTATTACATATATGCATGTATATATTGTGATGCCTTTGGATCTGTGTAATGGAAATCATATCATGATGAGATCACGATAATGAGACTGATTCACCTTTAAACATAGATCCTAAATAATCCCGGTTATAGGTTACTCAAACGGAACATCGTGATAACCGGACAGACTGGTATGATGTATACTTATCCATATGATAGATGCAGCTGGTCTCATAGCTGCTCATGTGGGGACACTAGGGATACAGTACATGTGCTCATTGGAGAATGAGTTCACTAATTGATCTGCTTATGGAATGCTGGATAGTTGATGATACCTTATTGTCAAACAGCGATTCCGTAGTCCTAGTAGTGTATCTGGTCCTTAGACTTGAGACACCAAGGATGTCCTGTATGAGTGCTCGATTCTTTGATACCGAACTTATAGGTTTGTGTTAGGATCGGAGCGACACTAAGAGGGGGGGTGGGGGGTGAATTAGTGCAGCGGATTAAAACGTTTGTTTTCGACAAATCTTCCGTACGATAAAAATCGAACTTGAAAAGCTTAACTTGAATGTGTGTTCGTAAAGGTGTGCAGCAAAGGTAATGAGGAAATAAAGCACGTAAGAAGGTTTGCAGTAATGTAAATAGCAAAAAGAAAATGCAAACCAGAGATCACGTCGATTTTAAAGTGGTTCGGTAAAATGACCTACATCCACTTGTGAGGCCCTCTTCGATGAGGCTCCCACCTTCCACTAGCAAATCTCTTGAAGGGGAAGGGCAAATACCCCTCTTACAAACTTTTATAAGCGGTTCACACTCTTACAAATTTTCAGCAAGAAAGGAGGTGAACACTCTAGCAAATTGAAAACAAGACTTGCTAAGACTTTTCTAAGACCTTTCTCTCAATCAATTGCTTCTCAAAAAGTTATAATCTCAGCTGAGAATTGAGGGGTATTTATAGGCCTCAAGAGGATTCAAATTTGGGCTCCAAAATTTGAATTCTCTTTGGTTCACGGTGCTGGCGGTGCCACCGCCTGTCAGTGGCAGTGCCACTGCCTGTCAGTGTCTGACACTGACAGTGTACTGGCGGTGCCACCGCCTGGCTCTCGGGTGCTGGGTGGTGCCATCGCCTAGTCCAGGTGGTGCCACCGCCTGGCTCTCGGGTGCTGGGTGGTGCTACCGCCAAACCCTTCGGTTCACTGGTGGGGCTTTAAATTTAGCCCAAACCAAGTCTAATTTTGGGCCCAGTTGGCCCCTAACCAGGATATAGGATTATTTTTTAATCCTAATCCTAATTAATGTGCTAACTATGAACTTAAAGACATTTCCTAAGCTATTACAAAGTCGGCAAGTCAAGACTTCTTCCGGCGAGCTTCCGGTCAACTTTCGGCGGTCTTCCGATAAACTCTCGGAAACCATTCTATGGACTCCTGACAAGCTCCTAGACTTCACGATTTGATCTTGGCGAGTTCCAACGAGCTTCTTCGGTAAGCTCCGATCTTTCTCGGTGAGCTCCGCGAACTTCCAACGAACTTTCCGACGAGCTTTCGAAAAACCCTTCGGCAAGCTCCCTTACTCATTCTCGGCTAGTTCCGGCAGCATTCCCAACGAACCTACGAACTTTCGTCGAACTCTTGAATTTGCAACAAATCCTTCGTGCTTAACTTCGACACTTTGTTTCACTTTATGTCTTCATCGTTATCGTAGTTAATCCTACACACACAAGCCAAAACTCTACTCCGATCTCGACAATTATTACAACGCGAATTGACATTATGTTGCCCGGCACGTCATTGGTTGACGCTTCATCCGATTCTTCAGTGCATCATCCTCTCTTGCATCTTGTTGCCCAATCGGTGGTTGACCTCCGCAACCCCGATATCCTTGGTGCAATCCCGCTCTCCTTGGCCCAATACCCGACGTCTGAAGCCTTCTGCCGTCCAATATCCTGACGTGATATCCTCCGGCGCAATCTCAATTCCTCCTGCGTCAATTATCTAATCCTGATCGAGTAGACCTGCATCACTCAAAATGTAGTTAAACATCTAAACACAATCAATTAGTTTCATAATCAAAATATGAGATTCAACAGTTTGGATGTCCCAGATCTAGTACAATCAGTTTTTGGGAGTGATAGTCAACCTTATGAGGGCTATTGAATGTCGATAGAGGATCATCAACTATTGGTATCATGAGAGGAATATCCTATATGTTCTTGCTCAGACAAATCCTTGGCCAAGGTCATTCGGATTGAGAGAGAAAGAGTTCTATAGGAGAATTCGATTAGAACAAGACTCTGTTGGGAAATCGTAGGGGCAACATCATATACGCAGCGGAAGAACAAGAAAACAAAATCCCTGTTTCCCAAAGAGATGTTCGTCATCATGCGAAGATTGGTGCGCAAAATCCGCGAAACTTAAAACTGCGTATAGAGTATATTGTGTTACCTAGAGAGATCGTATATCCTTGTTTCCTTATAGATCCTTAGGAGAGGGTGAAGGAGGTCAAGCGTCCTCCTCTCTAGTAGTGATCCACACAACAGGGTTGCAACGATGCTCCTCAAAACTCCAGGCCTGCTCTGAGGTGGAGAGGGAGAGGAGAATAAGAAAGACAAGCAAAGACTCTAGCCTATGAGGCTCTGAATCCCTCATATTTATAGAGGTCCCCTATCAAACCCTAATGGGTCCTCCCCTAGTGGGTATTGGATCTGCATCCAATAAGACAAGGGCTCCGTCGGATATCTTATATCCGAACCTCTACTCATCGCAATGCCTACCATATGTGTGTGACCCTCTAGGCCCAATATCGAGCTAGCCGTGAGTCATACCTGTCAGAACTCCTTCTAACTCAGTGAATTATTATCTCTGTAATAATTCACTCGACTCATCGACTACGGACGTACTAGGCCACTACGCCATAGTCCCCAAACGATACAGGAGAATCCAATCCATTGGACCTGTCTGTCCTCGATTACCGTGTACCTATAGTCCCTCATCCATCTAATATCCCAGAGACCGTATATCGAGCATGGTGTTATTAGACCCACACGGTTTCTACTCGAGTCTCGCTTTAATCGGATTCTCCCAGAAAACTCTTTCTCTCTCAATTCGAATGACCCTGGCCAGGGATTTGTCTGAACAAGAACACATGGGATATTCTTCTCATGACGTCGAGAGTGGATGATCCTCTATCGACACTCAATAGCCCTCGTAAGGTTGATTACCACTCCCAATGACCAACTGTACTAAATCTGGGACAGCCAAACCTATAAGTCTGGTATCAAAGAGTGGAGCACTCATACAGGACATCCTTGGTGTCTCAAATCTAAGGACCAGATATACCACTAGGACTACGGAATCGCTGTCTGACAATAAGGCATCATCAACCATCCAGCATTCCGTAAGCGGATCAATCAGTGAACTCATTCTCCAATGAGCACCTGTACTATATCCCTAGTGTCCCTACATGAGCAGCTATGAGACCAACTGCGTCCATCATATGGACGGGTATACAGCACACTAGTCTGTCCGGTTATCATGATGTCCCTCTCGAGTAACCTATGACCAGGATTATTTAGGATATGTGTTTAAAGGTGAATCGATCTCATTATCGTGATCTCATCACGATCCGATTCCCATTGCACAAATCCAAGGACATCACAATATATATATGCATTTATGCAATAGTTATAAAGTGATATATGCTAAAATATAATAAGCAAAAAGATTCTGTATCAAGTCACACGTGTGTTAGGACTCTAGCTTGGAGAGTCCTAATTGAGAGGGACATTCATGTAAAATTGTTAGGACTCTAGCTAAGAGAGTCCTAATTGAGAGGGGCATCCATTTAAAACTGTTAGGACTCTAGCTAGGAGAGTCCTAATTGAGAGGGGCATTCATGTAGGAGGTGTTTTCTTAGAGAAGAATTAGGAGTTGTAAGGGAATAGGAGTCTTAACTAGGAGTCCTATTAGGAGTTGGTTAGAAGTAAGAGTCTTAAGTAGGAGTCCTATTAGGAGTTAGGGTTTAGAAGCCCTATAAATAGCCATGTATTCCTTCTCTTTTGATAAGTAATAGATGAATCTTTTCTGTAGCCTTTGAGCAGTAACTTGGAGGGAGGAACCCCTATAGAGTTCCAAGGAGGCCGATCCCCTAAAGAGATCAACCCCAAGTTTAGAATCTGCAAGGGTTCTAACACCTGGTATCAGAGCAGCATTCTTGATGTCTCGCTGCCCTTCCACAGCCATCCATCAACCCTCCACAACTGCCCAAAGCAATTCCCACAATTGCTAAAAAGATCATCACTGAATTCCGCCATCATCTCCACCACCGCGGATCATCCTTTGATCTCCCCGTGAATTGCAACAGGTTCTGGTTTCCTACCTTACTGCTGCTGCAATTTAGTTATCCTTATTCGAAAATCCAAAAAAAAAAAAATTGTTCCTATATTGCTGCATAAACTTTTCGTCACAAAGTTTTTATCTCTACGACGAAAGATACATTGTAGAATTCCAGCCGTATATCTGTTTGATCTTGCTACTGTGCTTTTTCTATCCAAATTTCTACGAAATTTTTATGACATCTTTGACACTTCCTAACAATGGATTTCCCTTTGGTTTCATCAAAAAATTCTCAATCTAAACTATTGATCTTTTATGAACATTCTGCTGCACTTGAATTGCAGAATTCAAGCCGCATAGCACCAGCTGTTTGATCTTGCTACTGTATTTTTTCTATCCAAATTTCTACGAATTTTTTATGACATCTTTGACACTTCCTAACAGTAGATTTACCTTTAGTTTCATCAAAAAATTCTCAATATAAACTACTGATCTTTTATTTCCAATCTGCTGCACTTGAAAATCTATACTGCAGAAAATTTCAGCTGCATATCGTTGCCTTAACCCATCTATTTGCAATCCTTTTTTGAATGAAATTTCTTATACACTTCATAGATCGTCTTGGCTTCCATCTAAGATTGATCTATTAAGAAATTCATCTCTAAAAACGATTTTATGTTGCTGCAAATTTTCATCGTAACCCGCTGAAATTTTTCGACGACAATTCTGCAATTGCAACTTGCACCAATTTCCTTGCTGTTATACTGCCGAAATTTTCTTGATTAAATTAGATATCCTTGCTGTCATATAAATTGTGATTTTGCTATCAATTCCCTCCTCAATTCTCTCAAGTTTTTGGTGGAAATTACGTCGAGAAACCGTTGTTTCTTCGACGATAATTCTACTATTACAAGATAGCACATACTTGCTGCAACTTCCATGGATTTCTGTCAAACCTTTGCTACCATCTACCATAGATCCAAAACTTTCATCCACAACCCTAAAACTCTGCCAAATCACACCCTCAAACTGCACCCAAAACAGCCACAAAACAAGCCTAAACCGCAGCCTACATCCACCAATCCACCAACCCTTTCAACCATCACTTCTCTCAACCTATACATGCCCTTAACCCAACAACAAAAGAGAGATCTTAACATCATAGATTTTGGGCCATATACTATGGCATCTAAGGCAGCAATCAATGCTAAATTCGAAGCCTTGGAGGCACGAATGGAGGATAAGATTCGGATGCTCTTTACCGAACTCAGATTGGGCCGACCAATAAGCCCGAAGAAATCATATCAAGGAGAGAGCTTTGCCCAATCACACCAAGCCCGAAGAGATGACTTCCAAGGGAGGGGAGGCTCTATGACCGACACCAACTATCCATGCATGAGAGTGGACTTCCCTAGATGGGAAGAAGGAGACCCGATTGGTTGGATCTCACGCGCGGAGCGATATTTTCGGCACCACAAAATCGCAAATGCATCTATGGTGAAAATTGCAGCTATACATCTTGAAGGGGATGCTATATAGTGGTTTAAACAGTTTGAACATACTTATGGAGTCCTTTCATGGCAACAATTCAAAGAAGGACTGATGATCCGCTTCAGACCAACCGATTACGAGAATATTGACGAACAACTGGCAAAGATCCGACAAACCTCCACCATTCAGGAGTACCAAACCAGGTTTGAAAGGTTATCTAATCAAAATCATGATTGGTCTCAAAAACAGCTATTGAGGACATTCATTGAGGGCTTGAAGCCGGAGATCCGAGGAGAAGTTAAAGCGTGACAACCGTATACGCTTATGGCAGCCATCTCTTTCGCACGACATCAAGAGGAGCAATTGAACCATGAAGCTCGGAGGACTAGGGTTGTTCCTCAACCAGTAATATTGAAGCCCTCAGCCCCCCCTACTATTGACCAAGTCCCTACACCAAAGAGGTTAATAAGAGAAGAGCTTCGGGAGCGATATACGAAGGGGTTATGTTGGCATTGTGACGAGCCGTGGAGCCGTGAGCATCGCTGTAGTAAAGGGAGACTTCTTATGATTGAACCAATAGAAGAAGAGGTCATTGAACATCCAGAAGAGAGCCTTGAACATGAAGAAGAAGATGCAGAAGAAGAGCCACAACCGACTGAAGTTACGGTGCATGCACTAGCCGGCTACTCAAACCCGGAAACGATGAAAGTTGGAGGCCTTCTCAAACAACAACCGATCACTGTTCTCATCGACACGGGCAGTTCTAATAACTTTATAAATAGTAAGGTTACTATCCAGATGGCCTTACCTATTGAGAATTGCAGCAGGTTTGACGTTAAGGTCGTCGACGGACGGATTTTGAATTGTGATCGTAGGCGCCCACAGGAGAAACTATTGTTGCAGGACCAAGAGATAATTGCATATTTCTTCCTTCTCCCTCCTGATGATCATAAGGCTATGTTCATAATTAAATGGTTGATGACATTAGGTGATATTTTTTGGAATTTTATGCAACTAATTATGAAATTTTACAGTAAGGAGAAACAGGTGATACTGAACGGGAAACGTGGGGGCGACATAACGACGATTTGCACACAACAAATGGAGAAGGTTTTGCATAAAGCATGCAGCAGATTTTTTATACAACTTGAGCAGCAAACTAAGGGAGAGCCAATACAATTTGAAGATCCAAACCTACTTCCTTTGCTTGCTGAATTTTCAGATATATTTGACGAACCGTACAACCTACCTCTTACCCGTCGACATGATCATTATATAATGACTCTTTCAGGCAAACCTCCAGCAAATACTCGGCCATATCAATATCTTCCGATGGATGAAATAGAAAGGATTGTAAAAGAAATGCTCAAAATAGGAGTTATTCGGCCAAGTTGCAACCTCTATTCTTCACCGGTGCTCCTCATACGAAAGAAGGATAGAATATGGCGATTATGTGTTGATTACCGAGCTCTCAATAGAATAACCATCAAGGATAAATACCCTATTCCAATAGCAAATGAATTACTAGATGAAAGGGAGCACAAATCTTTACAAAGCTGGACCTTCGATCCGGGTATCATCAAATACGAGTATGCAAAGAAGACATACCGAAAACCACCTTTTGAACACACAACAACCGCTATGAATTTTTGCTTTCTTCAAAAGAAGGTGGAATATCTTGGGCATATCATATCAGAGGAAAGTGTGGCAGTAGACCCCTTCAAAATTGGAGCAATGCAAAACTGGCTGACCCCGAGGAACATAAAATTGCTACATGACTTTCTGGGTTTAACAGGCTACTACTGTAAGTTCGTGAAAAACTATGGAGAGATTAGTGCACCAGTTACTTCCTTACTGAAAAAAGATGTCTTCCAATGGTCGGACAGAGCCTCCACTGCCTTTGACAAACTTAAGACAGCCATGACGCCGACGCCGGTGCTAACACTACCAGATTTCAACCGACCCTTCATTATTGAGGCCGACGCATCTGGAGTCGGAATTGGAGCCATTCTCATGCAAGATGGTCAACCACTCATATACACTAGCAAGGCATTATCTCCCTCCCATCAAAATAAGTCAACATATGATAAGGAGATGCTTGCCATTGTGCGCGCAGCAACGAGGTGGAGACCCTACTTGATTGGTCGACGATTTCAAATTAAAACTGATCATAAAAGCCTCAAGTACTTTTTGGAGCGAAAGATATCATCCCCTGAGCAGCAAAAATGGGTAACAAAACTTCTTAGATTTGATTATGAAATAACTTACAAAAAGGGGAAAGAGAATGTTCTTGCAGATGCGCTTTCGCAACTACCCGAGCAAGCTGAAGTTTCGGCCATTTCACTTCCGACCAGCAACTTTCTTAAGGATATTAAGATGGAATGGTAGGAAGATTCAGAGACTAGTAAGTTTATAAAAAAATTGGAGGAAACACCAAGCTCCGTGGCTCATTACAATTGGGACTCAAAAGAATTACACTATAAGGGACGCATTGTGCTTATGATAAATTCTACTTGCATCTTCACGAGTAGATTTTGGACCAAGTTATTCTATATGCAGGGTACTAAATTGAAAAAGAGTATGGCATATCACCCATAAATCAACGATGAGACAGTTGTAAATAGGTGCTTGGAGACAGCCCAAAGCCACCCACCAAATATGACTACCCAAAGAGAACTCCAGACCCAGCGAAGTGCCATTATTGATCGACGGATCGTGACTCGACGACGACGACCCACTAATGAAGTTCTAATACAGTGGGCGAACCTACCAATAGAAGATGCCACTTGAGAGAACTATGACGACTTGAAGATCAAATTCCCAGAATTCATGAATCATCAGCCTCGAGGACAAGGCTGATTTGAAGAGGGCGGGTGTGTTAGGACTCTAGCTTGGAGAGTCCTAATTGAGAGGGACATTCATGTAAAACTATTAGGACTCTAGCTAAGAGAGTCCTAATTGAGAGGGGCATCCATTTAAAACTGTTAGGACTCTAGCTAGGAGAGTCCTAATTGAGAGGGGCATTCATGTAGGAGGTGTTTTCTTAGAGAAGAATTAGGAGTTGGTTAGAAGTAAGAGTCTTAAGTAGGAGTCCTATTAGGAGTTAGGGTTTAGAAGCCCTATAAATAGCCATGTATTCCTTCTCTTTTGATAAGCAATAGATGGATCTTTTCTGCAGCCTTTGAGCAGCAACTTGGAGGGAGGAACCCCTATAGAGTTCCAAGGAGGCCAATCCCCTAAAGAGATCAACCCCAAGTTTAGAATCTGCAAGGGTTCTAACAACGTGCCATCACTCACGTGATTGGCTTGCTGGGCACCTATGACTAGCAATCTCCCACTTGACCTAAAGCCAATCACCTATGTGTCTGATCCCCATCAGAACCCTGTGACGCTCAAAGACAATCTGAGACAACGGCTTTGTCAGTGGATCTGCAATGTTATCTTCGGATAGAACTCTTTCCACTACTACATCTCCTCGGGTTACGATCTCTTTGATAAGCTAGAACCTCCTCAGAACATTTCTGATGAGACCCAGGTTCTCTTATTTGAGTAATCGCCCCATAGTTGTCGCAATATAAGGAAGTCGACTTCTCGCTATTCGGAACGACTCCCAAATCTGTGATGAACATCTTCAACCATACTCCCTCCTTTGCTGCATCCGATGCAGCAATGTACTCCACCTCTATGGTCAAGTCAGCAGTGGTATCTTGTTTGGAACTCTTCCAACACACTGCTCCTCCATTCAAGGTGTACATATACCCTGAATTCGACTTGCTATCATCGACATCAGACTGAAAACTTGAGTCTGTGTAGCCTTTAACCTTAAGGCTATTACCTCCATATACTAGTAAAAGATCCTTAGTCCTTCTCAAGTACTTAAGGATACACTTTACTGCTTTCCAATGCTCCAAGCCTGGATCCGCTTGATACCTGCTTGTGACACTTAGAGTATGCGTTATATCAGGCCTAGTATATAGCATGACATACATGATAGACCCTATTGCTGAGGCATAAGGTATCATATTCATGTTCGCCCTTTCTTCTGGAGTCTTTGGGGACATACTCGTAGAAAGCGATATCCCATGTCTCATCGGTATGAGACCTCTCTTGGAATTTTCCATGCCAAACCTTTTAACAATGGTTTCTATGTACCTGGACTGGGACAAGCCAAGCATCCTCTTGGATCTATCTCTATAGATTCTAATCCCCAAGATATAGGATACTTTCCCTAAGTCCTTCATGGAGAAGTGTCTAGATAACCAAGTCTTTACTGTGGATAGCATTCCTACATTGTTCCCAATGATGAGGATGTCATCCACATATAACACCAAAAAGGTAATAGCGCTTCCACTTACCTTTCTGTACACACAAGACTCATTTTCATTCTTAACGAAGTCATAAGATCTGATTGCCTCATCAAATCTTATGTTCCAACTTCGGGAAGCTTGCTTTAGTCCATAAATGGATCTAAGCAACCTACACACCTTATCTGGGTAGTTCTTGGACACGAATCCCTCAGGTTGCATCATATACACCTCCTCCTCGAGGTTCCTATTGAGAAATATAGTTTTCACATCCATCTGCCATATCTCATAATCATAGTGTGCTGCAATAGCCAATAGAATTCTGATGGATTTTAGCATTGCTACGGGTGAGAAGGTTTCGTCGTAGTCAACACCTTGCCTTTGACGATACCCCTTAGCCACTAGCCTTGCTTTATAGGTCTCTACCTTTCCATCTACTCCGATCTTTTTCTTAAAGATCCACTTGCAACCGATGGGTACAATACCTTCGGGCGCATCAACTAGGTTCCAAACCTTATTGGAGTACATAGAATCCATCTCAGAATTCATGGCTTCTTGCCACTTCCCGAAGTCTATACTCATAATAGCCTCCTCGTAGGTCTGAGGATCAATATCCTCAACATCCTCTCCTCTAATATGTCTCAGATATCTCTCAGGAGGATGGGATACTCTATCAGACCTGCGTAAAGTTGAAACTTGTGTATTAGGTACCTGAACAGACTCGGGCTGTAGAGTGGTGCTTGACCTTGGTTCTCCAACCTTGCTCAACTCTATCATTCTCCCACTGTCTCCGCCAAGAATGTGTTCCTTCTCAAGGAACACTACTCTCTTAGCTACAAAGACCTTTTGGTCATCGAGATGATAGAAATAATACCCACAAGTTTCCTTGGGGTATCCCACAAATTTGCATCGCTCTGTCCTTGATTCTAACTTATCGGGGTTGTGTCTTTTAAAGTGGGTAGGGCAGCCCCAAATCTTAACAACCTTAAGATCAGGCTTCTTCCCTTTCTATATCTCATATGGTGTAGACACTACCGACTTAGTTGGAACTCTGTTCAGAAGGTAAGCTGCGATCTCTAGGGCATATCCCTAGAATAAGATAGGTAGGTCAGCGAAACTCATCATGAACCGTACCATATCTAATAGCGTACGATTTCTCCTTTCAGAGACACCATTGAGCTGAGGTGTATAAGGAGGTGTCCATTGGGATAATATCCCATGGTCCTTGAGGAACTGAGTAAACTCTGTACTTAAGTACTCACCTCCTCAATCTGATCGAAGAGTTTTGATACTCTTTCCAGTCTGGTTCTCCACCTCATTCTTATACTCTCTAAATTTCTCAAAGGCCTCGGACTTGTACTTCATTAAGTACACATATCCATACCTTGAGAAATCATCAGTAAATGTAATGAAGTAGGAGTAACCTCCAATGGCATGAGTTGACATGGGTCCACATACATCACTATGTATGAGTTCCAATAACTCAGTGGCTCTCTCTCCAATTCCACTAAATGGAGAGTTGGTCAATTTTTCACGAAGGCAAGGCTCGCAAGTTGCATATGACATATAGTCGAATGGATCTAGATATCCATCATTTAGCAACTTTTGAATCATTCCCTCATGGATATGACCTAGCCTACAATGCCATAGGTATGCACTGTTCACCTCATCTCGTTTCCTCTTAGACACTTACATTCATGATATGTGGAGTAGTGCCTTGTATAAACAAACCTTTATGCAATATTCCTCTCATCAATCTCCCCTTGGCTTTGCTAGAATTTACAATAAATTGTAGATGTAATAAGCAATACTGGTATCCAATACCAATGCACTATCACAAAAATCTGCTAATTGGAGATTGATCATGAATGTACCTGAAGCTTCTCCAAGCTTCTATTTCGCCCTTTCTGCAAGGTACTCTTTGTAGTTCCTCTTCCAGTGCCCATCTTTACCACAGTGGAAGCACTGGCCTTTGTCCTTTGCTGGGTCTTTCTTAGCAACCTTTGCTTTACCTGGTTTGCCCTTGCCCTTTCCCTTCTTAAGGGACCTTTCTGCTTTCCTTTTCTTTCTAGTCTCACCAGTGTAGAGAACTGGCTTCTTTTTCTTAATAGTACTCTCTGCCTCCCTCAACATATTGAGGAGCTCTGGGAGAGTCACCTCAAGCTTGTTCATATTAAAATTCATTATGAACTGTTAAAAGAAATCTAGTAGGGACTGAAGCACAATGTCCACACACAAGTTATCCTCTAGGACCATTCCTAGACTTGTGAGTTTCTCTATCCACTCAATCATCTTTAGGACATGGTTCTGAACCGGTGTTCCCTTAGTCATCCTAGCGCGGAAGAGGCTCTTAGATATCTCATATCGCTGAGTCCTTCCCTATTCCTCAAACAATTTGTGGACATGTAGGAGAATAGATCTGGCATCCATCTTTTCATGTTGTCTCTGTAACTCAGGAGTCATAGAGCCCAACATATAGCACTGAGCAAGAGTGGAGTCATCAATGTACTTCACTTAGCGAGTGATCTCATCCTCGTTTGCCCCTTCTTCGGGCATAGGCATCACTGTATCAAGGACGTACACGATTTTCTCCGCTGTGAGAACAATTCTCAAGTTATGGAGCCAATCCGTAAAATTTGGACCAGTGAGGCGATTGACATCAAGTATGCCACGTAAGGGATTTGAAAGCGATATTTTCTGAAAATAAAGATGCAACAGAAATGAATAACATGCAGATTTTGCAAGAAATAAACTATCAAGATATGGACTTCTATCTTAATATGCTCCCACTATTTTACTAACGAGTCATGCGACACCCTCAGCACATGAAATGGAAGCCTCCGGCAGACTTCTAGTGGGGATCAAGATCCAATCAGCGTCTTAGTATAACCTCGAGGGACTCGACCAATCACACTAAGCCTAAAAGGTAGGCAACTCTTGCCGATCACAACTCCTTGTGATTCCCGTCCTATTCGGCCTCCGAATCACCATGGCCTCGAGGGACTCGACCAACCATGATGCTCGGTTAAGTCAACACCTTCGTTACAAGATGAGTCTGATTTGATGATATACCCTCGAGGGACTCGACCAAGCATACCATGCCCTTAGGTCACCGGTGACATCTCTATATCGTAAGCAAGATAGCGAATCGCGATATAGGTGAGTCTCGAGGGACTCGACCAACTCAACCTATACCGAGAATCGGTTCCTACTTATAACGATGGAAGGCCACGTGGGTCAATCTAATTGCCTCACGTTTACCGACTTAATATTATCGAGAGATGTTTATATGATTTGGTCTCCTAATATGACATGTCACGCATATACATATTTAATATATATCTACATCGCATGCAAATATATATACATATCTAGTATGTATATAAGCAATTACACTAGATGATCATGGACCACAACCTAATATGATTAGGCCCGAGCCAGTAGGCCTAATCACTCACATCAAGATCTATGTGTGCAACAGTGCATCTCCATGCCCTGTGATCGTCCATCTCGTCCTCGTCGATTCCGTTGACATCTTGATGCATCTTCATACATCACGATCGTCCGTCTCGTGGGTCCCGCTATCGCATCCATGCTCCCGCTGCGCCTCCTCATGTGATTACAACTTAATCATAGGCACGTAGGCCCGACAATAAACGAGAAATATAATGGAGGCTCGCAAACCTCAATAATAATAATCACAAGTACACACATCACACGGTCCATGATCATCCATCCACACATCATACATCACATGTATAAATAATCATCTTCATGTAGGACTACTAGATAATAATAAAAATAATAATCAACTAAACTTTTTAATTAATTAATATTTTCTGAAATCAGGGACATATAGGGAATTTCTGAATTCATAGGGGTATTTTCATAATTTGGACAAAAGGCAGAAAATGGAATTTCTTAAATTCGAGGGGCAAAACTATCTTTTGCCCAGAAAACCCTAATGCCCTACTCCCTTTTGCTGCCGCCACCGCCACCCTACTGGCTGCGGCCTGTGCGGCGGGGCGAGGGCGCTGCCCTCATCTGTAGGCGAAACGCCCGCTAGCGGCGTTGTCGCTGCGGGTGGGCGCCCCAACGGGCGGTGCTGCCCTTGCAGGTTGGCGCCCCTACGGGCGTTGCCGCCTCCGCGGGCGGTTTTGCCCGCGGGGCATCGCCCGCAGGCGGTGCTGTCCCGACGGGCGGTCGCCCCTGCGGGGGGGTTTCACCCGCGGGAGCAGCGGAGGTAGGCGCCGCTACCCTGCGGCGCCTCACCCCGCAGGAGAAGCGGCCGCAGGCGCCTCTGCCCGCGGGCTGCTAGTCCCGCCGGACGCAAGCCTGCTGCAAGAAAGCCATCGGCCGGCTGCTGCAGACGCAACCCCTGTGCTACCCGCCTTCGGCTGCGCTGCATGCACGTAGATCGAGGGCAGCAACTGTTGCTGCCCTTCCTTGTTTTTGCGTCAACGATTTTGACGTCAAAATTCTTCCTAAACACAACACATGCAGTTCAAAACCAATCATTCGCACGAACAACCTGACTCTGATACCACTGTTGGGAAATCTTGGGGGCGACATCATATGCGCAGCGGAAGAACTAGAAAACAAAGTCCCCGATTCCCAAAGAGATGTTCGTCGTCATGCGAAGATTGGTGCGCAAAATCCGCGAAACTTAAAACTGCGTATAGAGTAGATTGTGTTACCTAAGGAGATCGTATATCCCTATTTCCTTACTGATTCTTAGGAGAGGGTGAAGGAGGTCAAGCGTCCTCCTCTCTAGCGGTGATCCACACAGCAGGGTTGCAACGACGCTCCTCAAAACTCCAGGCCTAGTCTGAGGTGGAGAGGGAGAGGAGAATAGGAAAGACAAGCAAAGACTCTAGCCTATGAGGCTCTGAATCCCTCCTATTTATAGAGGTCCCCTATCAAACCCTAATGGGTCATCCCCTAGTGGGTATTGGATCTGCATCCAATAAGACAAGGGCTCCGTTGGATATCTCATATCCAAACCTCTACTCATCGCAATACCTACCATATGTGTGTGACCCTCTAGGCCCAATATCGAGCTGGTCGTGAGTCATACCCGTCAAAACTCCTTCTAACTCAATAAATTATTATCTCTGTAATAATTCACTCGACTCATCGACTACGGACGTACTAGGCCACTACGCCATAGTCCCCAGACGATACAGGGGAATCCAATCCATTGGACCTATCTGTCCTTAATTACCGTGTACCTATAGTCCCTTATCCATCTAATATCCCAGAGACCGTATATCGAGCATGGTGTTGTCAGACCCATACGGTTTCTACTCGAGTCTCGCTCTAATCGGATTCTCCCGAAGAACTCTTTCTCTCTCAACCCGAATGACCCTGGCCAGGGATTTGTTTGAGCAAGAACACATGTGATATTCCTCTCATGACGCCGAGAGTGGATGATCCTCTATCGACACTCAATAGCCCTCATAAGGTCGACTACCACTCCCAATGACCAACTGTACTAGATCTGGGATAGCCAAACCTATAAGTCTGGTATCAAAGAGTGAAGCACTCATACAGGACATCCTTGGTGTCTCAAGTCTAAGGACCAGATATACCACTAGGACTACGGAATCGCTGTCTGACAATAAGGCATCATCAACCATCCAGCATTCCGTAAGCGGATCAATCAGTGAACTCATTCTCCAATGAGCACCTGTACTATATCCCTAGTGTCCCTACACGAGCAGCTATGAGACCAGCTGCATCTATCATATGGATAGGTATACAGCATACCAGTATGTCCGGTTATCACGATGTCCCTCTCGAGTAACCTATGAGCAGGATTATTTAGGATATGTGTTTAAAGGTGAATCGATCTCATTATCGTGATCTCATCACGATCCGATTCCCATTACACAAATCCAAGGACATCACAATATATATATGCATTTATGCAATAGTTATAAAGTGATATACGCCAAAATATAATAAGCAAAAATATTCTGTATCAAGTCACACGTGCCATCACTCACGTGATTGGCTTGCTGGGCACCTTTGACTAGCAGACTCGAGTAGAAACCATATGAGTTTGACAGCACCATGCCCGGTATACGGTCTTTGGGATATTAGTGTTGAATCTCATATTTTGATAATGAAACCAATTGATAGTATTTATGATTTGATCTGCATTTTGAGTGACGCAGGATGCTTTGATCAGGATAAGACAATTAAAGCAGGAAGAATCATGTTGGGTCGAAGGAAAACATGTCAGAAGATTGGATGTTGGGCTGGAGGATCGGTCGACGTATCGATAGAAGGCTTCGGGACATGGATTCGGGCATCGAGCCAAGAAGAGCGGATATTGAGCCAAGGATATCGGAGTTGCGGAGTCAACTGGCTATTGGGCAATAGGCCGTATGAGAGGACTATATGCCGATGAATCGAACGAAACGTCGATAGACCAATGAAA
Organism: Musa acuminata AAA Group; assembly: GCF_036884655.1. Lineage (NCBI taxonomy): Eukaryota > Viridiplantae > Streptophyta > Magnoliopsida > Zingiberales > Musaceae > Musa > Musa acuminata. The sequence continues at coordinate 28,792,139 of NC_088343.1, read as the reverse complement.
TGCCGAAAGTCTAGGAGCTTGCCAGAAGTCCGTTGGAATATTGTCGGGAGATCATTAGAAGTTCGTTGGAACTTGCCAGAAGAAACCAAGACCTAGGGACTTGTTTAGCTTAAGTATACCTTAGATTTCATAGTTAGTGAGTAATTGGGATTGGATTTAGGCCAACCTAATTATGGGCCAGTTGGGCCCATGTAAGGACTGTGTTGGGCCCAATGAAACGTCCAAACAGTGACCCAAGAGATGGCACTGTCATGGCACAATCTTTGAGACTATGTCAGGCGGTGGTACCACCAGTCTGGGTGGTGGTACTGCCTAATGGCCCAGTGCCAGGTGGTGGTACCGCTAGACTTAGCGGTGGTATCGCCCAATGCAATGTTAGTGTCAGACTGACACTGGCGGTGGTATCGCCCAACATAGGTGGTGGTACTACCCGAACCCAGGAAACCCGAGATAAAATGTTTTTAGGTTCCAAGTTTGAATCGACTTGAGGCCTATAAATACCCCTCTCATCCCTAGTTATGATATACAAGCACAGAGAGTTTAAAAGTGAAGAAACGCTATTGGAATCACTTGAGAAATCCCCTCCTCTAGTCTAAGCCTTGTTTAGGAGGAGTGTGTGTGCTTGTAAAGGTTATCTCCTAAACCTGTAAAAAGGAGAAGAGGGGTATAAAAGGTGGTTGGTCTTCGCCTATTAAAGGAAGACTGATAGTGGATGCCGGTGGCCTCGACGGAAGAGGAATCGACGGAGTGGATGTAGGTCACGACGACCGAACCATTATAAAATTGGCGTGTTCTCTGGTTTGCATTTCTATTGTTGCCATTTACTTTATTGCAAACCATTTTACTTGCTTACTGCCTTTAATACATTTATGAACACGTGTTTCAAGTTAAGTTTCTGAAATTGATTTTTATCGTACAAAATAATTTTTTAAAACCGACATATTTTATCGCTGCACTAATTCACCCCCCCTCTTAGTGCCAATTCTTTTCCTAATAATTGATATCAGAGCCTCATATTTCTCATTTAGTTTAACACCCTAGAGAAATGCTCTTTTCGGCTTTCATGAGGTTCACTCTCTTATTCATCTTCCCTTGTTCAATGGGACGGACTATATTGGAAAACTCGAATGAGAGTTTTCTTACTTTCATTGGATTTGAATTTATGGAATATTATTGAAAGCAATTTTCGAAGGTCTTCTCTTCCAATAGACCATTGGAATGATTTGGAGAAGAAGACTTTTTCTTTAAATGCTAGAGCTATGAATACTCTATTTTGCGCTTTAGATAAAACTAAGTTTAATCGGGTTTCTACTTGTGAAATAACTTTCAAAATATGACACACTCTCGAAATCACACACGAAGGCACGAGTAGAGTAAAAGATTATAAAGTCAATCTTTTAATGCATGATTTTTAAGTATTTCATATGAAATCAAGCAAAACCATTGGAGACATGTACACCCGTTTTACGGATGTCGTCAATGGTTTAAAAGCACTTGGTAGAAGTTTTTCGGATTTTGAACTCATTAACAAGATTTTACGATCCCTTTCTAAAAATTAGGAATCAAAAATAACGGCAATACAAGAATTAAAGAACTTGAACCATTTTTTAATTGAAGAACTTATAGGGTATTTGATGACCTACGAAATAATGTGCAATGTACGTAAAGAACCTAAGAACCACCTTTCAAAGAACAGGAAGGATTTCGGACTTAGAACAATTGAAGAGCACTTGAGCATAAGCTCAAGTGATGGTGAACTTGAACTCCTCATGAAATTTTTAAAACAAAAATTAAAAATTAAAAATGAACTTAAAAAGAAGAAGAAGACGACTTTGGATGAATTGAGCTCATCCGAAGATAAGAAGAAAATCAGCAAAGGCAAGGTGGCAAACTATGCCTTAACGACATTTGACAATGAGGTAAACAACTTAAACAAAACTCCTTTAATTTATTTCAAAATTACATAATGCTTTTCATGAGTTGTTCTTAAATTAGTTTAGAAAAATTATATTTTTTTTGAATTGCATGTTTAATGAAAATGCAAAAATAAAATTGGATCATGCTTACCTTGTTAGGATCAAGAGCACTAAGAGGAGGGGGTGAATTAGTGCAACGGAAAACTTTCGACGATTAAAAAAGTGTTCGTTCGATAAAAACGATTTTGGTAGAAGAGCTGATTCGTAAATCTCTTTAACTTGTAATCAAGCGAGATGTAGTTAAAGGAAATCTATGAAGGCAGTTTGTAGTTATGATGAAAGTTAAAATGTAAGCGCAAACTGAAATATGATATTCGTACGATAAAACTGATTTACGTCCAAACGCCGATTCGAAAAATGCAGAGCTTGAAACACGATTGTATATGCGCAGAAGGTAGTAAGCTTTTGAGGAGGTTTGCAGTAAAGATAAGATGCTCAAAGTAAATGCAAACCGAGATTTAGAGTGGTTTGGTCAATCTTGACCTACTCCACTTTTGGCTTCCTCCACCGACGAGGTCACCAACGTCAACTAGAGGCCTTCCTTCAATAGGCGAAGGCCAACCACCCTTTTACAGTTTCACTCCTTTTGACGGGCTTAGGAGACAACCCTTACAGAATTTCCTTTCCTCTCTTAACAGATTAGAACTTGGAAAAAAAGAGGAAGAAGAACTTTCAACTCATACAACACTTTTGAGCTCTAAAAATCACAACGTAAAATTAGAATTTCGGTGGTTTTTGGGTGCCCTTTCAGTGCTAAAAGGGTGGGGTATTTATAGGCCCCAACCCAGTTTGAATTTGGAGCTCAAAACTGTCAATTCCCGAAATTTCAAGATCTGGCGGTTGCACCGCCTGACTGAGGCGGTTGCACCGCCTAGTAGAGCTCGAAGACTGAGCCTCTGGGCGGTGCCACCTCCTGTCAAGGGCGGTTGTACCTCCTGCCAAAGCTCGAAGACCGAGCTCAGGCGGTGCCACCGCTTGATTGAGGCGGTTGCACCGCTCAGCCAGAGTTCGAAGACCGAGCCCAGGCGATGCCACCTCCTGTCAGGGGCGGTTGCACCACCCAGTCTCGCTCGAAGACTGAGCCCAGGCGGTGCCACCGCCTGGCTTGGGCAGTTCAATCGCCTGGCAGAAATCAGGGTCCGAATGAGTTGATCCATTCGGCCCAATTTGGGTTTTTTAGGGGCCCAATTGCCTCAAGATTAAGTTAATGGGATCACCTCCCATTTCCAACTTAATCATTGTGCTAACTACGATATTTCCTAAGACACTTACTGCAACTTGCTCCGATGCGTCAATCGCTTCTTCCCGCGAGCTTCCAGCAAACTTCCGTCGATCATCCGTTGAACCCTCGGTGATGCTCTTGCGGACTTCCGGTAAACTCCTGGACTAGCGACTATCCACTTGGCGAGTTCCGACGAGCTTCTTTGGCAAGCTCATGGACTTCTCGGATTTGTTCCCGCAGAACCTTCGACGACTGTCCGAACTTCCGTCGAACTCTCGAACTCCCAACGTGATTATTGTCTTGACTCCGGCGCAACTCCTACTGCATATCTTATTTTCATCGTAGTTAATCCTGCACACTTATCTCAACATATAGATTAGATAACAAATGACAATTGACTTCATCATCAAAATCTGAGATTCAATAATCTCCCCCTTTTTGATGATGACAATCAATTGATAATGGAGTTAATCTTAACTCCCCCTGTCTATATGCCATACTTGAGATAAGTCATTCTTGAATTCAAAACCTTTGAATTCAAGAGCATATTGATAAGTTAAAATCATTTAAACTTATCAATACTCTCATCATGATTCCCTTCATGATGTTTCTCTCTGAAGATGATGTCAAGGCTTGACATTCATTTTCAAATTTTACATAACAAGTTTGAATGTTGGTAATAGTAGCAATTCATCATATTGTAAGATATCAACATGTAAAACTGCGAAGTAAGATTTTGATATCATTACATAATACAAACAAGGCATAATGCAAATTATAGCAATCATAGCATCAATTCATATATCTCTTGGTGATGCAAGCATGGCATTAATACTCATATATTTCTCCCCCTTTGTCATCAACAAAAAGTGTGGTAATTGTGATACCAGGAGAACAATATAAGCAAATTTTGAGCATAAGTGTGATAGTTGTTCATGCCTTTACTAGGTTCATGTTATTTTTCAATAATAAGTGTTAGGAAATCAATTATACAAGCATATAAAGGAAAGCATGATATGTAGATTGCTTTGAATACTTCTTCCTTTTTATTTGTTATAATCTTTTTGCATGAAGGAGGAAGGCTATTTGTGATTTTACTTTGAGTGAAGTTAAAATCGATGAGAGATTAAATCATGCTTCATTTTTACAAGGATCAAGATATGTATATGAAATAAATCTTTGCAAGTAAAAACACTATCATCCATATTTCAAGATGGAATTTATAATCAGGAATCATTTAATCAAATCCATTTTAGAAAAATATTTTTTATAAGTGTATGAGAAAATCCGATTGTTAGGATACCAATTGTTAAGCGAATCCGAAAATGAAATTAACACTTTTATGCATTCGGACAAGACTATGCTATAGATTTTCAAATACAATCATGAAGACAAAACATGCTTATTGTTATAGAAATTTTTGTATTCAACACATAATTTCCAGTATGTTATTTAGGCATGTAATGGCAATTAAGTGATTTGATCATTCAATAAAGTCCGAAAAATAATTTTAACTAGTTTATGTATTCGGACACATCAACATTCCTAATTCTCTTCTTATAAAATCAAATTGTTCTTCACTTAGAGGTTTCGTAAAAATATCAGCTAGTTGATGTTTAGTATCAATGAACTCTATGATTACATCATAATTAGTAACATAATCTCGTATAAAGTGATGTCTAATATCAATATGTTTTGTTCTTGAGTGTTGTATAGGATTCTTCGTTAAGCATATTGCACTTGTGTTATCACATTTAATGAGAATATTTTTAAGATGAACTTTATAATCTTCTAAGGTATTTTTCATCCATACAACTTGTGCACAGCATGCACTTGTTGCAATATATTCAGCTTCGGTTGTTGATAGTGCAACCGAGTTTTGTTTCTTAGATGACCAGGAAACAAGGGCATGTCCTAAAAATTGACATGTTCTTGATGTGCTTTTTCTATCTAGTCTACAGCCAGCAAAGTCCGCATCAGCATAAGCAATTAACTCAAGATTCTCTGATTTTGGGTACCATGATCCTAGATTTGTGGTACCATTAAGATATCTAAGTATTCTTTTAACTGCTTTGAGATGAGATATCTTAGGGTTTGATTGAAATTTAGCACAAAGTCCTACACTGAACATGATATCTGGTCTAGTTGTAGTGAGGTAAAGTAAACTTCCTATCATGCCCCTATAAGTTTTTTAATCGAAGCTTTCTCAACTTTCATCAATTTCTAACTTAGTGGAGGTGCTCATAGGAGTGTTAATAGCTTTTGAGCTATTCATATTAAACTTTTTCAGCAAATTCATAGCATGTTTAGTTTGACTAATAAAGATGCCATTGCTTAGTTGTTTGATTTGTAAGCCTAAGAAGAATGTTAATTCTCCCATTAAACTCATTTCGAATTCAAGACTCGTAGTTTTAGTAAAAGATTCACAAAGAGATTCATTCATAGAACCAAAGATAATATTATCAACATAAATCTGAACAATGAGAAAATTATTTTCAAAATTCTTGACGAACAATGTAGTATCAACCTTGCCTTTTGTGAAATTATTTTCAATAAGAAAAGAACTAAGTCTCTCATACCAAGCCCTCGGAGCTTGTTTTAAACCATAGAGAGCTTTAGTTAATCTAAACACATGATTAGGGAGGCTATTATTTTCAAATCCAGGAGGTTGTTCAACATAGACTTCTTCGGAAATAAAGCCATTAAGAAAAGCGCTTTTAACATCCATTTGAAACAACTTAAAATTATTACTACTAGTGTAGGCAAGGAGCATCCTTATGGCTTCTAATCGAGCCACAAGAGCGAAGGTTTCTTCGTAATCGATACCTTCTTCTTGGTTGAAACCTTTGGCCACTAATCTAGCCTTGTTTCTAACCACGATACCATATTCATCTTGCTTGTTTCTAAAAACCCATTTAGTACCAATAACTAAATGGTTAGTTGGCCTAGGAACAAGCTTCCACACCTCATTTCTCTCAAATTGATTTAATTCATCTTGCATTGCGATAATCCATGAATCATCTTTCATGGCTTTGTCAACACATTTGGGTTCAATTTGGGAGAGAAAAGCGGCGTTGGCACCAAAATTTTTAAGAGAAGAACGTGTTTGAACCCCTTTTGATGTGTCTCATAAGATTAGCTCCTTAGGATGAGCATCTACATACTTCCAATCCTTGGGTAAGGATGTTTTAGAAGTGGATGCATCCAAGTTGCTAGTTGGAGATGGGGTTTCATTTAAATTCAAGGAATCAAAATTAACATAATCATCAAAATCATTTTTCCTGATTTCGGAAATCTCATTGAAAACAACATGAATGGATTCTTCAATAATTAAAGTTCTTTTATTGAAGATACGAAAAGCTTTAGAAACCGAAGAATAACCAAGAAAGATTCCTTCATCGGATTTAGCATCAAATTTTCCTAAGTTATCTTTTTCATTCAAGATAAAACACTTACACCCAAAGACTTTAAAATATGAAACATTGGGTTTTTTGTTGTTCCATAACTCATAGGGAGTTTTGGTGAGTAAGGGTCTTACTAGAACTCTATTCAAAATATAGCATGCAGTGTTTACGGCTTCGGCCCAAAAGTATTTGGGTAGGCTATGTTCATTCAACATGGTTCTTGCCATTTCTTGTAAATTTTGATTTTTTCTGTCTACTACTCTATTTTGTTGAGGATTTCTTGGAGTAGAGAAATTTTGGTTGTATCCATTGAGTTCACAAAATTTTTGGAAATCATGGTTTTGAAATTCACCATCGTGATCACTTCTAATTGACGAAATCATAGAACCCTTCTCATTTTGAACAAGTTTACAAAACATGGTAAAATATCTAAAGCATTCATTTTTCTGGTTTAAGAAGTAAGTCCATGTGTATCTGCTATAGTCATCCACAATGACGAAGGCGTATTTGCTACCTCCTAGGCTTGATGTAGAGATTGGTCCGAACAAGTCCATATGGATCAATTGTAAAGGCCTAGAGGTGCTTATTTGATTCTTAGATTTAAAACTACCCTTAATTTGTTTACCTAATTGGCAAGCATCACATACATTATCTTTGATGAACTTGATATGAGGAATTCCTCTTACAAGTTCTTTAGATGATATTTGAGTGATTAGTTTCATGCTAGCATGTCCTAATCTTCTATGCCATAGCCAAGCATCCTCATTCAAAACCGAAAAACACATTTCATTACACAAATCATTGATGTCAATAGTGTATACATTATTTTGTTTTAATACAATCATAGACGTGTTTTTGTGTGGGTTTTCAATAATGCAAGCATTAGATTCGAATCTGACAATATATCCTTTATCACATAATTGACTAATACTCAAGAGGTTACGTTTTAAACCATTAACTAACAAAACATCTTCGATAAAGAAGTTGGATTTGTTACCTATGGTTCCTTTGCCAATGATTTTACCCATGTTATTGTCTCCGAAGGTGACATAGTCTTCGTCTATGCTAGTGAGCTTAGAGAATTGAGATGGATCTCTGGTCATATGCCTTGAGCATCCACTATCAAGGTACCATCTCTTGCTCTTGGCTTGCAATGGTATAGGTTTCTACAACAAAGGATGTTCTTTAGGTACCCATTTGCTTTTGGGTGCCTCAAAAATAGATCTACATTGTTTATCATTTTGCATAGAATTTATCATGATTCCTTTAGGAACCCAAATTAATTTGTTCGGACTAATTTTCTTGAATGGACAATAATGCATTTTGTGTCCAAGTTTGCAACAAAAGTTGCATTTGCTTTGGTGTCGAACATGTAAGATGAGGCCTTTCATGAAAGTGGTTGGATTTTGGTGAGGACGTCTCACAAATCCGATTCCACTTCTTTTGAGAACGTGACCCTTGTTTGCAAGGATCATGTTCAAGGACTTGCTACCAACCTTGAATTTCTTCAAGGTGTCCTTAAGTAGCAAGTTTTCCTTTTGGAGAGTTTCTAGATCATGGCATTTTATGCATGAACCTAAACTATCATGATATTCAGTTTTTAACTTATCGAAATTACAAGTAAGACTATCATGCTCCTTTTTTAGCAATTTGTATTTTCTACTAATAATCTTGCATTCATCAAATAAGTCATGGAAGACATTTAATAATTCATCAAATGATAAATCTGCATCTATTAAATTCGTTACCTCCTCTCCGATGGCCATTAAGGCGTAATGAGCAACTTGCTCGGTGTTGGACTCCTCTTCTTCGGACGCGCTCGAGTCATCCCACGTTGCTTTGAGTGCCTTCTTCTTTGATGTTCTCTTTTTGACTTAGGGACAATCACTTTTGTAGTGTTCCGGCTTTTTGCACTCATAGCAAATAACTTGGTCCTTCTTGGGTTCAAGTTTATTTTTTGTGTCATTTTTAAACTTGTTTCTTTTAATGAATTTTTTAAATTTTCTTGTTAGAAGTGCCAAGTCATCGTCACAGTCCTCATCACTTGAGTTTTCTCTCAAGTGGTCTTCTGAAGTTCTAAGTGTCATATCCTTCCTGTTCTTTGGAAGGATGTCTTCTTGCTCTTCATGAGCTTTGCAAGTCATCTCGTAGGTCATTAATGACCTGATTAGTTCTTCAAGAGGGAAGTTGTTTAGATCTTTCGCCTCTTGAATAGCAGTGACTTTAGGATCCCAACTCTTAGGAAGGGATCTTAGAATCTTATTTACAAGCTCAAAATCTGAAAACTTTTTCCGAGTCCTTTTAGACCGTTGACGACATCCGTGAAACGGGTAAACATGTCGCCAATAGTCTCATTCGGTTTCATCCGAAAAAGTTCGAAAGAATGTAACAAAAGATTGATTTTTGACTCTTTCACTCTACTTGTGCCTTCGTGAGTCACTTCGAGTGTGTGCCAAATATAAAATGCAGTTTCACAAACCGAAACACGGTTGAACTCGTTTTTATCAAGTGCACAAAATAAGGCATTCATAGCCTTTGCATTAAGAGCGAAAGCCTTCTTCTCCAATTCATTCCAATCGATCATTGGAAGAGAAGACTTCGAAAATCCATTTTCGGCAAGATTCCAAAGTTCAAAATCCATAGAAATAAGAAAGATCCTCATTCGGGTCTTCCAATAGGTGTAGCCCGTCCCATTGAACATGGGTGGACGTGTAATAGAATGGCCCTCTTGGTTTCCGGTGTATGCCATCTCTCTAGGGTTTTAATCCATTTGAGAGTTAACCCCACTCTGATACCAATTGTTAACCCCCCACTAAGAGGGGGGGGGGGTGAATTAGTGCAGCGAAAAACTTTCGATGATTAAAAAAGTGTTCGTACGATAAAAACGATTTTGGTAGAAGAGCCGATTCGTAAATCTCTTTAACTTGTAATCAAGCGAGATGTAGTTAAAGGAAATCTATGAAGGTAGTTTGCAATTATGATGAAAGTTAAAATGTAAGTGCAAACTGAAATATGATGTTCGTACGATAAAACTGATTTACGTCCAAACGCCGATTCGGAAAATGCAGAGCTTGAAACACGATCGTATATACGCAGAAGGCAGTAAGCTTTTGAGGAGGTTTGTAGTAAAGATAAGATGCTCAAAGTAAATGCAAACCAAGATTTAGAGTGGTTCGGTCAATCTTGACCTACTCCACTTTTGGCTTCCTCCACCGATAAGGTCACCGACGTCAACTAGAGGCCTTCCTTCAATAGGCGAAGGCCAACCACCCTTTTATAGTTTCACTCCTTTTGACGGGTTTAGGAGACAACCCTTACAAAATTTCTTTTCCTCTCTAAACAGATTAGAACTTGGAAGAAAAGAGGAATAAGAACTTTCAACTCATACAACACTTGTGAGCTCTAAAAATCACAACGTAAAATCAGAATTTTGGTAGTTTCTGAGTGCCCTTTTAGTGCTGAAAGGGTAGGGTATTTATTGGCCCCAACCCAGTTTGAATTTGGAGCTCAAAACTGTCAATTCTCGGAATTCCGAGATCTGGCGGTTGCACCGTCTGGCAGAGCTCGAAGATTGAGCCTTTGGGCGGTGCCACCTCCTGTCAGGGGCGGTTGCACCTCTTGCCAGAGCTCGAAGACCGAGCTCAGGCGGTGCCACCGCCTGACTAAGGCGGTTGCACCGCTCAGCTAGAGCTCGGAGACCGAGCTCAGGCGGTGCCACCGCTTGACTAAGGCGGTTGCACCGCTCAGCTAGAGCTCGGAGACCGAGCGCAGGCGGTACCACCTCCTGTCAAGGGCGGTTGCACCGCCTAGTCTCTCTCGGAGACTGAGCCCAGGCGGTGCCACCACCTGGCTTGGGCAGTTCAACCGCCTGGCAGAAATCAGGGTCCGAATGGGTTGATCCATTCGGCCCAATTTGGGTTTTTCAGGGGCCCAATTGCCCCAAGATTAAGTTAATGGGATCACCTCCCATTTCCAACTTAATCATTGTGCTAACTACGATATTTCCTAAGACATTTACTGCAACTTGCTCTGTTGCATCAATCGCTTCTTTTGGCGAGCTTCCGGCGAACTTCCGTCGATCATCCGATGAACCCTCGATGATGCTCCTGCGGACTTCCGGCAAACTCCTGGACTTGCGACGATCCACTTGGCGATTTCCGACGAGCTTCTTTGGCAAGCTCATGGACTTCTTGGATTTGTTCCCGTAGAACCTCCAACGACTGTTTGAACTTCCGTCGAACTCTCGAACTCCCAACGTGATCATTATCTTGACTCCGGCGCAACTCCTACTGCATATCTTATTTTCATCGTAGTTAATCCTACACACTTATCTCAACATATAGATTAGATAACAAATGACAATTGACTTCATCATCAAAATTCGAGATTCAACATACCTTTCGAGTGATTTTAAAAGTAATAATAAAAATTACATATTTTATGATAAACAAACAAAATGATTTTGATTAAAAATGCTTTATAAAATCATGCTTGATATTTTAATAATGCAATAGAATGTTAGATATAAATCTAATGCTTGTACACCCAACAAGATGATTCATATTATTTTTCGATTTTGATTGACGATGCTCTATGATTCATGAAATCATGTTTGATTTGAAGTAATGATTTAATATCATGCTTAATAAGTTTATGTTTCGAATTTATGCATGATGATTCTTGAAATTTATGGATTATCGATTTTTACGATAATGAACGTGACCTTTTCAATTTTAAACTATGATGTCTGTATTCATACAAAAAAAAAAAAAACTTGATCATGCTTATATGAAATCAATCACTTAAAATTAAACACATAAAAAGAAATATATCTTAATGAAAATATAATGATGACTTGAAAGCATGCTTAACGAGTTTATATTTTGAACTTATGTATGATAATTTTTGTGATCTTTTGAAAGTTCTTTTTTGGTGTTAATGAATGATGCATGGATTTGAAAAAAAAGAACATGCATGTATGAAATCAATTAATAAGTTGAAACAAAAGGAGGAAAGCATTTTTTGAAACTTTTCTTTTTCTGTATCTTATCGATTTTTCACTAAGAGATCAATAAAATTATTTATGCCATTTTGAATCTCTTGAAAGAAATATTGAGATTTTGATGATTTTAATGATCTAAATTTGAATAAGTTTTATCAAAATCATGATCTTGGTTTATTAGATTTAATTGCGATATTTTTTTTAATCAAAATCTCTTCTATGTACTCCTACAATTTTTCTTGGTATTTTACTAAAGAGGAGATTTTTCTATGTGAATCATAAGATTTCTTTTGCATGAATTGAAATCTTTTTCTCCTATATTTCCTTTTGTAATTTATTAAAGAGAATATCTTTTTCAAAATTTATGAATTAAAATTTCATTTGAATATCTTTTTCAAAATTTATGACTTAAAATTTTATTTGAATATCTTTTATTATTTGATCTCCTAATATTTCTCTTTGAATATTTAAGAGGAGATTTGTCAAAATGAATCATGTCTTTTGGTATTCACATGATCTCATCCTTCATGATATGATTTTTTGGCTTTGTATAATTCCTTGTATTCTTGAAGTATATCTCATCACCTAATTCTTCTTGATATTCTTCATGTGATGATATGAATGTATGAAATACTCATGATGTTGTTTTTGTTGAATCTCGTATTTTGATGATGAAACCAATTGATATGTATTTATATTTTAATCTGCATTTTGAGTGATGCAGGATGCTTCGATCAGGATGAGCCAATTAAAGCAGGAAGAATCATGTTGTGCCGAAGGAAAACATGTCAGAAGATTAAACGTCGGGCCAGTGGATCGGTTGACGTATCGACAGAAGGCTTCGGGCTGTAGATTCGAGCATCAGGCCAAGAAGAGCAGATATTGTGCCAAGAATATCGGAGTTGTGGAGTCAACTGGCCGATTGGGCAATAGGCCACAAGAGAGGACGATGCGTCGAAGAATCAAACGAAGCGTCGAGGGACCAATGACATGCTGGACAACTTGATTAATACTTAGTATTAATTGTCCAGATCGAAGTATGTTTTACATGTGCAGGATTAACTACGATAGCAAGGCATTTAGCAAAATAAAGTCTCGGAGTCAAAGACGCGATTTCATTGGGAGTTCGAGAGTTCGTTAGAATTCCGGACATTCATCGGAAGTTCTGTCGAAACTAGCTGAGAAGTCTCAGAGCTTGCCAGAGAAGCTCATTGGAACTCACCAAGAAGATCGTCGTGAAATCCAGGAGCTTGCCGGGAGTCCGTCAGAACATTGTCGAGAGATCGTCAGAAGTTCATTGGAAGATCGTCGGAAGAATAGACTTACGGACTTGTTTAGCTGAGATTATGTCTTAGATTTCGTAGGTAGCACATAATTGGATTTGAGTTTGGGCTAACTCAATTAGGGGCCAACTAGGCCCATGTAAGGACTGTGTTGGGCCCAATAAGAGGCTCAAACAATGCCCCAAGAAGTCTCACCGTCATGGCACAATCTTCGAGACTATATCAGGTGGTGATACCGCTAGTCTGGGCAGTGGTACCGCCCAGCACTACCCCCCAAGCAGTGGTGCTGCCAAACTTGGGCGGTGGTACCGCCTAGCGTAGGCAGTAGTACCACCCATGCCCGGGGAACCCAGGATGGGAAAGTTTTAGGCTCCAAGTTTCAATCAACTTGAAGCCTATAAATACCCCTCTCATCCCTGGTTAAAGCACATAAGCACAGAGAGTCTAAAAGCAAAGAAACGCTGTTGCAATCTCTTTAGAAATTCCCTCCTCCAAGTCTAAGTGTTAGAATTCTGTTTAAGAGAGGAGAGTGATTGCTTGTAAGGGTTATCTCCTAAACTTGGTAAAAGGAGAAGAGGGGTGTAAAAGGTGGTTGGCCTTCGCCTATTGAAGGAAGATCGTTAGTGGATGCCGGTGGCATCGACGGAAGAGGAATCGGAGGAGTGGATGTAGGTCACGATGACCGAACCACTATAAACTGTCGTGTTCTCTAGTTTGCATTTCATTCCTGCTATTACCTTACTACAAACTTCCTTAAGTGCTTACTGCCTTCAATTTATTACGTACACTTTCAAGTTAAGTTTTCGAAATTGATTTTTTGTCGAAAACGGTTTTATCACAATGATGTTTTTGAAGATGTGATTTTTACCGCTGCACTAATTCACCCCACCCCCCCTCTTAGTGCCGACCCCGACTCTTGATCCTAACAGTTTTGATGCTCTAAAATGATATAAATTTACTAGCTTATGAGTATCATGTATGATATGATGATTGATTTATTTTTAGTATCATGTATAGAGTAAGGATGATATGTAAAGTTTTAAAATTGTGCATATTGTAAATTGAAACTATAATGATGCACAAGCATATGGAAATAATGATTGAAACATTGATGTAATTATGAATGATAATTTGATATTATGCATGCAATACTTCAACTTATAATAATGATGCATGCAATGATAAAATATTTATGATGAAAAATTATTTTGACATTCATGACTTGATTTTTCATCTATGTTATTTACCTTTGTCATGGTTTAGAAATTGATGTAAAGGAAAAAAGAGATACAAAATTATATTCTTCCCTTCTTTTTGTTAATGATAAAGGGGGAGATAGCTAGCTTGCTAGCTAGCTTGCATACTTCAAGAAGAAGCAAAAAGCTTGCTCATCTCAAAAAGATGCAAAAATCTTGCCAACTTTCATATGTGTAAAATTTGCTAGCTCACAAATTGTAAGGAAAAAAACTTGCTTGCTTGCTAGCACATCTAAAGAGAAGATGCAAACGTACTTCATATAGCTTGCTTCATGTAAAACATTGTATCTTGCTAGCTTTTTATCTTGCATTATTTTTCAAAAACTTGCTAGCCTTCATACTTCAAGGAGAAGTAACACTTATTAAATTGCTAGCTTGTATAAAATAATATAAAATTTTGCTAGCTTGCAGTTTGCAAAGGAAGCAAAAATGACAATTCTCAAAAGAGAAGAAAGAGTTTGCTATCTTGAACATCACCAAAAAATTGATAGATTGCCTATCTTAAGAAGCAAAAATGCAAACTTGCATAATTTACAATCTTACACATCTTTAAAAATAATGATAATTTGGTGATTATGCATATTATAAAGTGATGAAAAATTTACTAGCTTGCATGATGGAACACTTGTTAAATTTTCTAGCTTACAAATTGCATGATGATAAATGCAATGTTAGACATTATATCTCAAACACTTGATAGTGGCACTTCTCCTTTTTATTGATGACAAAGGGGGAGAAATATGATCATGTTATGCATGATGAGATATTGCAAATATTGATGATGAAATTTACAATTGTTAGGATCGAGAGCACTAAGAGGGGGGGGGGGGGGGGGGTGAATTAGTGCAGCGGTAAACTTTCTGCGATTAAAACGAAACAGCATTCGAATGATAAAAACGATTTTTGTGTAAAATCCAATTCTAAGCAAGATGATATTAAAGTTAATCTAGTTAATCTAGGCAGTTTGCAGCTATGATGAAAACCAGAATATAGGCGTAAACTGAAATCCGACGTTCGTACGAAGAAACTGATTTACGTCTAAATGCTGATTCGTAAATCACTTGATTAGGCAAGATGCAGTTTAAGCAAGAGTATGAAGGCAGTTTGTAGTTATGGTAAAGCTCAAAACATAAACGTAATCTGAAATATGATGATCGTACGAAAAAGGCAGATTTACGTCTAAACGCTGATTCGGAAAGAAAAAGGCTTGAAACCCGATCGTAAAAGCGCAGAAGGCAGTAAGCTTCAGAGGAGGTTTGTAGTAAAGATAATATACTCAGAGTAAATGCAAACCGAGATTTAGAGTGGTTCGGTCAATCTTGACCTACTCCACTTTTGGCTTCCTCCACCGACGAGGTCACCGACGTCAACTAGAGGCCTTCCTTCAATAGGCGAAGGCCAACCATCCTTTTACAGTTTCACTCCTTTTGATGGGCTTAGGAGACAACCCTTATAGAAATTTTCTCTCCTCTCTTTACAACTCAAAACTTGAAGAACAGAGGGAGGAGAACTTTTGGCCTTTACAACAATTTTGAGCTCTAAGAATCACAGAAAGATGTCAAGATTTCGAGTGTTAGTTGCTACCTTTCAGTGCTGAATGGGTGGGGTATTTATAGGCCCCAACCCAGTTCAAATTTGGAGCTCAAAACTGTCAATTCCCGGAATTCCGGGATCAGGCGGTTGCACCTCCTGATTGGGGTGGTTGCACCGCCTGGCAGAGCTCGAAGACTGAGCCTCTGGGCGGTGCCACCTCTGTCAGGGGCGGTTGCACCTCTTTGCCAGAGCTCGAAGACCGAGCTCAGGCGGTTGCACCTCCTGACTAGGGCGGTTGCACCGCTTGCTAGAGCTCGAAGACCGGGCTCAAGCGGTGCTACCTCCTGTCAAGAGAGGTTGCACCGCCCAGTCTCGCTTAGAGACTAAGCCCAGGCGGTTGCACCTCCTGGCTGGGGCAGTTGCACCGCCCAGTCTCCCTGGGAGACTTAGCCCAGGCGGTGCTACCTCCTGGCTTGGGCGGTTGCACCTCCCACAGTAATCAGGGTCCGAATGGGTAGATCCATTTGGCCCAAATTGGGTCTTTCAGGGGCCCAATTGCCCCAAGATTAAGCCAATGGGATCACCTCCCATTACCAACTTAATCATTGTGCTAACTACAATAAATCCTAAGACAATTTCTACAGCTTGCTCCGGTGCGTCAATCGCTTCTTCCGGCGAGCTTCCGGCGAACTTCCGTCGATCATCCGATGAACCCTCGGTGATTCTCCTGCGGACTTCCGGCAAACTCCTGGACTTGCGATGATCCACTTGGCGAGTTCCGACGAGCTTCTTTGGCAAGCTTATGGACTTCTCGGATTTGTTCCCGCAGAACCTCCGACGACTGTCCTAACTTCCGTCGAGCTCTTGAACTCCCAACGTGATCATTGTCATGACTCCGGCGCAACTCCTGCTGCATGTCTTACTTTCATCGTAGTTAATCCTGCACACTTATCTCAACATATAGGTTAGACAACAAATGATAATTGACTTCATCATCAAAATCCGAGATTCAACAATCTCCCCCTTTTTGATGATGACAATCAATTGATAATGGAGTTAACCTTAACTCCCCCTGTCTACATGCCATACTTGAGATCAGTCATTCTACGAATTCAAGTGACATCTCTGAAGATGATGTCAAGGCTTGACATTCATTCTTACATAATAATTTTGAATGATGATAATCGAAGCAATTCATCATATTGTATGATATCAACATGTAAAGCTGTGAAGTAAGATTTTGATATCATTAGCATCAGTGTTTATAGCATATTCTATATATGGCATCTGTTCATATATCTCTTGATGATGCAGGTATGGTATAATCATAGCATCAGTGTTTATAGCATCAAATCAATTCATATATTTCTCCCCCTTTGTCATCAACAAAAAGCATGATAGATGTGATACCAGGAGAACAATATAAGCAAGTTATCAAGCATATAAAGTAAGGCATGATACGTATAATGCTTTGAATACTTCTTCTCCCTTTTTT
Organism: Musa acuminata AAA Group; assembly: GCF_036884655.1. Classification (NCBI taxonomy): domain Eukaryota; kingdom Viridiplantae; phylum Streptophyta; class Magnoliopsida; order Zingiberales; family Musaceae; genus Musa; species Musa acuminata. The sequence goes on along the minus strand of NC_088343.1, from coordinate 28,774,968 downwards.
TGTTATAATCCTTTGTGCATGAAGGAGGAAAGTCATTTTATCAAATCCATTTCAAAATATTTTTCATAAGAGTGTATTTGATTTTTGTCATTCCAACTGTTAAGCGAGTCCGAAAATGGGATGAATTCTTTCATGCATTCGGACAAGATTATGCTACAGTTTTTCAAAAATCAAAACATTTCAACACATGACAATCAAGTGATTTGATCATTCAATAAAGTCCGAAAAATAACTTTGACTGGTTTATCTATTCGGACACATCAATTGCTAGTCATAGGTGCCCAGCAAGCCAATCACGTGAGTGATGGCACGTGTGACTTGATACAGAATCTTTTTGCTTATTATATTTTGGCATATATCACTTTATAACTATTGCATAAATGCATATATATATTGTGATGTCCTTGGATTTGTGCAATGGGAATCGGATCGTGATGAGATCACGATAATGAGATCGATTCACCTTTAAACACATATCCTAAATAATCCCGGTCATAGGTTACTCGAGAGGGACATCGTGATAACCGGATAGACTGGTGTGCTATATACCCGTCCATATGATGGATGCAGCTGGTCTCATAGCTGCTCGTGTAGGGACACTAGGGATACAGTACATGTGTTCATTGGAGAATGAGTTCACTGATTGATCCGCTTACGGAATGCTGGATGGTTGATGATGCCTTATTGTCAGACAGCGATTCCGTAGTCCTAGTAGTGTATCTGGTCCTTAGACTTGAGACACCAAGGATGTCCTGTATGAGTGCTCCACTCTTTGATACCAGACTTGTAGGTTTGGCTGTTCCCAGATCTAGTACAGCTGGTCATTGGGAGTGGTAGTCGACCTTACGAGGGCTATTGAGTGTCGATAGAGGATCATCCACTCTCGGCGTCATGAGAGGAATATCCCATGTGTTCTTGCTCAGACAAATCCCTGGCCAGGGTCATTCGGGTTGAGAGAGAAAGAGTTCTCCAGGAGAATCCGATTAGAGCGAGACTCGAGTAGAAACCGTATGGGTCTGACAACACCATGCTCGATATACGGTCTCTGGGATATTAGATGGATGAGGGATTATAGGTACATGGTAACTAAGGACAGACAGGTCCAATGGATTGGATTCCCCTGTATCGTTTGGGGACTACGGCGTAGTGGCCTAGTACGTCCGTAGTCGATGAGTCGAGTGAATTATTACAGAGATAATAATTCACTAAGTTAGAAGGAGTTCTGACAGGTATGACTCACGGCCAGCTCGATATTAGGCCTAGAGGGTCACACACATATGGTAGGCATTGCGATGAGTAGAGGTTCGGATATGAGATATCTGACGGAGCCCTTGTCTTATTGGATGCAGATCCAATACCCACTAGGGAAGGACCCATTAGGGTTTGACACGGGATCTCTATAAATAGGAGGGATTCACAGCCTCATAGGCTAGAGTCTTTGCTTGCCTTTCCTATTCTCCTCTCCCTCTCCACCTCAGAGTAGGCCTGGAGTTTTGAGGAGCGTCGTCGCAACCCTGCTGTGTGGATCACCGCTAGAGAGGAGGACGCTTGACCTCCTTCACCCTCTCCTAAGGATCTGCAAGGAAACAGGGATATACGATCTCCCTAGGTAACACAATCTCTATACGCAGTTTTGTGTTTTGCGGATTTTTGCGCACCAATCTTCGCACGACGATGAACATCTTTTTGGGAATCGGGGATTTTTATTTTCTTGTTCTTCCGCTGCGCATATGATGTCGCCCCCAATGATTTCCCAACATCAATATTCCTAATTCTCTTCTTATGAAATCAAATTGTTCTTATGAAATCAAAACATGTCAGCTAGTTGATGTTTAGTATCAATGATAGTGACTTATCAACTGCATTGGTATATCACTTTTTCAAACTATATTAATCATGGAAATCAAAGCACAAGGTTTTCAAAACTTTTAGTTTTAATATAAAATCTGAAATAACCATTTAGTTTATATTTACCTCAAGGCACAGGGCATATATTCACCACGATAGATGTTTACAACTCTACATATGCTCAAAATATATCAGGTAACCATATCAAGGATCAAGTCAAAGCACATCATGGTGAGTAACATAAGGAGTTTACAATAACAACAGATGATTGTGTTCATACAAGCTCATTCATGAGGTGGAAAATTAAAGTGCCTAAACAAGGAGTCAAATTGACGATGAATTTGCTGCAGCTCAGATAGGATTTGATCTTGTCGTTGTTCAAGCCGTTCTTGTCTTTGTTTGAATCGGTCCATCCGAATCCCAATATCTTCGACAGATGATGTATGAGTTTGCTCAGATGGATGTGTTTCCTCAAAGGGACAGATCGGAGGAGATTGAGTACCCCTAAATACTGGTGTTTTCGGTTCTGGTTCAGGTTGAGGAGGATCAGTTCTTCTTGGCATTCTAACCCAGTTACTGTTTCTATAAAAACATCTTAATCGGTGAAGTAGATTTTTATTAATTATGCTAAATCTATCTACTTTTATTACTTCTTCTTCCGGTGGTATTAGAATATCGTAGGCTTTCATTATTCTAGTTATTATACCACCATATGGGAGCATCATATCTTTCTTAGATAGTTCTAACATGTTTTGTTGGATAAGATAACCAAGACAGATGTCATGTCCTTTCATGATCAAATACATAGTTCCTAATTCTAATTGGCTTACTTCATCATGATGGTATTGTTTAGGGAGAATGATGCTAGTTAGGATATGATGAAGTACCTTAGTGTTTAGAGGCAGTAGATGTTCACAACTTTTAGGAACAAATGCTAAATTGGGATTGGCAAAAATTGTTCCTAGGGCTTCAACGTATGTTGTTCTAACAGTTTCATCATCCCATGATCCTCTAAAGTAAAGTCCTCTACTTTTCATGGGAATGCCTATCATGTCACAAATGAATCTATCCGTAATTGAGATGTGTTGTCCTAAAAGATAGGTGGACATTCTTTCTTCTTCATCTACTTGTATGTTGTTGTAAAACAATCTAACAAGTCCTGGATAGATGGGTTCGTTAATTTGCAAAATTGGAAGTAGATCTAAGTTTGCAAACCATTGGATTGTCTCTAAGTCTCTTAGTTCATTTAAGTCTACGTATTTTCCCTTATTGACACTCCTAAGTTCGAAAGAGGAAAATTTTTCAGCATGGTATTTTGAATCAAAAAGGGTGAGATCAAAATCTTCTACTAATCTCCTCTTTCCTTTGTCCCTTGAGGATCTTCTAGATCCCATAACTACTGCTGTTTAGAACAATAGTGATGAGCAAGAGTAAATGAATCAAAAAACAGAGTTTAAGGGCTTCTTAGAGAGTACCTTAGTGAGATCTTCAAGAGATGGAAGGATTGTTGATGCTTTGCTTCGAAATGAGGGGTATTTGGGATGCTACGATGGGAGAAATGGGGATGGAGGAGGCTTGGAAGAGCAGAGGAGGGAAGGGAGTGAGTTGGGGTCGGTTTCACCGCCGGCCCTAGCTTGGGTTAAAAAGGGGCAGAGTTGCGGGCGGTTGCACCTCTGGCTGGACCGGTGCAACCGCTTGCAACACGTGACAGCTGGAGGTGCTACCCCCAGCTGGGGCGGTGCCACCGCCTGTAGGCGGTGAGCACTTGTTCTGATCAGTGTGATCTGATCTGAGAGTTTTTCTGTCTTGAGGAGAATTTTCATTCAGAGCAATCAACTTTACTTACGTAATTACGTAAGAATTTTTATTTTAAGACAAGGACTTTTGCACGATCAAGATAGATTTTTAACGTGCATACTCTCAATGTCGTACACATGTTTGTGATAGTTTCTTCAAGTTGGTAAGTCTTGCAAGTTTATGATAGACTTAGTCACTTCATGATACAGAGTTAGATTCGAAGGTTATGAACGGATGAAATTGATGGGTTCGAAAATCCAGGGGATATGTGAATTTGGGAATCATACGTTTCTAATTCTGAAAAGTCAAATAAGGTTGTATCTAAGTCGCATTTGTGATTTTAAATTTCTAATCTCCGTCTGTAATTTAGGCTAGAGAGCATTGCGAGTTCCTTTTTGGATCTTGGGTTATGAATATCGAGAATCAAGGAGCAGAATATTATTTCTTACTCCAGCCTAAAATTTTTATGTTTTTACAGGAAGGGATAATTTTTAGGTACTCATTTGCTTTTGGGTGCCTCACAAATAGATCTACATTGTTTATCACGTTGCATAGAGTTTATCATGGTTCCTTTAGGAACCCAAATCAATTTGTTTGGACTAATTTTCTTGAATGGACAATAATGCGTCTTGTGTCCAAATTTGCAACAAAAGTTACATTTGTTTTAGTGTCGAACATGTAAGATGGGGCCTTTTATGAAGGTGGTTGGATTTTGGTGAGGACTTCTCACAAATCCAATTCCACTTCCTTTGGGAACGTGACCCTTGTTTGCAAAGATCATGTTCAGTGACTTGCTACCAACCTCAAATTTCTTTAAGGTGTCCTTAAGTAGCAAGTTTTCCATTTGGAAAGTTTCTAGATCATGGCATTTGATGCATGAATTTAAACTATCATGATATTCAGTTTTTAATTTATCAAAATCACAAGTAAGACTATCATGCTCCTTTCTTAGCAATTTGTATTTTCTATCAATAATTTTGCATTCATCAAATAAGTCATTGAAGGCATTTAATAATTCATCGAAAGATATATCTGCATCTATTAAATTCGTTACCTCTTCTTCGATGGCCATTAAGGCGTAATGAGCAACTTGCTCGGTGTTGGACTCCTCTTCTTCGGACGCGCTCGAATCATCCCATGTTGCTTTGAACGCCTTCTTCTTTGTTGTTCTCTTTTTGACTTGGGGACAATCACTCTTGTAGTGTCCCGACTTTTTGCACTCATAGCAAATAACTTGGTCCTTTTTGGGTTCAAGTTTATTTTTAGTGTCATTCTTAAACTTGTTTCTTTTAATGAATTTTTTAAATTTTCTTGTTAGAAGTGCCAAGTCATCGTCACAGTCCTCATCACTTGAGTTTTTTTTCAAGTGGTCTTCCAAAGTTCTAAGTGTCATATCCTTCCTGTTCTTTGGAAGGATGTCTTCTTGCTCTTCATGAGCTTTGCAAGTCATCTCGTAGGTCATTAATGACCCAATTAGTTCTTCAAGAGGGAAGTTGTTTAGATCTTTTGCCTCTTGAATAGCAGTGACTTTAGGATCCTAACTCTTAGGAAGGGATCTTAGAATCTTATTTACGAGCTCAAAATCCGAAAAACTTTTTCCGAGTCCTTTTAGACCATTGACAACATCCGTGAAACGGGTAAACATGTCGCCAATAGTCTCACTCGGTTTCATCCGGAAAAGTTCAAAAGAGTGTAACAAAAGATTGATTTTTGACTCTTTCACTCTACTTGTGCCTTCATGAGTTATTTCGAGTGTGTGCCAAATATCAAATGCGGTTTCCCAAATCGAAACACGATTAAACTCGTTTTTATCAAGTGTACAAACTAAGGCATTCATAGCCTTTGCATTAAGAGCGAAAGCCTTCTTCTCCAAATCATTCCAATCGATCATTGGAAGAGAAGACTTCGAAAAACCGTTTTCGACAAGATTCCAAAGTTCAAAATCCATAGAAATAAGAAAGATCCTCATTCGGGTCTTCCAATAGGTGTAGTCCGTCCCATTGAACATGGGTGGATGTGTAATAGAATGACCCTCTTGGTTTCCGGCGTAAGCCATCTCTCTAGGGTTTTAATCCGTTTGAGAGTTAACCCTGCTCTGATACTAATTGTTAGGATCGAGAGCACTAAGAGGGGGGGTGAATTAGTGCAGTGGTAAACTTTCTGCGATTAAAACGAAACAGCGTTCGAATGATAAAAACGATTTCTGTGTAAAATCCAATTCTAAGCAAGATGATATTAAAGTTAATCTAGGCAGTTTGCAGCTATGATGAAAACCAAAATATAGGCGTAAACTGAAATCCGACGTTCGTACGAAGAAACTGATTTACGTCTAAATGCTAATTCGTAAATCACTTGATTAGGCAAGATGCAGTTTAAGCAAGAGTATGAAGGCAGTTTGTAGTTATGGTAAAGCTCAAAACATAAACGCAATCTGAAATATGATGATCATACGAAAAAGGTAGATTTACATCTAAACGCTGATTCGGAAAGAAAAAGACTTGAAACCCGATCGTAAAAGTGCAGAAGGCAGTAAGCTTCAGAGGAGGTTTGCAGTAAAGATAATATGCTCAAAGTAAATGCAAACCGAGATTTAGAGTGGTTCAATCAATCTTGATCTACTCTACTTTTGGCTTCCTCCACCGACGAGGTCATCGACGTCAACTAGAGGCCTTCCTTCAATAGGCGAAGGCCAAACACCCTTTTACAGTTTCAATCCTTTTGACGGGCTTAGGAGACAACCCTTACAGAAATTTTCTCTCCTCTCTTTACAACTCAAAACTTGAAGAACAAAGGGAGGAGAACTTTTGGCCTTTATAACAATTTTGAGCTCTAAGAATCACAGAAATATGTCAAGACTTCGAGTGTTAGTTGCTACCTTTCAGTGCTGAATGGGTGGGGTATTTATAGGCCCCAACCCAGTTCAAATTTGGAGCTCAAAACTATCAATTCCCGGAATTCCGAGATCAGGCGGTTGCACCTCCTGACTGGGGCAGTTGCACCGCTTGGCATAGCTCGAAGACTGAGCCTCTAGGCGGTGCCACCTCTGTCAAGGGCGGTTGCACCTCTCTGCTAGAGCTCGAAGACCGAGCTCAGGCGGTTGCACCTCCTGACTAGGGCGGTTGCACCGCCTGCCAGAGCTCGAAGACCGAGCTCTAGCGGTGCTACCTCCTATCAGGAGAGGTTGCATCGCACAGTCTCGCTTAGAGACTGAGCCCAGGCGGTTGCACCTCCTGGCTGGGGCGGTTGCACCGCCCAGTCTCCCTGGGAGACTTAGCCTAGGCGGTGCTACCTCCTGGCTTGGGCGGTTGCACCTCCCACAGTAATCAGGGTCCGAATGGGTAGATCCATTCGACCCAAATTGGGTCTTTCAGGGTTCCAATTGCCCCAAGATTAAGCCAATGGGATCACCTTCCATTACCAACTTAATCATTGTGCTAACTACGATAAATCCTAAGACAATTTCTACAGCTTGCTCCGGTGCATCAATCGCTTCTTCTGGTGAGTTTCCGGGGAACTTCCGTTGATCATCCGATGAACCCTTGGTGATTCTCCTGCGGACTTCCGGCAAACTCCTGGACTTGCGACGATCCACTTGGCGAGTTCCGACTAGCTTCGTTGGGAAGCTTATGGACTTCTCGGATTTGTTCCCGCAGAACCTCCGACGACTGTCCTAACTTCCGTTGAGCTCTCGAACTCCCAACGTGATCATTGTCATGACTCCGGCGCAACTCCTACTGCATGTCTTACTTTCATCGTAGTTAATCCTGCACACTTATCTCAACATATAGGTTAGACAACAAATGACAATTGACTTCATCATCAAAATCCGAGATTCAACAACAATGACTTGAATTCAGCTTGAATTCAAGGTTCTATCAATATGGCATATTGATAGGGGGAGTTAAGGTTAACTCAGTCATCAATTGATTGTCATCATTAAAAAGGGGGAGATTGTTGAATCTCGTATTTTGATGATGAACCAATTGATAGTATTTATGATTTCATCTACGTTTTGAGTGATGCAAGATGCTTCGATCGAGATGAGATAATTAAAGCAGAAAGAATCATGTTGAGCCGGAGGAAAATATGTCAGAAGATTGGACGTCGGATAGAGGATTGGTCAACGTATCGATAGAAGGCTTCGAGCTATGGATTCAGACATTGGGCCAAGAAAAGTGAATATTGAGCCAAGGATATCGGTATTGTGACTGGCCGAATGGGCGATAGGCCACAAGAGAGGACGATGCGCCGAAGAATCGGACGAATCGTCGATGGACCATGACATGCCGGACAATATGATTCAAGCTTAGTAATAATTGTCTAGATCAAAGTGTGTTTTACATGTGTAGGATTAACTACGATAGCAAGGCATGAAGCAAAATAAAGTCCTAGAGTCAAGAACATGATTTCGTTGAGAGTTTAAGAGTTCGTCGGAAGTCCAAACGTTCGTCGGATGTTCTATAGGAACCAGCCGAGAAGTCCAGGAGCTTATCGGAAGAAGCTCATTGGAACTCACTAAGAAGATCGTTGTGAAGTCCAAGAGCTTGCCAGAAGTCCATTGGAACATTGCCGGGAGATCATTGGAAGTTCGCTGAAAGATCACCGGAGGCTCGCCGGAAGAAACCAAGACTTAGGGACTTGTTTAGCTTAAGTATGCCTTATATTTCATAGTTAACATGTAATTGGGATTAGATTTGAGCCAACCCAATTATGAGCCAGTTGGGCCCATGTAAGGACTGTGTTGAGCCCAATGAAAGGCCCAAATAGTGATCCAAGTGATAGCACCATCGTGGCACAGTCTTCGAGACTATGTCAAGCGATGGTACCACTAGTCTGGGCGGTGGTACCACCCCTAGCAGGGTGCCAAGCGGTGGTACCACCCAATGGCCTAGTGCCAGGTGGTGGTACCACCAGACTAGGCAGTGGTACCGCCTAGTGCAGTGTTAGTGTCAGACTGACACTAGCGATGGTACCGCCCGAACTCAGGAAACCCAGTATGAGATATTTTTAGGCTCCAATTTGAATTAACTTGAGGCCTATAAATACCCCTCTCATCCCTAGTTAAGATATACAAGCATAGAGAGTTTAAAAATGAAAAACGCTGTTGCAATCACTTGAGAAATCCCCTCCTCTAGTCTAAGTCTAGAATTCTATTTAGGAGGAGTGTGTGTGCTTGTAATGGTTGTCTCCTAAACCTGTGAAAAGGAGAAGAGGGGTGTAAAAGGTGGTTGGTCTTTGCCTATTGAAGGAAGACTGATAGTGGATGCCGGTGGCCTTGACAGAAGAGAAATCGGTGGAATGGATGTACATCACGACGAACGAACTACTACAAAATTGGTGTGTTCTCTGGTTTACATTTCTATTGTTTCCATTTACTTTATTGCAAACCATTTTACTTACTTATTTCCTTTAATACATTTACGAACATGTATTTCAAGTTAAGTTTCTGAAATTAGTTTTTATCGTATGAAAGAATTTTCTGAAACTAACGTATTTTACCGCTGCACTAATTCACCCTCCCTCTTAGTGTCGACTCTTTTCCTAAAAATTAGATTGATGACTATTGGTAAACGGTAACCGAAGACAGACATGTCAAATGGATTGGATTTCCCTGTATCGTTTGGGGACTATGACATAGTAGCCTAGTACGTCTGTAGTCGATGAGTCGAGTGAATTATTATGGAGATAATCATTCCCTGAGCTAGAAGGAGTTCTGATAGGTATGACTCACGGCCAGCTTGATATTGGGCCTAGAGGGTCACACACATATGGTAGGTGTTGCGACGAGTAGAGGTTCGGATATGAGATATCCGGTGGAGCCCCTATCTTATTGGATATCCAATAAGCCCCTGAAATATTGGATCCCATGGATGAGATCCAATAAAAGCCTATAAGAGATTATTGGATAGAGATCCACTAATCTAAGAGGCTTGGGTAGTTGGATGAAGATCCAATACCCAATAGGGGATGATCCATTAGGGTTAAGTTGATAGGGGACCTCTATAAATAGGAAGGATTCAGTGGTTCATAGGCTAGAGCCTTTGCTTGCCTCTCCTATTTTTCTCCCCCTTATCCACCACAAAGCAAGCCTAGAGTTTTGAGAAGCATTGTCGCAGTCCTGTTGTGTGGATCATCGCTAGAGAGGAGGGTACTTGACCTCCTTCACCCTCTCCTAGAGATCTACAAGGATTCAGGGTTATACGATCTCCCTAGGTAACACAATATACTATATACGCAGTTTTAAGTTTCGTGGATTTTTATGCACCAATCTTCGCACAACAACAAACAAATCTTTGGGAAATTGAGGATTTTATTTTCTGTTCTTCCGCTACGCATGTGATGTTGCCCCCAAGATTTTTCAATAGTATTCATCCTCTTATCTTAATGAATAGACGAATCTTTTTAGTAGCCTTTGAGTAGCAACACGGAGGAAGGAACCCCTATAGAGTTCCAAGGTTGCTGATCCCCTAAAGAGATCAACCCCTAGCTTAGAATCCACAAGGGTTCTATCACTTGGTATTAGAGCAGCGTTCTTGGTGTCTCGCTGCCCTTCTATAGCCATCCATTAGCCCTCCATAATCGCCCAAAGTAATTCCCACAATTGCTTAAAAGTCGTCACCGAATTCCACCATCTTCTCCACCACTAGTTTCATCCTTTGATCTCCCAATGAATTGCAATAGGTTCTTATTTCCTATGTTACTATTGCTGCAATTTAGTTATCCTTATTAAAAAATCCAAAAGCAAAATTGTTCCAATATTGCTGCATAAACTTTTCGTCATAAAGTTTTCATCTCTACGACAAAAGATGCACTATAGAATTCCAACCACAGCACAGTTTGTTTGATTTTGCTACTGCATATTTTCTATCTAAATTTTTACAAAATTTTTACAATAATTTTAACACTTCCTAACAGCAGATTTCCCTTTAGTTTCGTCAATAAATTCTCAAAATAAACCACTGATCTTTTACGTCTAAACTACTAGATGCATTACAGAATTCCAATTGCATTGCACAGTTTGTTTGATCTTGATATTGTGTTTTTTTTGTCCAATTCTCTACAAAATTTTTACAACAGCTTTGGCACTTCATAATTGCATATTTCTCTTTGGTTTCATTAAAAAATTCTCAATATAAACCATTGATCTTTTACATCCAAATTGCTATACTTTAGATGTAAAAATCTACTATAGTACCTTTCCGTGATCCTCAATTTTTCTGAATCTTCCACCACCCCATGCCATTAACCCATCAACAAAAAAAAGATAGGGACATCTCTGATCTATAGGCATATGCTATGACTTCTCAAGATCCAATTGATGCCAAATTTAAAGCATTGGAATCTCGGATTAAATTGTGCTTGGAGGACAAATTATGTGCTTTATTTATAGAATTCAGAATAAGACAACCACCAAGTCCAACCAAATTTGATAGAGGAGAGAGTTCAGAGCGGCCTCCATGGAAGGAGGGACATCCCTTAAATATACTTCAGCCATGCATGAGGGTGGACTTTCCACGATGGGAAGGAGACCCGGTAGGGTGGATTTCGCATGCCGAATGTTACTTTTGCTACTACCGAATGTCGGATGTGTTAGGATCAAGAGCACTAAGAGGGGGGGGGGGGGTGAATTAGTGCAGCGGAAAACTTTCTGTGATTAAAATCGAAATTGCATTCGTTCGATAAAAACGATTTCGATGTAAAAGCCGATTCTAAGATTACTTTAACTTAAGATTAAGCGAGATGACATTAAAGTAAATCTATGAAGGCAGTTTGCAGTTTATGATGAAAATCATAATGCAAGCGCAAACTGAAATGCGACGTTCGTACGATAAAACCGGTTTACGTCTAAATGCCAATTTTGAGGATACTGAACTTTGAGATACGTTTTATAAATGCGCAGAAGGCAGTTTGCAGTTATGATTGAAATCAAAACGTAAACGTGAACTAAAATGTAATGATCGTACGAAAAAGCCGATTTACATCTAAACGCAGATTCGGAAAGCTCTGAACTTAGAAACTCGTTCGTAAAAGCGCAGAAGGCAGTAGCTATTTAGGAGGTTTGCAGTAAAGATAAAATGCTCAAAGTAAATGCAAACCGAGATTTAGAGTGGTTCGGTCAATCTTGACCTACTCCACTTTTGGCTTCCTCCACCGACGAGGTCACCGATGTCAACTAGAGGCCTTCCTTCAAAAGGCGAAGGCCAAACACCCTTTTACAGTTTCACTCCTTTTGACGGGCTTAGGAGACAACCCTTACAGAATTTTTTCTCCTCTCTTTACAACTCAGAACTTGGAAGAAAAGAGGGAGAAGAACTTTTGGCCTTTACAACAATTTTGAGCTCTAAGAATCACAGAAAAAGATCAAGATTTCGGTGTGTGTCTGTGCTCTTTCAGTGCTGAATGGGTGGAGTATTTATAGGCCCCAACCCAGTTCAAATTTGGAGCTCAAAACTGTCAATTCCCGGAATTCCGGGATCAGACGGTTGAACCTCTTGACTGGAGCGGTTGCACCGCCTGGCAGAGCTCGAAGACTGAGCCTCTGGGCGGTGCCACCTCTTGTCAGGGGTGGTTGCACCTCCTGCCAGAGCTCGAAGACTGAGCTCAGGCGGTTGCACCTCCTGACTGAGGTGGTTGCACCGCTTGTCAGAGCTCGAAGACTGAGCTCAAGCGGTGCCACCTCTTGTCAGGGGAGGCTGCAACGCCCAGTCTCGCTTGGAGACTGTGCTAGTCATAGATGCCCAGCAAGCCAATCACGTGAGTGATGGCACGTGTGACTTGATACAGAATCTTTTTGCTTATTATATTTTGGCGTATATCACTTTATAACTATTGCATAAATGCATATATATTGTGATGTCCTTGGATTTGTGCAATGGGAATCGGATCGTGATGAGATCACGATAATGAGATCGATTCACTTTTAAACACATATCCTAAATAATCCCGGTCATAGGTTACTCGAGAGGGACATCGTGATAACCGGATAGACTGGTGTGCTGTATACCCGTCCATATGATGGATGCAGCTGGTCTCATAGCTGCTCGTGTAGGGACACTAGGGATACAGTACAGGTGCTCATTGGAGAATGAGTTCACTGATTGATCCGCTTACGGAATGCTGGATGGTTGATGATGCCTTATTGTCAGACAACGATTCCGTAGTCCTAGTGGTGTATCTGGTTCTTAGACTTGAGACACCAAGGATGTCCTGTATGAGTGCTCCACTCTTTGATACCAGACTTATAGGTTTGGCTGTTCCCAGATCTAGTACAGCTGGTCATTGGGAGTGGTAGTCGACCTTACGAGGGCTATTGAGTGTCGATAGAGGATCATCCACTCTCGGTATCATGAGAGGAATATCCCATGTGTTCTTGCTCAGACAAATCCCTGGCCGGGGTCATTCGGGTTGAGAGAGAAAGAGTTCTCCGGGAGAATCCGATTAGAGCGAGACTCAAGTAGAAACCGTATGGGTCTGACAGCACCATGCTCGATATACGGTCTCTGGGATATTAGATGGATGAGGGACTATAGGTACATGGTAACTGAGGACAGACAGGTCCAATGGATTGGATTCCCCTGTATCGTCTGGGGACTACGGCGTAGTGGCCTAGTACTTCCGTAGTCGATGAGTCGAGTGAATTATTACAGAGATAATAATTCACTTAGTCAGAAGGAGTTCTGACAGGTATGACTCACGGCCAGCTCGATATTGGGCCTAGAGGGTCACACACATATGGTAGGCATTGCGATGAGTAGAGGTTCGGATATGAGATATCCGACGGAGCCCTTGTCTTATTGGATGCAGATCCAATACCCACTAGGGAAGGACCCATTAGGGTTTTGACACGGGATCTCTATAAATAGGAGGGATTCACAGCCTCATAGGCTAGAGTCTTTGCTTGCCCTTCCTATTCTCCTCTCCCTCTCCACCTCAAAGTAGGCCTGGAGTTTTGAGGAGCGTCGTCGCAACCCTGCTGTGTGGATCACCGCTAGAGAGGAGGACGCTTGACCTCCTTCACCCTCTCCTGAGGATCTGCAAGGAAACAGGGATATACGATCTCCCTAGGTAACACAATCTCTATACGCAGTTTTGTGTTTTGCGGATTTTGCGCACCAATCTTCGCACGACGACGAACATCTTTTTGGGAATCGGGGATTTTTGTTTTCTTGTTCTTCCGCTGCGCATATGATGTCGCCCCCCATGATTTCCCAACAGTGGTATCAGAGCCAGGTTGTTCGTGCGAATGATTGGTTTTTGAACTGCGTGTGTTGTGTTTAGGAAGAATTTTGACGTCAAAATCGTTGACGCAAAAGCAAGGAACGGCAACAACAGTTGCTGCCCTCGATCTGCATGCCTGCAACCACCTGCAGCGGCAGCCGCAGCCGCAGCCAGGCAGCACAGCGCCGGCGCATGCGCAAGCGCTGTGCCTGCAGCAGCCGGCCGGCGGCCTGCTTGCAGCAGGCTTGCTGCCGGCGGGGCTGGCAACCCACGGGCAGAGGCGCCGCAGGGCAGCGGCGCCTACCGCCGAAAGGAAGCGGCGCCTGCCGCCGCAGGGCAGCGACGCGCGACGCCTGCCGCCGCAGGGCAGCGACGCGCGACGCCTGCCGCCGCTGCTCCCGCGGGCGAAACCCCCCCCACAGGGGCGGCCGCCCGGCGGGACAGCACCGCCTGCGGAGGCAGCGGCGCCCGAAGAGGGCGCCCACCCGCAGCGGCATCGCCGCCAGCGGGCGTGCCGCCTGCAGGCGAGGGCAGTGCCCTCGCCCCGCCGCACAGGCCGCCGCCGGCAGGGTGGCGGCGGCGGCAGCAGCGAAAAGGGGAAAGGGTATTAGGGTTTTCTGCGCAAAAGACAGTTTTGCCCCTCGGAATTTGAAAAATTCCAGTTTCTGTCTTTTGTCCAAATTACGAAAATACCCTTAAGAATTGAGAAATTCCCTATATATCCCTGATTTCAGAAAATATTAATTAATTAAAAGGTTTAGTTGATTATTATTTTTATTATTATCTAATAGTCCTACATGATGATGATTATTTATACATGTGATGTATGATGAGTGGACGGATGATCATGGACCGTGTGATGTGTGTACTTGTGATTATTATTATTGAGGTCTGCGAACCTCCATTATATTTCTCGTTTATTGTCGGGCCTGCGTGCCTATGATTAAGTTGTAATCACATGAGGAGGCGTAGCGGGAGCGTGGAAGCCATAGCGGGACCCACGAGACGGACGATCGTGATGCATGGAGATGCATCAAGATGTCGACGGAACCGACGAGGACGAGATGGACGATCACAAGGCATGGAGATGCACCGTTGCACACATAGATCTTGATGTGAGTGATTAGGCCTACTGGCTCGGGCCTAATCATATTAGGTTGTGGTCCATGATCATCTGGTGTGATTGCTTATACACATACTAGATATGTATATATATTTGCATGCGATGTAGATATATATTAAATATGTATATGTGTGACATGTCATATTAGGAGACCAAATCATAGAAACATCTCTCGATAATATTAAGTCGGTAAACGTGAGGCAATTAGATTGACCCACGTGGCCTTCCATCGTTATGAGTAGGAACCGAATCCCGGTGTAGGTTGAGTTGGTCGAGTCCCTCGAGACTCACCTATATCGCGATTCGCTATCTTGCTTACGACATAGAGATGTCACCGGTGACCTGAGGGCATGATATGCTTGGTCGAGTCCCTCGAGGGTATATCATCAAATCAGACTCATCTTGTAACGAAGGTGTTGACTTAACCGAGCATCATGGTTGGTCGAGTCCCTCGAGGCCATGGTGATTCGGAGGCCGAACAGGACGGGAATCACAAGGAGTTGTGATCGGCAAGAGTTGTCTACCTTTTAGGCTTAGTGTGATTGGTCGAGTCCCTCGAGGTTACACTAAGACGCTGATTGGATCCTGATCCCCACTAGAAGTCTGCCGGAGACTTCCGTTTCACGTGCTGAGGGTGTCGCGTGACTCGTTAGTAAAATAATGGGAGCATATTAAGATAGAAGTCCATATCTTGATAGTTTATTTCTTGCAAAATCTGCATGTTATTCATTTTTGCTACATCTTTATTTTCAGAAAAATGTCGCTTTCAAATCCCTTACGTGGCATACTTGATGTCAACCGCCTCACTGGTCCAAATTATACGGATTGGCTCCGTAACTTGAGAATTGTTCTCACAACGGAGAAAATCGTGTACGTCCTTGATACAGTGATGCCTACGCCCGAAGAAGGGGCAAGCGAGGATGAGATCGCTCGCTACGTGAAGTACATTGATGACTCCACTCTTGCTCAGTGCTATATGTTGGGCTCTATGACTCCAGAGTTACAGAGACAACATGAAAAGATGGATGCCAGATCCATTCTCCTACATGTCCGTAAATTGTTTGAGGAACAGGGAAGGACTCAACGATATGAGATATCCAAGAGCCTTTTCCGCGCTAGGATGACTGAGGGGACACCGGTTCAGAACCATGTCCTAAAGATGATTGAGTGGATAGAGAAACTCACAGGTCTAGGAATGGTCCTAGAGGATAACTTGTGTGTGGACATTGTGCTTCAGTCCCTACCAGATTCCTTTTCACAGTTCATAATGAACTTTAATATGAACAAGCTTGAGGTGACTCTCCCAGAGCTCCTCAATATGTTGAGGGAGGCAGAGAGTACTATTAAGAAAGAGAAGCCAGTTCTCTACACTGGTGAGACCAGAAAGAAAAGGAAAGCAGAAAGGTCCCTTAAGAAGGGAAAGGGCAAGGGTAAACAAGGTAAAGCAAAGGTTGCTAAGAAAGACCCAACAAAGGACAAAGGCCAGTGCTTCCACTGTGGTAAAGATGGGCACTGGAAGAGAAACTGCAAAGAGTACCTTGCAGAAAGGGCGAAACAAAAGCTTGATGAAGCTTCAGGTACATTCATGATCAGTCTCCATTTGTCAGACTCTTATGATAACACATGGGTATTAGATACCGGTAGTGCTTATCATATATGCAATTCGTTGCAGGTTCTGGCAAGGCCTAGGAGACTAGAGAGAGGCGAGATGGACCTCAAGATGGGTAATGGAGCAAAAGTTGCTGTATTAGCTGTTAGCGAGGTCGCCCTACATCTGCCTAGTGGAGCTTTTATTGCATTAGATGCATGTTATTTTGTTCCTTCTATTATCAAAAACATTATCTCCATTTCATGTTTAACAGTTAGTGGATATAAATTTGTTTTTGAGAACAATGGTTGTTCAATATTATTAGATGATAAGATCATCACGAAAGGAACATTGCATAATGGTTTATTTATGTTAGACACTACTCCACATATCATGAATGTAAATGTGTCTAAGAGGAAACGAGATGAGTTGAACAGTGCATACCTGTGGCATTGTAGACTAGGTCACATCCATGAAAGAATGATTCAAAAGTTGCTAAATGATGGATATCTAGATCCATTCGACTATGTGTCATATGCAACTTGTGAGCCTTGCATTCGTGGAAAACTGACCAACTCTCCATTTAGTGGAACTGGAGAGAGAGCCACTGAGTTGTTGGAACTCATACATAGTGATGTATGTGGACCCATGTCAACTCATGCCATTGGAGGTTACTCCTACTTCATTACATTTACTGATGATTTCTCAAGGTATGGATATGTGTACT
The DNA here is from genome assembly GCF_036884655.1 of Musa acuminata AAA Group. Lineage (NCBI taxonomy): Eukaryota > Viridiplantae > Streptophyta > Magnoliopsida > Zingiberales > Musaceae > Musa > Musa acuminata. The sequence continues at coordinate 28,757,667 of NC_088343.1, read as the reverse complement.
TAATGAAGTACAAGTCCGAGGCCTTTGAGAAATTCAGAGAGTATAAGAATGAGGTGGAGAACCAGACTGGAAAGAGTATCAAAACTCTTCGATCAGATCGAGGAGGTGAGTACTTAAGTACAGAGTTTACTCAGTTCCTCAAGGACCATGGGATATTATCCCAATGGACACCTCCTTATACACCTCAGCTCAATGGTGTCTCTTAAAGGAGAAATCGTACGTTATTAGATATGGTACGGTCCATGATGAGTTTCGCTGACCTACCCATCTCATTCTAGGGATATGCCCAAGAAACCGCAGCTTACCTTTTGAACAGAGTTCCAACTAAGTCGGTAGTGTCTACACCATATGAGATATGGAAAGGGAAGAAGCCTGATCTTAAGGTTGTTAAGATTTGGGGCTGCCCAGCCCACGTTAAAAGACACAACCCCGATAAGTTAGAATCAAGGACAGAGCGATGCATATTTGTGGGATACCCCAAGAAAACTTGTGGGTATTATTTCTATCATCCCGAGGACCAAAAGGTCTTTGTAGCTAAGAGAGCAGTGTTCCTTGAGAAGGAACACATTCTTGGCGGAGACAGTGGGAGAATGATAGAGTTGAGCGAAGTTAGGGAACCAAGCTCAAGCACCACTCTACAGCCCGAGTCTGTTCAGGTATCTAATACACAAGTTTCAACTTTACGCAGGTCTGATAGAGTATCCCATCATCCTGAGAGATATGTGGGACATATTAGAGCAGAGGATGTAGAGGATATTGATCCTCAGACCTACGAGGAGGCTATTATGAGTATAGACTCCGGGAAGTGGCAAGAAGCCATGAATTCTGAGATGGATTCTATGTACTCCAATAAGGTTTGGAACCTAGTTGATGCACCCGAAGGTATTGTACCCATCGGTTGCAAGTGGATCTTTAAGAAAAAGATCGGAGTAGATGGAAAGGTAGAGACCTATAAAGCAAGGCTAGTGGCTAAGGGGTATCGTCAAAGGCAAGGTGTTGACTACGACGAAACTTTCTCACCCGTAGCAATGCTAAAATCCATCAGAATTCTATTGGCTATTGCAGCACACTATGATTATGAGATCTGGCAGATGGATGTGAAAACCGCATTCCTCAACGGGAACCTGGAGGAGGAGGTGTATATGATGCAACTTGAGGGATTCGTGTCCAAGAACTGCCCAGATAAGGTGTGTAGGTTGCTTAGATCCATTTATGGACTAAAGCAAGCTTCCCGAAGTTGGAACATAAGATTTGATGAGGCAATCAGATCTTATGACTTCGTTAAGAACGAAGATGAGCCTTGTGTATACAGAAAGGTAAGTGGGAGCGCTATTAGCTTTTTGGTGTTATATGTGGATGACATCCTCATCATTGGGAATGACATAGGAATGCTATCCACAGTAAAGACTTGGTTATCTAGACACTTCTCCATAAAGGACTTAGGGGAAGCATCCTATATCTTGGGGATTAGAATCTATAGAGATAGATCCAAGAGGATGCTTGGCTTGTCCCAGTCCAGGTACATAGAAACCATTGTCAAAAGGTTTGGCATGGAAAATTCCAAAATAGGTCTCATACCGATGAGACATGGGATATCGCTTTCTACGAGTATGTCCCCAAAGACTCCAGAAGAAAGGGCGAACATGGATATGATACCTTATGCCTCAGCAATAGGGTCTATCATGTATGCCATGCTATGTACTAGGCCTGATATAGCGCATGCTCTGAGTGTCACGAGCAGGTATCAGGCGGATCCAGGCTTGGAGCACTGGAAAGCAGTAAAGTGTATCCTTAAGTACTTGAGAAGGACTAAGGATCTTTTACTAGTATATGGAGGTAATAGCCTTAAGGTTGAAGGCTTCACTGACTCAAGTTTTCAGTCTGATGTCGATGATAGCAAGTTGAATTCAGGGTATGTGTACACCTTGAATGGAGGAGCAGTGTGCTGGAAGAGTTCCAAGCAAGATACCACTGCTGACTCGACCACAGAGGCGGAGTACATTGCTGCATCAGATGCAGCAAAGGAGGGAGTCTGGTTGAAGAAGTTCATCACAGATTTGGGAGTCGTGCCGGATAGTGAGGAGCCGACTTCCCTATATTGCGACAACAACGGGGCAATTGCTCAAGCGAAGGAACCTAGGTCTCATCAGAAATCTAAGCATGTTCTGAGGAGGTTCCACCTTATCAGAGAGATCGTGACCCGAGGAGATGTAGCAGTGGAAAGAGTTCCATCCGAAGATAACATTGCAGATCCACTGACAAAGCCATTGTCTCATTTTGTCTTTGAGCGTCACAGGGGTCTGATGGGGATCAGACACATAGGTGATTGGCTTTAGGTCAAGTGGGAGATTGCTAGTCATAGATGCCCAGCAAGCCAATCACGTGAGTGATGGCACGTGTGACTTGATACAGAATCTTTTTGCTTATTATATTTTGGCGTATATCACTTTATAACTATTGCATAAATGCATATATATTGTGATGTCCTTGGATTTGTGCAATGGGAATCGGATCGTGATGAGATCACGATAATGAGATCGATTCACTTTTAAACACATATCCTAAATAATCCCGGTCATAGGTTACTCGAGAGGGACATCGTGATAACCGGATAGACTGGTGTGCTGTATACCCGTCCATATGATGGATGCAGCTGGTCTCATAGCTGCTCGTGTAGGGACACTAGGGATACAGTACAGGTGCTCATTGGAGAATGAGTTCACTGATTGATCCGCTTACGGAATGCTGGATGGTTGATGATGCCTTATTGTCAGACAACGATTCCGTAGTCCTAGTGGTGTATCTGGTTCTTAGACTTGAGACACCAAGGATGTCCTGTATGAGTGCTCCACTCTTTGATACCAGACTTATAGGTTTGGCTGTTCCCAGATCTAGTACAGCTGGTCATTGGGAGTGGTAGTCGACCTTACGAGGGCTATTGAGTGTCGATAGAGGATCATCCACTCTCGGTATCATGAGAGGAATATCCCATGTGTTCTTGCTCAGACAAATCCCTGGCCGGGGTCATTCGGGTTGAGAGAGAAAGAGTTCTCCGGGAGAATCCGATTAGAGCGAGACTCAAGTAGAAACCGTATGGGTCTGACAGCACCATGCTCGATATACGGTCTCTGGGATATTAGATGGATGAGGGACTATAGGTACATGGTAACTGAGGACAGACAGGTCCAATGGATTGGATTCCCCTGTATCGTCTGGGGACTACGGCGTAGTGGCCTAGTACTTCCGTAGTCGATGAGTCGAGTGAATTATTACAGAGATAATAATTCACTTAGTCAGAAGGAGTTCTGACAGGTATGACTCACGGCCAGCTCGATATTGGGCCTAGAGGGTCACACACATATGGTAGGCATTGCGATGAGTAGAGGTTCGGATATGAGATATCCGACGGAGCCCTTGTCTTATTGGATGCAGATCCAATACCCACTAGGGAAGGACCCATTAGGGTTTTGACACGGGATCTCTATAAATAGGAGGGATTCACAGCCTCATAGGCTAGAGTCTTTGCTTGCCCTTCCTATTCTCCTCTCCCTCTCCACCTCAAAGTAGGCCTGGAGTTTTGAGGAGCGTCGTCGCAACCCTGCTGTGTGGATCACCGCTAGAGAGGAGGACGCTTGACCTCCTTCACCCTCTCCTGAGGATCTGCAAGGAAACAGGGATATACGATCTCCCTAGGTAACACAATCTCTATACGCAGTTTTGTGTTTTGCGGATTTTGCGCACCAATCTTCGCACGACGACGAACATCTTTTTGGGAATCGGGGATTTTTGTTTTCTTGTTCTTCCGCTGCGCATATGATGTCGCCCCCCATGATTTCCCAACAGACTGAGCCCAGGCGGTGCCACCTCCTGGCTGGGGTGGTTGCACCGCCCAGTCTCACTCGGAGACTTAGCCTAGGCGGTGCTACCTCTTGGCCTGGGCGGTTGCACCTCCCACAGCAATCAGGGTCCGAATGGGTAGATCCATTCGACCCAATTTGGGTTTTTCAGGGGCCCAATTGCCCCAAGATTAAGCTAATGGGATCACCTCCCATTTCCAACTTAATCATTGTGCTAACTACGATAAATCCTAAGACAATTTCTGCAGCTTGCTCTGGTGCATCAATCGCTTCTTCCGGCGAGTTTCCAGCGAACTTCCGTCGATCATCCGATGAACCGTCGGTGATTCTCCTGCGGACTTCCGGCAATCTCCTGGACTTACGACGATACACTTGGCGAGTTCCGATGAGCTTCTTTGGCAAGCTTATGGACTTCTCGGATTTGTTCCCGTAGAACCTCCGACGACTGTTCAAACTTCCGTCGAGCTCTCGAACTCCCAACGTGATCATTGTCATGACTCTGGCGTAACTCCTGCTGCATGTCTTACTTTTATCGTAGTTAATCCTGCACATGTAAACAAAACTTTGATCGAGACAATTAATCCTAAGCAATTAACCAAGTTGTCTGGCATGTCATTGGTCCCTCGACGCTTCATCCGATTTTTCGGCGCATCGTCCTTTCCTGCGACCTATTGCCCAATCGGCCAGTTGGCTCCGCAACTCCGATATCCTTGGCATAATACCTGCTCTTCTTGGCCCGATGCTCAAGTCCATGGCCCGAAGCCTTCTGTCGATACGTCGATCGATCCACCGGCCCGACGTCCAATCTTCTGACATGTTCCTCCGGCACAACATGATTTTCCTGCTTTAATTGTCTCATCCTGATCGAAGTATCCTATGTCACTTAAAACGCAGATTAAATCATAAACATATATCAAGTAGTTTCATCGTCAAAATACGAGATTCAACAATCTCCCCCTTTTTGATGATGACAACCACTTGATGACGGAGTTAAACTTAACTCCCGGAGTTTAAACAAACTCCCCCTATCAATATACCATATTGATAGAACCTTGAATTCAAACTGAATTCGAGTCATTGCAATATTCATCATGAATACTTGCAACACGTCATCATGAACTTATGCATGAACTTATGCATAACAAGTCATGTCATCAACATACTTCTCCCCCTTTGTCATCAACAAAAAAGAGAAGTACCACAATCAAGTGTTTGTGATATTGGTTCAACTCATTGTATGAAAAACATAATATCAAGTTTTATCATCATGCAAGTTTGCTATTATCAAATATCAACATGTAAAATTGCGATGTAAGCTTTTGATATCATAACGCAAACATTTCAAGTGTTTATCAATTGTAGCATTTCATCACATGGTAAGATATCAACGCGTAAAATTATGATACAAGTTCTTGATATCTTAACGCATGATGTAAACATGGCATAATGCAAATTTGGCAATCATAGCATCAATTCATATATCTCTTGATGATGCAAGCATTGCAAATATGGCAATCATATTAATTTATATATCTCTTGATGATGCAAGCTTGGCATAATCATAGCATCAGTGTTCATAGCATCAATTTATATATTTCTCCCCCTTTGTTATCAACAAAAAACATGGTAGTTGTGATACCAGGAGAACCATATAAGCAAATTTTGAGCATAAGTGCGATAATTGTTCATGCCTTTACTGGGTTCATGTTATTTTCCAATAGTAAGTGACAGGAAATCAAGCATATAAAGGAAGGCATGATACGTAGATTGCTTTGAATACTTCTTCCTTTTTATTTGTTATAATCTTTTTGCATGAATGAGGAAAGCTATTTCTGAGCTTACTCGAATGAAGTTAAAATTGATAAGATATTAAAGCACGCTTCATTTTTACAAGTATCAAGATATGTATGTGAATCAAATCCTTGTACATAAAAATGACTTCCTTTTTCAAGAAGGAATTTATAAGCAGGAATCATTTCATCAAATCCATTTCTCAAAACAAAATATTATTCACATAATAAGTGTACGAGAGATGTATTTGCTAGTTGATTCTATATGTCAAAAATCAATGATATAAATTAAACTTGATATAACATATGCTTATTAAGTCTGGAAGAGGATAATTCGAAAATCCAATTGTTAGGATACCAATAGTTAAGAGAATCCGAAAATGAAATTAACACTTTCATGCATTCGGACAAGGCTGTGCTATACAATCATGAGGACAAAACATGCTTATTATCATGGAAATTTTTGTATCCAAGGCACATAATTTCCAACCTGTTATTAGGGCATGTAATTGTGTAAAATCATCATGGCAATCGAGTGATTTGATCATTTAATCAAGAAAGTCCGAAAATTAATTTTAACAAGTTCAATCATTCGGACATATTTTTGCCATAGTTTTTCAAATACAACTATGAAGATAAGACATGCTCATCATCATGATAGTACGATAGCAAGTTTACAATATACAAGCTAGCAAAAACTTTTCAACATTTTAAGACACGAAAGCTAGCAATTTTCTCTTTGAGATATGCACATTAGTAACTCTTTCTCCCCCTATGTCATTGGGAAAGAGAAGGGAAGACCCTTTACATTAATTTCTAAATCATGACAAGGGAAGGTTTCAATCTTATTTGTGCATCATTATATTTTCAAATTCGAACATGCATAATTTCAAAAACCTTATATTTCATTCATGCATGATACTGAATAAATCAATCAATATTATGAGCATATCATACATGATACTTAAATTTTTAATTATTTATCAACATTTTGATCATGATACCAAACATTCATCATTTAGAGTATTCATGACATTAAATCAACATACATCATTTTAGTAACAACTCATAGCATTTTAAATCATGATTTACATCATATGCAATACATCACATCATAATTAAAAAGCTCAAGTATTGCATGCATCATTGCAAATCATAAATGCTTCATATCATGATGGTATCAATTTTATCAAATTATATCTTACCATGCATGATCATAACTTTTCATCAAAATAAATTAATGAATATTTCATGTATTCATATCATCACATAAGGAATATCAAGAAGAGTTGGTAATGAGATTTACGAATCATGTAGACAAATTATGAATATTAAGAGACATATTATGATTCTTTTTAGATAACTCAAATAGCAAAAAGAAAGAATCACAGTAAGTTATTTTGATTTATAAAAAGAATTCTCAAGTTCTAATTCCAAGAAATCACGATTCATTTCAATAAATTTCAATAAAACACATCATCAAAATCTCAACATTACTTTCAAGAGATTCAAAATGGCATAGATAATTTTATTGATCTCTTAGTAAAAAAGTCAATACGGTAGAGAAAAATAAATTTTCAAGAAAAATACTTTTCTCTTTTTAGTTGTTTTAGTTCATATGATTTTATTTCATCTATGCCAAACATGTAGCATGTTTTAAAATCGAAAGTGCAAGTTTTATTACGACAAAGATCAATAAGGCACTTTCATTACCATGAAAATCGAAAATCGCAAGATTCATCATCCATAATTATAAAACCAACACACAGGATTTTTTAAAATCTCATGCATAGAATAAAATCATGGTATCAAAACATCATTATATCACCAAGCATGATTTCATATTTTCAATCAAAATCATTTTGTTTGTTTATCATAAAATATGTATTTTTCATGATTATTTTCAAAACTACTAGCATGATCATAAATTTTGCATTTTCATCGTATTAATAATTTTTTTTTAACATGTAATTTTCAAGAAAATTAATTCTATATTAAAAAGAAAATGTATTATGAAGAGCATCATGTAATTTCAAAATAATTCAAGAGAGTTGAGTTACTTACCTTGTAGTTGAAGCTTGTTAAAGCCCAATTCGCCGTTTCACCTTTGGAAGTTCTTGATTCATCCTTGGTTGCCTTCCTCTTCTTTGGCCTCTTCCTTCGTTCAAGTTCATTGTCTATTTTAGATTTTTGTTTAATAAATTTATTAAGATTTAGTGTTCGAAGTTCAAGTTCATCATTGTCCTCATCACTTGAGTCATCGCTCAAGTGGCATTTATTTGTCCGGAGTTCCAAATCCTTCCTGTTCTTTGGAAGGTGATTGTGTTCAACATGTTCATCATGTGTATTGTGCACCATTTCATATGTCATCAATGAACCAATTAGTTCTTCAAGTGGTAAGTTGTTTAGGTTTTTAGCTTCTTGTATTGCAGTTACTTTTGAATCCCACTTCTTAGAAAGAGAACGCAAAATCTTGTTTACGAGTTCAAAATCCGAAAAATATTTTCCAAGAGCTCTTAAACTATTGACGACATTTGTAAATCGGGTGTACATGTTGCCTATAGTCTCGCTTGGTTGCATTCGAAAAAGCTCAAAATCATGCAATAAAAAGTTAACTTTCGAGTCTTTGACTCTACTAGTTCCCTCGTGCGTGATTTCAAGTGTTCGCCAAATGTCAAAAGCCATTTCGCACGTAGAAATCCGATTGAACTCATTTTTGTCCAAAGCGCAAAATAAGGCATTCATAGCCTTTGCGTTTAAAGAAAAATACTTCTTCTCCAAATCCGACCATTCGTTCATCGGTTTAGAGGGAAGTTGAAAACAATTTTCAATGATATTCCATAAATCCAAATTCATAGAAAACAAGAAAACTCTCATTCGAGTTTTCCAATAAGTGTAGTCCAATCCGTTAAACAACGGTGGACGAAAGACCGATAAGCCCTCTTGAAAGCCATGAAGAGCCATTTCTCTCGGGTGTAAATCTGAAATGAGAAAAACCGGGCTCTGATACCAATTGTTAGGATCAAGAGCACTAAGAGGGGGGGGGTTGAATTAGTGCAGCGGAAAACTTTCTGCGATTAAAATCGAAACTGTGTTCGTTTGATAAAAACGATTTCGATGTAAAAGCCGATTCTAAGATTACTTTAACTTAAGATTAAGCAAGATGACATTAAAGTAAATCTACGAAGGCAGTTTGCAGTTTATGATGAAAATCAGAATGCAAGCGCAAACTGAAATGCGACGTTTGTATGAGAAAATCGGTTTACGTATAAATGCCAATTTTGAGGATACTGAACTTTGAGATATGTTTTATAAATGCATAGAAGGCAGTTTGCAGTTATGATTGAAATCAAAACGTAAACGTAAACTGAAATGTAATGATCGTACGAAAAACCCGATTTACGTCTAAATGCAAATTCGGAAAGCTCTGAACTTAGAAACTCGTTCGTAAAAGCGCAGAAGGCAGTAGCTATTTAGGAGGTTTGCAGTAAAGATAAAATGCTCAAAGTAAATGCAAACCGAGATTTAGAGTGGTTTGGTCAATCTTGATCTACTCTACTTTTGGCTTCCTCCACCGACGAGGTCACCGACGTCAACTAGAGGCCTTCCTTCAATAGGCGAAGGCCAACCACCCTTTTACAGTTTTACTCCTTTTGACGGGCTTAGGAGACAACCCTTACAGAATTTTTTCTCCTCTCTTTACAACTCAGAACTTGGAAGAAAAGAGGGAGAAGAACTTTTGGCCTTTACAGCAATTTTGAGCTCTAAGAATCACAGAAAAAGATCAAGATTTCGGTGTGTGTTTGTGCTCTTTCAGTGCTTAATGGGTGGGGTATTTATAGGCCCCAACCCAGTTCAAATTTGGAACTCAAAACTGTCAATTCCCAGAATTCCGGGATCAGGCGGTTGCACCTCCTGACTGGAGCGATTGCACCGCCTGGCAGAGTTCAAAGACTGAGCATCTAGACAGTGCCACCTCTTGTCAGGGGCGGTTGCACCTCCTGCCAGAGCTCGAAGACTGAGCTCAAGCGGTTGCACCTCCTGACTGAGGCGGTTGCACCGCCTGTCAGAGCTCGAAGACTGAGCTCAAGTAGTGCCACCTCCTGTCAGGGGAGGTTGCACCACCCAGTCTCGCTCGGAGAGTGAGCCCACGCGGTGCCACCTCCTGGCTGGGGCGGTTGCACTGCCCAGTCTCACTCGGAGACTTAGCCTAGGCGGTGCTACCTCCTGGCCTGGGCGGTTGCACCTCCCACAGCAATCAGGGTCCGAATGGGTAGATCCATTCGGCCCAATTTGGGTTTTTCAGGGGCCCAATTGCCCCAAGATTAAGCTAATGGGATCACCTCCCATTTCCAACTTAATCATTGTGCTAACTATGATAAATTTTAAGACAATTTCTGTAGCTTGCTCCGGTGCGTCAATCGCTTCTTCCGGCGAGTTTCCGGCGAACTTCCGTCGATCATCCAATGAACCCTCGGTGATTCTCCTGCGGACTTCCGGCAAACTCCTGGACTTGCGACGATACACTCGGCGAGTTCCGACGAGCTTCTTTGGCAAGCTTATGGACTTCTCGGATTTGTTCCCGTAGAACCTCCGACGATTGTCCGAACTTCCATCGAGCTCTCGAACTCCCAACGTGATCATTGTCATGACTCCGGCGTAACTCCTACTACATGTCTTACTTTCATCGTAGTTAATCCTGCACATGTAAACAAAACTTCGATTGAGACAATTAATCCTAAGCAATTAACCAAGTTGTCCGGCATGTCATTGGTCCCTCGACGCTTCGTCCGATTCTTCGGCGCATCGTCCTTTCCTGCGGCCTATTGCCCAATCGGCCAGTTGGCTCCGCAACTCTGATATCCTTGGCACAATATCTGCTCTTCTTGGCCCGATGCCCGAGTCCACGGCTCGAAGCCTTCTGTCGATACGTCGACCGATCCACCGGCCCGACGTCCAATCTTCTGACATGTTCCTCCGGCACAATATGATTTTCCTACTTTAATTGTCTCATCCTGATCGAAGCATCCTGTGTCACTTAAAATGCAGATTAAATCATAAACATATATCAAGTAGTTTCATCATCAAAATACGAGATTCAATAGGATGATGCTATGGTAGAAATTGCTATCATTGACACGGGAGTATCTAATTTACTACAATCTACTCATATGGACCTTGCTGATGATATGATATTTTTTTAGCCAACAATATTACCTCATAATCTTCAACTCAGCCCACTCAGATAAGACAACTCATCAGCATATTCCCTACACAAAGGTAAAGTTGTTTCAAGGTATTTTTCTTCATGGTTATGATACCATTAGGACATCTGACGAACATTCAATGAACTCTTGGTAATGCTCTGGTGGACTCCCAGCAAGCTCATGGACTTTACGATGATCGTCATGGAGAGTTCTGACAAGTTTTTTTGGCAAGCTCTTGGACTTCTCGGTTGGTTCCGACAGAACTTCCGACGAACTCTTGAACTCCCAACGAGATCTCGATCTTGACTCCAGCACAATACTTGCTTTATGTCTTACTACTATCGTAGGTAATCCTGCACACTTTTCTCAACATATATATTAGATCAAATAATTTACAATTGACTTCATTATCAAAATCCGAGATTCAACAATCTCCCCCTTTTTGATGGTGACAATCAATTGATGATGGAGTTAACCTTAACTCCCCCTATCTATATGCCATACTTGAGAAAAGACATTTTTGATTTTAAGGCCTTTGAATTCAAGAAATAAACTGATAAGATAAGTTTATTAAACTTATCAACATGCATATCATGATTTCTATCATGATCTAACATTCTCAAAATAATGTTAAGGCATGACATCCATTTTCAAGTATGATATTTCAAACATGAAAGATGACAAAGATAGCAATTCATTATTTGAAGAAATAACATGAAAATTTTTAGCATTAAAGCACAGAATTTTAATCATCAAAGTAAGCAGCATTTTAAGTTTACAACATCAAGGTAAACAACATAGGATTACAACATCAAAGTAAGCAGAATAAAAGAGAGGATTTCATCCATTTCTCCCCCTTTGTCATCAACAAAAAGTCATACACAATTTATTCAGGTGGTGGCAAGTCAAAATGTCTAAACAATGTATTGAGTTATTGATAAATCTGCTGCAACTTAGTTAAAATTTAATCTTCGCATTATTCAAGTCAATTTTGACATTGTTCAAATCAATCCATCTGAGTTCCTATGTTGTAGATAGATGAAGGAGGTGCTTGCTCTACTAGAGATGATGCCTCAAAGGGATCAGTTGGAGGAGATTGATTACCCCTAAAAATTAGTGTTTCAGGTTCTAGTTCAAGTTGGAGGGGACCAGTCCTTCTAGGCAATCTAGTCCATATACTTTTTTTGAATGTACATCTCATCCATCGAAGTAGATTTCTATTTATGACACTAAATCTATCTAGTTGTATAACTTCTTCGTCTGGTGGAATAGCAATATCATAGGCATGGAGTAGTGTTATGATTAAGCCACTATATGGAAGCATCATGTCTCTTTTTGATAGTTCAATCATGTTTTGTTAGATTAGGTAACCAAAATAATTGTTATGTCCCTTCATAATCTAATACATGGTACCTAATTCCATTTGGCTTATTATATCATGATGATATTGTTTTGGGAGAATAATACTTATCAGGATGTGATGAAGTATTTTGGTGCTTAAGGGTAGTAAATGTTCGTAGGGTTACTAAAAATTGTTTAGTTAGGATTACTAAAAATAGTTTAGTTGTTGCTTAAGGGTAGTAAATTGTTTAGTTAGCTTTCTGGAAGAATAGTTTAGTTAGGATTACTAAAAATTGTTCCTAAGGCATCAACGTAAGTAGTTCCAACTGTTTCTTTATCCCATTGTCCTCTAAAATAATACCCTCTTTCTTTTACCGGAATTCCTATGATATTGCAAGTTGTGCAATCCGTAATAGGTATATGATGTCCTAAGAGATAGGTAGATACCCTTTCATCTTCATTTACATATAAATTGTTGTAAAATAGCCTAACAAGTCTAGGGTAGATTGGTTCACTCATTTGAAAGATTGGGAGAATGTCTAGATTAGCAAACAATTGAATAGGTTCCAAATCACTTAATTCATCTAAATCAACATATTTACCCTTATGCACATGTCTAGATTCTATGGATAAAAATTTTAGGGCATGTTGATTAGAATCAAAAAGTAGGGAGTCATAATTTTCATCTAATCTCCTCTTCCCTTTGTCCTTAGAGGATCTTCTAGAACCCATGGAGACTACAATTATGAAGACAAATAAGGAGCAAGAATAAATAATACAGAGGGGAATCAATTTGATTTAGAGAATACCTTAGCAGATTTTCCTTCTAGTGATCTTCAAAAGGTTGTTTGGAGATTGATCCTTGATCTAGTAGGAAGTGGAGATTTTTGAGTTGCTAGAGGGAGAGCAAGATGTTCAAGAGGTTTGGTGTTGTTTGGAGGAGTGCAGAATATGTTGGGGTCAGTTCTACCGTTGGCCCTAACTTGGTGTTTATAAGGGGCAGGTTGCGGGCGGTGGCACCGCTAGCTGGGCGGTGCTACCGCCTGCCACCTATGACCACTAGTGGTGCTACCGCTTGCCACCCGTGACAACTGGCGATGCTACCACCAGCTAGGCGGTGCCACCACCTATAGGCAGTGAGCACTGCTCACATAGTTGTGTGGGGGGGAGGGGGGTGATACCAATTCCAACTTGCAAGATTTTTATTTTTATAAACCACACAACCTTATCATGCAAGATTTTTATTGTTGTGATCCACACAATCTTATCATTTAAAATTTGCATCATAAGAGAAGAAAATTTGTATTGAAGATTGTACGTTCATGATTCATCATATAAAATACATACCATACTCAAACATTATATTAAACTCGTATTGTAAAATGCATACCATAAGTTTATGATTCATCATTTGTACACAAACATCGTAAAAACTCGTATGAAAAAATGCATATGGCTCATTGCACACACTATAAGATCATTATTCCGATGAGTGATCAAGAAAGTCTGAAAATAAAAATTTAACTAATTCATGCATTCGGATAGTTTAACATCCCTAATTCCCTTCTAATGAAATCAAATTGTTCTTTATTTAAGGATTTTGTAAAGATATCGGCTAATTGATGTTTTGTATCAATAAACTCTAATATTACATCATGATTATTAATAAGATCTCATATGAAATGATGCCTAATGTCAATGTGTTTAGTTCTTGAGTGTTGAATAGGAATTTTTGTTAAACATATTACACTTGTATTATCACATTTTATAGAAATATTCTGAAGAAAAATTTTATAATCTTCTAATGTATTTTTCATCTATATAACTTGTGCACAACATGCACTTGCCGTAATGTATTCGGCTTCTGTTGTAGATAGTGCAACCGAATTTTGTTTCTTGGAGGACCAAGAGACAAGTGTGTGTCCTAAAAATTGACATGTTCTAGATGTGCTTTTTCTATCTATTCAGCAACCAACAAAATCAACATCGGCGTAACCAAGCAATTCAAAATTTTTTGATTTTGGATACCATAATCCTAATTTAGGAGTTCCTTTTAGGTATTTTAAAATCCTTTTGACAACTTTTAAATGAGATTGCTTGGGGTTAGATTGAATTCTAGCACAAAGCCCTACACTAAACATAATATCTGGTCTAGTTGCGGTGAGGTATAGCAAACTACCTATCATACCCCTATAGGCTTCTTGATCAAAGCTTTCTCCACCTTCGTCAATATCTAACTTAGTGGAGGTATTCATAGGAGTATTGATGGCCTTTGAACTATCCATATTAAACCATTTTAGCAAGTCTAATACATATTTTGTTTGACCAATAAAAATACCATCATTAAGTTGTTTGATTTGTAAGCCTAAAAAGAAGGTTAGCTCCCCCATTAGGCTCATTTTATATTCAAGACTCATACTTTCAAATGATTCACATAGAGATTCATTCGTGGAACTAAAAGTAATATCATCAACATAAATTTGAACAATAAGAAAATTATTTTCAAAATTTTTGATAAACAATGTAGTACCGACCTTGCTTTTAGAGAAATTATTTTCGATAAGAAATGAGCTAAGTCTCTCATACCAAGCCCTTGGGGCTTGTTTCAATCCATAGAGAGCTTAAGTCAATTTAAACACATGATTAGGGAGATTATCATTCTCAAATCCGGGAGGTTATTCAACATAAACTTCTTCAGAAATAAAGCCATTAAGAAAAATATTTTTAATATCCATTTGAAATAACTTAAAATTGTTACTACTAGCATAGGCAAGGAGCATCCTTATGGCTTCTAATTGTGCCATAGGAGCGAAGGTCTCTTCATAATCGATCCCTTCTTCTTGGTTGAAACCTTTGGTCACTAATCTAGCCTAGTTTCTAACCATGATACCTAGTTCATCTTGCTTGTTTCTAAAGACCCATTTAGTACCAATAATTAAATAATCATTTGGCCTCAGAACAAAGCTTCCACACCTCATTTCTCTTAAATTGATTTAACTCATCTTGCATTGCGATGACTCATGAATCATCTTTCAATGCCTCGTCAATGCATTTAGGTTTAATTTGGAAGAGAAAAGCGGTGTTTGCACAAAAATTCTGAAGAGAGGAATGAGTTTGAACCCCTTTTGATATGTCTCCTACGATTAGCTCCTTAGGATGAGCATCTATATACTTTCATTCCTTACGTAAGGATGTTTCGGAAGAAGATGCATCCAAGTTGCTAGATGGAGAAGGGGTTTCATTTAAATTCAAAGTATCAAAATTCACATCATCATCGAAATTATTTTTCTTAACTTCGAAAACTTCATTAAAAATCACATGAATTGATTCTTTTATAACCAAAGTTCTTTTGTTAAATGCCTAAATGCTTTTTTTGCCAATGAAATGCTCCAATTTCCTTTCTCCTATTGTTATATCCAATGCATGTATATGAATGAGGTAAACCTTTGTGATTTATATCAAATGAGATGATTTCAAATGAACACTTGTATTTCTACTTTTGTATCTCGATACTAAGTCTGCTTGAACTTCTCCTATCGCCATGGATATGTTAGTCACTTGCTGAGCTCTTTATGCTCATCCCGTTGCTATATAAATTTTTCAGGGTAACTTGTCACGCATTGAAAAGCTAGAATTGGGTCAAAGCAGTGAAAGGCTAGAAGATTTTTGAGCTAATCTTTGTTGGATGATAGGTGTTTTTTGTATAGTATACTTTACTTCTGATGTAATGTTAAGGATCTGTTGATACTTATGTGTTGTAAAAGTTTAAAGGACCGCTCATGGAATGATAAGTTTAAGTTGTATAAGGATAAGAACTCATGGTAAATAATTATCTTTTTGTGATTGTATATACTTCTACAATTATGGATTTGTGTTGTGGTTGATGTTTAGTTGAGTTGCCTTTGGATTTTGTGAATCTCTGAGTGAAGTGGATTATGATTTATGTAACGTACATGTTTATGAATTGTGAATATTGATTTTTGAATGATTCTTAGTATTCTCAAATTATTAGATTGGATCCTGGATTGAATTGATGATGAATTATAATATTATTGATTTTAGACAGGGTCACACCTCCTGAATGTGATAATTCGGGGGGCGTGACAGAGTTGGTATTAGAGCCGACCTAGCATTTGGGTAGGGTGAGAGGGCTCGAGTAGGAAAGGCCTACCCGTGGATGGAGTTGAGAACTCATCACGGCGTGGAGCCACCACTGAGTTAAACCTCACATGCACTATGCTAGGGTTCGATCTGGGTTATATCGGGCCTTGACGAATTAACTCACGCTTAAGCATTTTGGTCCGCGGTTGAAGGACCAAAATGGAGTTATTAGCTTGTTGGCTCATCAGACTCGGGTCGTGACAGTTGGTATCAAAGCATGTTTTGAGGATCACTGAAATACTTGATATGTTGATGTGCAAAATATATTGAGGTCTAATGAACTATAGTGATTGGTGAATTTTTTTTTTTTAATGCATTTTAGGAATCTAAGATGACGAGGACATTTGATTCTCCTACTTCATCTGGTTTTGATTAATTAAGTGAGATGAAAGGGGTGATCGGGGATATTAAATCAGAGTGGCGTAGCAAAAGCTTGGTGCACTTAATCCATTGGTGGCAGAAAAATGGATGATGCGAATTGAGAAGATATTTGATGTACGAAATTGTTCTGATAATTAAAAGAATACCTAGAGATCAAGGACAGGAATAGTAAGGAAAATTTTACCAAAATATATATATATATATATGATTAGAAATGAATAAGAAAGTGATAACAAAAGGATTATGATTGTACCATCCGTTATCACCCAAGTAAAGCAAATGTTGTAGCTGATGCACTTAGTAGAAAATCTACAAGTTTTATGGTTAGTCTGGTTGTGAAGCAATGGAAGCTATTAGAAAGAAATTATGATTCAAATGTAATAAGGAAAGGGCAAGACTCAATAATGTTGATGGCCTCTATCCAGGTGCAAACTGATCTCATTCAACAAATTAAAGAAGGACAACTACGAGATTCACATTTAATATACTTGAGGAATGAAGTTGAAAAGGGGTTGAAGTTGAATTTTCAAATTTCAAATGATGGCCTATTGAGATTTGGGGATAGAATATATATTCCAAATGACTCAGAGATCAAGAACCAAATCTTGAACGAAGGTCACAATTCAAAGTACA
The DNA here is from genome assembly GCF_036884655.1 of Musa acuminata AAA Group. Classification (NCBI taxonomy): domain Eukaryota; kingdom Viridiplantae; phylum Streptophyta; class Magnoliopsida; order Zingiberales; family Musaceae; genus Musa; species Musa acuminata. The sequence continues at coordinate 28,740,297 of NC_088343.1, read as the reverse complement.
CTATGCATCCTGGTAGCACAAAAATGTACAGAGATCTCCAAAGTCATTATTGGAGGAAAGGCATGAAGAAGGAGATTGCAATATATGTTTCAAGGTGTTTGACTTGTCAGCAAATCAAAGCAGAACACTAGAGACCTGGAGGTTTGTTACAGTCCTTAGATATTCCTGAATGGAAATGGAATGCATTACTATGGACTTTGTTTCAGGACTACCCAGAACTTCTAGAAAGCACGATGCTATTTGGGTCATTGTTGATAGGTTAACCAAGTCTGCACATTTCTTACCAATCAATATGACTTATTCTCTTGATAGGCTTGCAGATTTGTATGTTGATGAAATAGTAAGACTTCATATTGTCCTGAAGGAGATCATCTCGGATAGAGACTCTAGATTTCTTTCTAGATTCTGGAGGAGATTACAAGATTCTATGGGCACCAAAGTAAAGTTTAGCACTGTCTATCACCCTCAAACTGATGGTCAATCTGAAAGAACAATTCAAGTACTTGAGGATTTGCTAAGAGCCTATGTTATGGATTGGAGAGGCAAATGGGATAAAGATATTTCTCTTATTGAGTTCACTTACAATAATAGTTACCATTCGAGCATTCAGATGGCTCCTTATGAAGCATTGTATGGGCGAAAGTGCAGAATGCCTATATGTTGGGAGGAAGTTGGTGATAGAAAGTTGTTAGCACTAGATAAAGTACAAGAGACTACTAAAAAGATTCAAGTTATCATAAAAAAGGCTAAAGGCTATTCAGAATTGGCAAAAGAGCTATGCTGATAAAAGAAGACGAGATATTGAGTTCCAAGTAGGGGATTTTGTATTCATAAAAGTCTCCCCTTCCAAAGGCATTGTAAGATTTGGAAAGAAAGGAAAGTTAAACCCAAGGTTCATTGGACCTTTTGAAATCCTTGAAAGAATTGGCTTTATCGCTTACAAGATTGCCTTACCACCATCGATGTGTCATATTCATGATATATTTCATGTGTCAATGCTCATAAAGTATATACCTGATCCCTCTCATGTTATTGAGTATGAGCCGATTGTAATTGAGAAAGACTTATTTTACAAGGAAGAGCCCATTCGGATTATTGATAGAAAAGCGAAGATCTTAAGAAATAGAATCATTACTCTGATTAAAGTAATTTGGAATCATCATTCTACAAATGAAACGACCTAGGAGCTAGAGGAAGAAATGAAGAAAGCTTATCTTCATCTTTTCGCCGAAAGAGGTATGACAAATTTAGAGGACTAAATTTTCTTTTAAGGAGGGGAGAGTGTAACATCCCCCATTGAAAAAAAAAAATTAGTAAATTCTTGTTTGTAAATATGAGGATTATTTAATAATTTTTTTATTAAATAATATTATATTAAAGTTTATGGCTAAGGAGCTAAGAGTAAATATTAAAAATTTGATATGATTTATAGAATATTTAGAATTGAGTAAATAAAAATAAAATAAAATAAAATAAAATAAAATGGAGGACATGTGTCATTAACAAGGATGAGCCACTTGCATTTATTCTAAAGTTGATACCTAAACCCCCATGCATGCTTGCCACCTCACTATTTTAGCATGAGCCAAACCTAAGTAATTTAAGGCACCATTAAAAAGAAACTTTGCAGCCAACGTTAGTTTGAGGAGAAGAAGAAGAAGAGAAGAAGAAGAGAAGAAGAAAAGAAGAAGAAGAAGAAGAAGGAGAAGAAGAAGAAGAGGAAACTTTGTTTGAGGTTTTGCATCAACTCCCTATATTTGGGAATCAAACTCATCTAAGGCAAGTGTTCTAACCTCTTCCTACAGAATTCCTAATCTCTGTTTTCCTTTTAATTCTTCATAATTCAAAAGATTTCAGCTTAGTACCAAACCTTTCTTTCCTTTTGATACAAAGCCATGAATATGAAAGTTTTCGGTAATCTGACTTCTATACATTTTTTTGGATCTAACTTTTAGCACTAAACTCTGATTTAGGCAAAGACTAATTTATTTGAAAGTAGACTCAAATATCTTTATTTTGACACTAAGATTGAATGATTTGGAGTTTAAATGCCTACTAAGACTTCTGTTTCAATTAACCCTACAGATTTTGTAAAATATGGACTGAAATTTCTGACCTTCTGTTTCTAAATTGTTCATAACTCTCTAGAAAAAATTCTGAATTATGCAAAACTTAGTTCTTTGGAAACTAGATTCGCATATCTTTCTTTTGATACCTATTTGGAAATTTTGAAGTATGTTTGGCTTCTGAAACATCTGTTTAAATTGATTTTATCAAGTCTGCAAAATAGGAATGATCAATTCTGACCGTCCTTTACTCTATTTGTTGTAACTTCCTGTTAAGATCTCAAAAAATTAGAAATCTAAGTTCATCAGAAAATAGATTGATACAGCTTTCCAATGAAACCTATTTTCAGTGATTTGGAGTATATGTGGACACTCAAACAATTCAGAAAATGTACCATTCAAATTCTGTCATAATTGAAAACTTTGTTGGGTTTTGCCTATTCAATTTTCCTCCTATTGGAAATATGATTTCTGCTAAATTCTTCTTCAATTGAGCTTTATATTAGTCCTTTAAAGTTCTTGTATTGTTCATCCTAAAATTATTGTATATATGAAATTTATTATGTAATGCTTTATTTGCATTTCCTTGTTTGATAAAGGCACATGCATATCTTTTTTGTTCCGCATGTGCTTCTGATATGTGTCAATGTTATTGTTTATACTACCCTTTTGTACTCTGGTGTCTTGTGGGATATTGTGAACCTTTGCCAGAAATGGTAAAGAGAGTTATGCTTAGAGCCCACGATTACTCTGACGGCTCCATTGACTTCACTCAAACGTAGGTGGATGAAGCTTCCAAACGTGGGAGACTTATGCTTGGTGGTCATCCAGAAATGGATAAATCACATTATGTATGTGGTCCCACAGTGCCCTCTATGTTTATTAATATGATATCCAAAGCTTTGTTTATGAGTTCATATTATGCTTTGGATAAAAATGGAATGCATGCTACATCAAAAATGACTTACAAGCTTGTGTTTATTATTCGGTTCACTTGTTATACTTTGAAGTGTTTCGTTTGTTATTATTATGCCCCCAAACACTCTTACGCCTTTGATATGCGCCTAAATGCTTCATGTGCCATTTGATACATGCCTAAAAGCTTCTTTTGCCAATGAAATGCTCCAATTTCCTTTCTCCTATTGTTATATCTAATGCCTGTTTATGAATGAGGTAAACTTTTTTGATTTTATATCAAATGAGATGATTTCAAATGAACACTTGTATTTCTACTTTTGTATCTTAATACTAAGTCTGCTTGAACTTCTTCTATCGCCATGAATATGTTAGTCGCTTGCTGAGCTCTTTATGCTCACCCAGTTGCTATTTAATTTTTTTAGGGTAGCTTGTCACGCATTGAAAAGCTAGAATTGGGTTAATGCAGTGAAAGGCTAGAAGATTTTTGAGCTAATCTTTGTTGGATGATAGGTTTTTGTTGTATAGTATACTTTACTTCTGATGTAATGTTAAGGATCTGTTGAAACATATGTGTTGTAAAAGTTTAAAGGACCGCTCATGTTTTTGGAATGATAAGTTTAAGTTGTATAAGGATAAGAACTCATGGTAAATAAATATCTTTTTGTGATTGTATATACTTCTATAATTATGGATTTGTGTTGTGGCTGATGTTTAGTTGAGTTGCCTTTGGATTTTGTGAATCTCTGAGTGAAGTGGATTATGATTTATGTAATGTACATGTTTATGAATTGTGAATATTAATTTTTGAATGATTCTTAGTATCCTCAAATTGTTAGATTCGATCCTGGATTGAATTGATGATGAATTATAATATTATCGATTTTAGACAGGGTCACACCTCTTGAATATGATAATTCGGGGGGCGTGACAGAATGGTTCAGTCAATGTGACCTACATCCACTTTTGGATTCCTCCTCCGACGAGGTCGTCAGCGTCCACTAAAGGTCTTCTTTCAATAGGCGAAGGCCAACCACATTTTACAGCTCTTTCTCCATTTGCCGGGTTAAGGAGACAATGCTTACAAGTCTCACTCCTCTTTCTTAGATGGTTACAAGGCTAAGAGATGAAGGAGGAGAACTCTTTACTTTTACAACACTTTAAGACTTAAGAACTCAAGATTATGCCAATGCTTTTCATGCCCTTTCATGCAGAAAAGGGTGGTATATTTATAGGCCCCAATTGCTTCAAAAATGGAGCCAAAAAGTGTCTCATCCTAGATTTTTAGGGTACTGACGATACCACCGCCATTACTGGGTGGTACTACCATATCCAATCTGATACTAAGCAGTACCACCGCTCAGTCTGAGCAGTACTACCACCTAACGGAGTTCGGAGATCGAGCTTTGGCAGTACCACCGCTTGACAGGGGCAGTACCACCGTTGGTAGGTAATAACTACCAACGGTACCACCGCCCAATCTGGGTGGTACCACCGCCCAAATAACCTGGGGCATTGCTTTTCCAAGCGGTGCCACCACCGGCCAAGAATTCAAAGGCTGAATGGACTACTCAATTTAGCCCAATTCAGCCCTGTTAAGGGCTAATTGGCCCCTAATTAAGTTAGTGGGATTACCTCCCAATCTTAACTTAATTTATGATCTAACTATGACAATTAAGACTTAAATCATAGCACTTTTGGTTTCGGTGCGTCAATTGCTCTTCCGGCGAGCTTCCAAAGAACTTCCGGTGAACATCCGACGAACTCTCGGTAATTCTCCGGCGGACTCCCAGCAAGCTCCTGGACTTTATGACGATCCTCTTGGTGAGTTCTGATAAGTATCTTTGGCAAGCTCTTGGACTTCTCGGTTGGTTTCGGTAGAACTTCCGATGAACATCTGGACTTCCGATGAACTCTTGAACTCCCAATGAGATCTCGATCTTGACTCCGGCACAACACCTGCTTTATGTCTTATTGCTATAAGAGTTAATCCTGCATACTTTCTTAACATATAGATTAGATCAAATAATTTATAATTGACTTCATCATCAAAATCCGAGATTCAAGAGATCTGAATCCCCAAGATATAGGATGCTTCCCCTAAGTCCTTCATGGAGAAGTGTCTAGAAAACTAAGCATTTACTGTGGATAGCATTCCTACATTATTCCCAATGACCAGAATGTCATCCACATATAACACCAAGAAGGTAATAGCGTTCCCACTTACCTTCCTATACACACAAGGCTCATCTTCGTTCTTAACAAAGTCATAAGATCTGATTGCCTCATCAAATCTTATGTTTCAACTTCGGGAAGCTTCCTTTAGTCCATAAATGGATCTAAGCAACTTGCACACCTTATTTGGATAGTCCTTATATACGAATTCCTCGAGATATATTATATACACCTCCTCCTCGAGGTTGCCATTGAGGAATGTGGTTTTCATATTCATCTACTAGATCTCATAATTATAGTGTGCTGCAATAGCCAATAGAATTTAGATGGATTTTAGCATGACTACGGGTGAGAAGGTTTCATCATAGTTAACACTTTGTCTTTGACGATACCCCTTAGCCACTAGTCTTACTTTATAGGTCTTTACCTTTCCATCTACTTCGATCTTTTTCTTAAAGATCCACTTGCAACCGATGGGTACAATATCCTCGGGCCCATCAACTATGTTCCAAACCTTATTGGAGTACATGGAATCCATCTCAGAATTCATGGCTTCTTACTACTTCCTGGAGTCTATACTCATAATAGCCACATCGTAAGTCTAAGGATCAATATCCTTAGCATACTCTCCTTCAATATATCCCACATATGTCTCAGGAGAATGGGATACTCTGTTAGACCTACATAAAGTTGGAACTTGTGTGTTAGGTACCTGAACAAACTCGGGCTGTAGAGTGGTACTTGAGCTAGGTTCTCTAACCTCGCTCAACTCTATCATACTCCTACTGTCTCCACTAAGAATGTGTTCCTTCTCAAGGAACATTGCTCTCTTGGCTACAAAGACCTTTTGGTCCTCAAGATGATAGAAATAATACCCATAAGTTTCCTTAAGGTATCTCACAAACTTGCACAGCTCCATCCTTGATTCCAACTTATAAGGGGTTGTGTCTTTTAATGTGGGCAGGGCAGCCCCAAATCTTAACGACCTTAAGATCGGGCTTCTTTCATTTCCATATCTCAAATTATGTATATACTACCAACTTAGTTGGAACTCTGTTTAGAATGTAAGCTATGGTCCCTAGGGCATATCCCCAAAATGAGATGGGTAGGTCAACGAAACTCATCTTGGACCGTACCATATCTGACAGCGTATGATTTCTTATTTCAAATAAACCATTGAGCTGAGGTGTATAAGGAGGTGTCCATTGGGATAGAATCTCACGGTCCTTGAGGAACTGGGTAAACTCTGTATTTAAGTACTCACCTCCTTGATCTGATCGAAGAGTCTTGATACTCTTTCCAATTTGGTTCTCCAATTAATTCTTATACTCTTTGAATTTCTCAAAGGCCTCAGACTTGTACTTCATTAAGTACATATGTCCATACCTTGAGAAATCATCAGTTAAGGTAATGAAGTAGGAGTAACCACCAATGACAAGAATTGACTTGGGTCCACATACATCACTATGTATGAGTTTCAGTAGTTCAGTGGCTCTTTCTCCAATTCCACAAAATGGAGAGTTGGTCAGTTTTCCATGAAGGCAAGACTCGCAGGTTGCATATGATTCATAGTCGAAAGGATCTAGATATCCATCCTTTAGCAACTTTTGAATCCTTCTCTCATGGATGTGACCTAGCCTATAATGCCATAGGCATGCACTGTTCACCTCATCTCATTTCCTCTTAGACACACTTACATTCATGATATGTGGAGTAGTGTCCAGCATAAATAAACCATTATGCAATGTTCTTCTTGTGATGATCTCATCATCTAATAATATTGAACAATTCTTGTTCTAAAAAACTAATTTATATCCACTAACTATCAAACATGAAATTTAAATAATATTTTTGATAATAGAAGGAACAAAATGAAATGCATCCAATGCAATAACAGCTCCACAAGGCAGATGTAGGGTGACCTCGCCAATAGCTACTACAACAACTTTTGCTCCATTGCCCATCTTAAGGTCCATCTCACCTTTAGCTAGTTTCCTAGGCTTTGCCAGAACCTACAACGAATTACAAATATGATAAGCACTACCGGTATCTAATACCCATGTGTTATCATAAGAGTCTAACAAATAGAGACTGATCATGAATGTACCTGAAGCTTCTCTAAGCTTCTGTTTCACCCTCTCTGCAAGGTACTATTTATTGAATCTCAGATTTTGATGATGAAACCAATTGATAGTGTTTATGATTTAATGTGCATTTAAGAGATGCAAGACTAAGTTCGATCAGGGATAGGCAATTAAAGCAGGAAGAATCATGTTGGGCTGGAGAGAAACATATCAAAAGATTGGACATCGAGCCGAAGGATTAGTCGACATATCGACATAAGGTTTCGGGCCATGGGTTCAAATATCAGGCCAAGACGAGTAAAAATTACACCAAGGAAATCAGAGTTGCAGAAGTCAAATGGCCGATTGGGCAATAGGCTACAAGAGAGAATGATGCATAAAAAAATCGGACGAAGCATCAATGAACCAATGACATGCCGAACAACATGATTCAAGCTTTGTAATAATTATCTAAATGATGGTCGGTTTTATTTATGCAATATTAACTATGATAGTGATCAAGTCATAAAGCAAAATGAAGTCCCGGAGTCAAGAACGAGATTTTGTTGGGAGTTCGAGAGTTCGTCGAAAGTCTGGACGTTCGTCGGAAGTTCTATCGGAATTGACCGAGAATTCCAGGAGCTTACTAAAGAAGCTCATCAGAACTCGTCGAAAAGATCATCGTGAAGTCCAGGAGCTTGCTGGGAGTCCGCTGGAACATTGCCAAGAGATCATCGGAAGTTCGTCGGAAGCTTGCCGGAAGAAACCTAGACTTACGGACTTATTTAGCTTAGTAAATATCTTAAATTTATAGTTAGCACATAATTAGGTTGGAATTGGGCTAAATCAATTAGGGGCCAATTAGGCCAAGTTTGGGCTGTGTTGGGTCAAGTGAAAAGGCCCAAACAATGACCCAACAAGTGAAACTGATGTAGCACAATCTCCGAGACTATGTCATGCGGTGGTACCGCCCAGACTCATTCTCCGAGACTGTTAGGCAGTAGTAACGCTAGTCTAGGTGGTGGTACCAGCCAGTGTCAGGCTGCAAGTGGTGGTACCGCCTAGTTGTAAAGGTTCTCTCCTGAACTTGTCAAAAGGAGAATCGAGTTGTAAGGGTAGTTGATCTTCGCCCATTGAAGGAAGATCGTTAGTGGATGCCGGTGGCCTTGACGGAAGAGGAATTAGTGGAGTGGATGTAGGTCACGATGACCGAACCACTATAAAAATCAAGTTTGCATTTATTTCTTGCTATTTACCTTTATTGCAAATGGAATTCTTACTTTCACTATACTTCCGTATGTTTTTAAGTTAAGCAATTCCGAGATCGGATTTTATCGTACAAAGAAATTTCAAACCGATGTTTTTATTCGCTGCACTAATTCACCCCCCCCCCCCCCCCCTCTTAGTGCCGACTCGTTCCTAACAGTTGGTATCAGAACTACGTTATTTCTCATTTGGTTTAACACCCAAGAGAAATAGCTCTTTTCGAATTTCAATAGGGTTTTTCTATCGTTCGCCCTCCCGTGTTCAATGGGACGAACTACACTTATTGGAAAACTTAGATGAGAATTTTCTTGCTTTCTATGGATTTGAATTTATGGAATATTATCGAAAATGGTTTTAAAAAGTCTTCTACTCCAATGAAAGAATGGAATGATTTGGAGAAGAAAACTTTTTTTTTAAATGCTAGAGCTATGAATGCTCTATTTTGCGCCTTAGACAAAACTAAATTCAATCGAGTTTCTATTTGCGAAATGGTTTTCGATATTTGGCACACTCTTGAAATCACACATAAAGGCACTAGTAGAGTTAAAGACTATAAAATAAATATTTTGATGTGTGATTTTGAATTATTTCGTATAAAGCCAAGTGAGACTATTGGAGACCTGTACACCTGTTTTACGGATGTCATCAATAGTCTAAAAGCTCTTGGTAAAAGTTTTCAAATCTTGAACTTGTGAATAAAGTTTTACGATTACTTTTTAAAAATTGGGATTCTAAAGTAATGTCAATACAAGAATCAATGGACTTGAACTATTTTCCGATTGTAGAACTTATTGGGTCTTTGATGACCTATGAAATGACTTATGTGACACTTGAACTTGAGAACAACCTTCCAAAGAACAAAAAGGATTTGACACTTTGAACAAATGAAGACCACTCGAGCGAAAGCTCAAGTGATGATGAACTTGAACTTCTCACTATAAAATTTAAAAGGTTCATTAAACAAGAATTAAAAAATAAAAATAAACTTAAAAAGAAGTTGCCAAAAAAGAAGAGAGCACTCAAGGAGGCTTGGAATGAACCGAGTTCATCCGAAGATGAAGAACAAACCGATAAAGGCGAGGTGACAAACTACACTTTAACAACTTTCGACGACGAAGTAACCAAAACCTCTTTGCCTTATTTCGAAATTACTTGATGCCTTTTTATGATTTATTTTTAAATTAGTTAGTAAATAAAAAATATATATCATGGTTCTTTTTTTAGCTAATTTTGAAATTGATAATGATAATTGCATGTTTTATGAAAATATAATAAAATATTAGATTTAAATCTAATGATTAATCCTATGTATGTTTTTTTTTATAAAAATAATGTGTATCTAAATTGATGATTTTTTATTTTGATTAAAAATACTTTGTGAAATCATGTTTGATGATATCATGCATAATGAGTTTATAGTTTGAAATTGTGCATGTTATACTTTGAAAACTTGAAACCATGTTTTGATGTCATGCCTAAAGTAGTGATGCATAATGATCATGCTTAATAAGTTTATATTTTAAAATTATGCATGATGATTTTTGTAATTCATGGCTTATTGATCTTTGTCGTAATGAAAGTTGTTTTTCGATTTTAAACAAGATGGATGGTTTTCATATGAAAAACGTGAGCATATTTATATGAAATATAAAATGAAACACATAAAAAGGAAAATGTATGATCATTGGAATTAAAATGATAAATAAAATCTCTTGTTTAAAGACGCCATGTGTTTAATGTGTCATTTTTTTTGTCACGATGATGAAATTTATTTTTTTCGGTCTGAAACAATAATGTATTTTTTATTTGGCATAAAAAAGATAAATGCATGCTTGTATGAAACAAATAACTTAAAATTAAACATCTCTATCTTATTGATTTTTCGATAAAAGATTTATGAATCTATGTATATTATGTTTTTGTGAATCTCTTGGACTATAAAAATAAATTTGAATGAGTTTTATCGAAATCATAATTTCTTGAGATTTATAACATGAAATCTTTTATGAATCAAGATCTCTTATTTGATCTATTATGTTTCTCTTTGTCATTTACTAAAGAGGAAAATAATCCAATTTATGATCTTGATTTCTCGATATTTGATACTTAAAATCTTTCTATAAATTAAGCTAATTTTCTCCTTGTTTCTTTTTGCTATTCACTAAAAAAAAAGGGGAGACTTAACCTAACAAACCATGATATGCTACTTGACATCTTGAGAATATATGACTTGAGTTTTGTTATGCATTTCTACTCTTCTTCGTTCTTGTTTACAATGACAAGAGGGAGAAAGAAAATCGCTTGCATATCAAGAGATTGATAAATCAATTAATGTCATTTTGAATCACTTATGATTTTGATGATTTGATAATTTGAATCCGAATGAGATTTTTCCAATCGAATAATGAACCTTCATTTGATTTTTTAAATTGAGATTTTCTTTTATGAATCAAGATTTCTTACTCTTTAATTTCATATGATTCTTGCATTTTGTTTAAGAGAAAATTTTCTATATGAATCATATCTTTTGGTATTTAAATGATCTTATCTTTCATGATATGATTTTTATAATTCCTTGTATTCATGAAGTATATCTCATCACCAAAATTCTCTTGATATTTTTCACGTAATGATAAGAAATTATGCATAAAATACTCATGATTTGAATTATTAATGATTTGGAATGATACATGCAATACTATGATTTGTTGTTAAAATGATGTATCATGAATGCTTGAGTATCATGTATGATATGCTCATAGTGATGATTTATTTTTGGTATCATGCATGAAGTAAGGATGAAATATTAGGTTTTGAAATTGTGCATGTTTTAATTTAAAACTATAATGATGCACAAATATATTGAAATAACATTGATACTTTACCTTTGTCATGGTTTGAAAATTGTTGTAAAGGAAAAAAGAATTATAAAATTATTTTATTCCCCTCTTTTTTCCAATGACAAAGGGGGAGAAAGAATTGCTAGCATGCACATCTCAAAAGAGAAAGATTTGCTAGCTTGTACAATTCAAGAAGATGCAAAAATATACTAGCTTGCTCATCTCAAAAGAGAAGCAAAGATTGCTAACTTACTTATTTCAAGAAGCAAAAGTTGCTTTCTTGAACATCTCAAATATTGCTAGCTTACACTTTCTAAAATGATGAAAAAAATTTGCTAGCTTGTATGTTGTAAAACTTGCTATCTTACTACCTTGCATATCTAAAACGGTTAGGATCAAGAGCACTAAGAGGGGGTGGGGGGGGGGTGGGGGGGTGAATTAGTGCAGCGGAAAACCTTCAGCGATTAAAATCGAAAACTGCGTTCGTTCGATTGAAGTGATTTTGGTAAGAAAGCCGATTCGTAAATCACTTCAACTTTTGATTAGGAGAGATGCAGCAAAGATATGAACGCAGTTTGCAGTTATGATGGAAATCAGAATATAAGCGCAAACTGAAATACGACGTTCGTACGATAAAAGCGATTTCGGTATAAAAGCTGATTCGTAAACCACTTTAACTTAAGATAAGGCGAGATGCAGTTAAAGCAAAGATATAAAGATAGTTTGCAGTTATAATGGAAATCAGAACGTAAGCGCAAACTGAAATACGACGTTCGTACGATAAAACTAATTTGCATCTTAAACCCCGATTCGGAAAGCACTGAACTTTGAAACACGTTCGTAAAAACACAGAAGGCGGTAAGCTATTGAGGAGGTTTGCAGTAAAGATAAGATGCTCAAAGTAAATGCAAACCGAGATTTAGAGTGGTTCAGTCAATCTTGACCTACTCCACTTTTGGCTTCCTCCACCGACGAGGTCATTGACGTCAACTAGAGGCCTTCTTTCAATAGGCGAAGGCCAACCACCCTTTTACAGTTTCACTCCCTTTGACGGGCTTAGGAGACAACCCTTACAGAATTTTCTCTCCTCTCCTCTCTTTACAGCTCAGAACTTGGAAGAAAAGAGGGAGAAGGACTTTTGGCCTTTACAACAATTTTGAGCTCTAAAAATCACAGAACAAGATCAAGATTTCGGTGTGTATGATCTGTGCTTTCAGTGCTGAATGGGTGGGGTATTTATAGGCCCCAACCCAGTTCAAATTTGGAGCTCAAAACTGTCAATTCCCGGAATTCCACGATCAGGCGGTTACACCTCCTGACTAGAGTGGTTGCACCGCTTGGCAGAGCTCGAAGACTGAGCCTCTAGGCGGTGCCACCTCCGGTCAGGGGCGGTTGCACCTCCTGCCAAAGCTCGAAGACCGAGCTCAGGCGGTTGCACCTCCTGACTAAGGCGGTTGCACCGCCCTGCAGAGCTCGAAGACCGAGCTCAAGCGGTGCCACCTCCTGTCAAGGGAGGTTGCACCGCCCAGTCTCCCTCGGAGATTGAGCCCAGGCGGTGCCACCGCCTAGCTGGAGTGGTTGCACCTCCCAGTCTCACTCGGAGACTAAGCCCAGGCGGTGCAACCTCCTGCCTTAGGCGGTTCAACCGCTTGGTAGAAATCAAGGTCCGAATGGGTTGATCCATTCCGCCCAATTTAGGTTTTTCAGGGGCCCAATTGCCCCAAGATTAAGTTAATGGGATCACCTCCCATTTCCAACTTAATCATTGTGCTAACTACAATATTCCCTAAGACATTTACTGTAACTTGCTCCGATGGGTCAATCGCTTCTTCCAGCGAGCTTCCGGTGAACTTCCGTCGATCATCCGATGAACCCTCGGTGATGCTCCTGCGGACTTTCGGCAAACTCCTGGACTTGCGACGATTCACTTGGCGAGTTTGGACGATCTTCTTTGGCAAGCTTATGGACTTCTCGGATTTGTTCCTGCAGAACCTCCGACGACTGTCCGAACTTCCGTCGAACTCTCGAACTCCCAACGTGATCATTGTCTTGACTCCGGCGTAACTCCTGCTGCATGTCTTACTTTCATCGTAGTTAATCCTGCACACTTATCTCAGCATATAGATTAGATAACAAATGATAATTGACTTTATCATCAAAATCCGAGATTCAATAATCTCCCCCTTTTTGATGATGACAATCAATTGATAATGGAGTTAAGCTTAACTCCCCCTATCTATATGCTATACTTGAGATAAGTCATTCTTGAATTCAAAACCTAAGAATTCAAGAGACATATTGATAAGTTAGAATCATTTGAACTTATCAATACTCCCATCATGATTCCCATCATGATGTATCTCTCTGAAGATGATGTCAAGGCTTGACATTCATTTTCAAATTTTATATAACAAGTTTGAATGATGGTAATAGTAGCAATTCATCATATTGTAAGATATCAACATGTAAAGCTGCGAAGTAAGATTTTGATATCATTACATGATGTACATATTTCAAATATTTTAGCAAGTATTGCATTTCATCACATGGTAAGATATCAACTCGTAGAATTACGATACAAGTTTTTTGTTTGATATCTTGACACGATACAAACAAGGTATAATGCAAATTAATCATAGCATCTGTTCATATATCTCTTGGTGATGCAAGCATGGCATAATCATAGCATCAGTGTTTATAGCATCAATTCATATATTTCTCACCCTTTGTCATCAACAAAAAGCATGGTAGTTGTGATACCAGGAGAACAATATAAGCAAATTTTGAGTATAAGTGCGATAATTGTTCATGCCTTTACTGGGTTCATGTTATTTTCCAATAGTAAGTGATAGGAAATCAAGCATATAAAGGAAGGCATGATACGTAGATTGCTTTGAATACTTCTTCCTTTTTATTTGTTATAATCTTTTTGCATGAAGGAGGAAAGCCATTTGTGATACCAGCTATTTGTGAGTTTACTTTGAGTCAAGATATGTGTGTGAAATAGCTTTTTACAAGTAAAAATACTATCATCCATATTTCAAGATGGAATTCATAAGCAAGAATCATTTTATCAAATCATTTTAGAAAAATATTTTTCATAAGAGTGTATGAGAAAATCCGATTTTTAGCATTTTAATTGTTAAGCGAATCCGAAAATGAAATGAACACTTTCATGCATTCGGACAAGACTATGCTACCGATTTTCAAATACAATCATGAAGACAAAACATTTTTGTATTCAACACATAATTTACAACATGTTATTTAAGCATGTAATGGCAATCAAGTGATTTGATCATTCAATAAAGTCCGAAAAATAATTTTAACTAGTTTATGTATTCGGACACATCAACATTCCTAATTCTCTTCTTATGAAATCAAATTGCTCTTCACTTAGAGGTTTTGTAAAAATATCAGCTAGTTGATGTTTAGTGTTAATATCATGCAAATGTCATGACTTATCAACTGCATTGGTATATCATTTTCTCAAATTATATTTATCATGGAAATCAAGGCACAAGGTTTTCAAAACATTTAGTTTCAATGTAAAATTCGAGATAAACAATGAGAGATATGCTCAAAAAAATATATCAGGTAACCATATCAAGGATCAAGGAAAAGCCCATCATGGTGAGTAACATAAGGAGTTTACAATAACAACAGGTGATTGTGTTCATACAAGCTCATTCATGAGGTGGAAAATTAAAGTGCCTAAATAAAGAGTCAAATTGTCGATGAATTTGCTGCAGCTCAGATAGGATTTGATCTTGTCGATGTTCAAGCCGTTCTTGTCTTTGTTCGAATCGGTCCATCCGAATCCCAATATCTTCGACAGATGATGTATGAGTTTGCTCAAATGGATGTGTTTCCTCAAAGGGACAGATCGGAGGAGATTGGGTACCCCTAAAGACTAGTGTTTCCGGTTCTGGTTCAGGTTGAGGGGGATCGGTTCTTCTAGGCATTCTAACCCAGTTACCGTTTCTTTAAGAACATCTTAATCGGTGAAGTAGATTTTTATTTATTATGTTAAACCTATCTACTTTTATTACTTCTTCTTCCGGTGGTATTAGAATATCATAGGATTTCATTATTCTAGTGATTATACCACCATATTGGAGCATCATGTCTTTCTTAGATAGTTCTAACATGTTTTGTTGGATAAGATAACCAAAACAGATGTCATGTCCTTTCATGATCAAATACATAGTTCCTAATTCTAATTGGCTTACTACATCATGATAGTATTGTTTAGGGAGAATGATGCTAGTTAGGATATGATGAAGTACCTTAATGTTTAGAGGCAGTAGATGTTCACAACTTTTAGGAACAAATGCTAAGTTGGGATTGGCAAAAATTGTTCCTAAGGCTTCAACATATGTTGTTCCAACAGTTTCATCATCCCATGATCCTCTAAAGTAAAGTCCTCTACTTTTTATGGGAATGCCTATCATGTCGCAAATGAATTTATCTGTAATGGAGATGTGTTGTCCTAAAAGATAGGTAGACATTCTTTCTTCTTCATCTATTTGTATGTTGTTATAAAATAATCTAACAAGTCTTGGATAGATGGATTCATTAATTTGTAAAATAGGGAGTAGATCTAAGTTTGCAAACCATTGGATTGTCTCTAAGTCTCTTAGTTCATTTAAATCTACATGTTTTCCCTTATTGACACTCCTAAGTTCAAAAGAGGAAAACTTTTCAGCATGGTATTTTGAATCGAAAAGGGTGAGATCAAAATCTTCCACTAATCTCCTCTTCCCTTTGTCCCTTGAGGATCTTCTAGATCCCATAACTACTGCTTAGTGAGATCTTCAAGAGAGGAAAGGATTATTGATATTTTGCTCCGAAATAAGGAGTATTTGGGATGCTATGAGGGTAGAAATGGGGATGGAGGAGTAAAGAGGGGAAGGGAGTGAGTTGGGGTCGGTTTCACCGCCGGCCCTACCTTGGGTTAAAAAGGGCAGAATTACGGGCGGTTGCACCTCTAGCTAGGGCGGTGCAACCGCTTGCAACACGTGACAGCTGGAGGTGCTACCTCCAGTTGGGGCGGTTCAACCGCTGCAGGCAGTGAGCATAGTCTTGAATGTTTTTGACTTTTTATTTGTGGAGCAATCAACTTCACTTATGTAATTACGTAAGAATAAGAATTTTTGCACGATCAAGATGCATACTCTCAATGTCGTACACATGTTTATGATAGATTGTTCAAGTTGGTAAGCCTTGCAAGTTCATGACAAACTTAGTCAGTTCATGATATAAAATCGGATTCGAAAGTTATGAACGGATGAAATTGATGGGTTCGAAAATCCAGAGGATATGTGAATTGAAAATCATGAGTTTCCAATTCTGAGAAATCAAATAGGATTATATTTAAATCGTATTTGTGATTTTAATTTTCTAATCCTCTTCTGTTATTTGGGGTAGAGAGCATCGCGAGTTCCATTTTGGACTTCGGGTCATGAATATCGAGAATCCAAGGAGCAGGATATTATTTCTTGCTCCAGCTTATAATAAATTTTTTTTTTTATGTCTTTACAGGAAAGGATGATTTTTAGGAACCCATTTGCTTTTGGGTGCCTCAAAAATAGATCTATATTGTTTATCATGTTGCATAGAATTTGTCATGGTTCCTTTGGGAACCCAAATTAATTTATTCGGACTAATTTTCTTGAATGGAAAATAATGTGTTTTATGTCCAAGTTTGCAACAAAAGTTGCATTTGCTTTGGTGTCGAACATGTAAGATGGGGCCTTTTATGAAGGTGGTTGAATTTTGGTGAGGATTTCTCACAAATCCAATTCTACTTCTTTTGGGAATGTGACCCTTGTTTGCAAGGATCATGTTCAATGACTTGCTACCAACCTCGAATTTCTTCAATGTGTCCTTAAGTAGCAAGTTTTCGTTTTGGAGAGTTTCTAAATCATGGCATTTATGCATGAGCCTAAACTATCATGATATTCAGCTTTTAACTTATCAAAATTACAAGTAAGACTGTCATGCTCCTTTTTTAGCAATTTGTATTTTCTACTAATAATCTTGCATTCATCAAATAAGTCATGGAAGGCATTTAATAATTCATCAAATGATAAATCTGCATCTATTAAATTCGTTACCTCCTCTCTGATGGCCATTAAGGCGTAGTGAGCAACTTGCTCGGTGTTGGACTCCTCTTCTTCGGACGCGCTCGAGTCATCCCACGTTGCTTTGAGCGCCTTCTTCTTTGATGTTCTCTTTTTGGCTTGGGGACAATCACTCTTGTAGTGTCCCGGCTTTTTGCACTCATAGCAAATAACTTGGTCCTTCTTGGGTTCAAGTTTATTTTTTGCGTCATTCTTAAACTTGTTTCTTTTAATGAATTTTTTAAATTTTCTTGTTAGAAGTGCCAAGTCATCGTCACAGTCCTCATCACTTAAGTTTTCTCTCAAGTGGTCTTCTGAAGTTCTAAGTGCCATATCCTTCCTGTTCTTTGGAAGGATGTCTTCTTGCTCTTCATGAGCTTTGCAAGTCATCTCGTAGGTCATTAATGATCCGATTAGTTCTTCAAGAGGGAAGTTGCTTAGATCTTTCGCCTCTTGAATAGCAGTGACTTTAGGATCCCAACTCTTAGGAAGGGATATTAGAATCTTATTTATGAGCTCAAAATCCGAAAAACTTTTTCCGAGTCCTTTTAGACCGTTGACGACATCCGTGAAACGGGTAAACATGTCGCCAATGGTCTCACTCGGTTTCATCCGGAAAAGTTCGAAAGAATGTAACAGAAGATTGATTTTTGACTCTTTCACTCTACTTGTGCCTTCGTGAGTCACTTCGAGTGTGTGCCAAATATCAAATGCGGTTTCACAAGTCGAAACACGGTTAAATTCATTTTTATCAAGTGCACAAAATAAGGCATTCATAGCCTTTGCATTAAGAGCGAAAGCCTTCTTCTCCAATTCATTCCAATCGATCATTGGAAGAGAAGACTTCGAAAATCCGTTTTCGACAAGATTCCAAAGTTCAAAATCCATAAAAATAAGAAAGATCCTCATTCGGGTCTTCCAATAGGTGTAGTCCGTCCCATTGAACATGGGTGGACGTGTAATAGAATGGCCCTCTTGGTTTCCGGCGTATGTCATCTCTCTTGGGTTTTAATCTGTTAGAGAGTTAACCTCGCTCTGATACCAATTGTTAGGATCAAGAGCACTAAGAGGGGGGGGGGGGGGGGGGTGAATTAGTGCAGCGGAAAACTTTCTCCGATTAAAATAAAAAACTGCATTCGTTCGATTGAAGTGATTTTGGTAAGAAAGCCGATTCATAAATCACTTCAACTTTTGACTAGGAGAGATGCAGCAAAGATATGAACACAGTTTGTAGTTATAATGGAAATCAGAATATAAGCGCAAACTGAAATACGACGTTCGTACGATAAAAGCGATTTCGGTATAAAAGCTGATTCATAAACCACTTTAACTTGAGATAAGGCGAGATGCAGTTAAAGCAAAGATATAAAGGCAGTTTGCAGTTATAATGGAAATCAGAACGTAAGCGCAAATTGAAATACGACGTTCGTACGATAAAACTGATTTGCGTCTTAAACCTCGATTCGAAAAGCACTGAACTTTGAAACACGTTCGTAAAAACACAGAAGACAGTAAGCTATTGAGGAGGTTTGCAGTAAAGATAAGATGCTCAAAGTAAATGCAAACCGAGATTTAAAGTGGTTCGGTCAATCTTGACCTACTCCACTTTTGGCTTCCTCCACCGACGAGGTCACCGACGTCAACTAGAGGCCTTCCTTCAATAGGCGAAGGCCAACCACCCTTTTACAGTTTCACTCCTTTTGACGGGCTTAGGAGACAACCCATATAGATTTTTCTCTCCTCTCTTTACAACTCAGAACTTGGAAGAAAAGAGGGAGAAGAACTTTTGGCCGTTACAACAATTTTGAGCTCTAAGAATCACAGAAAAAGATCAACATTTCGGTGTAAGTTCATACCCTTTCAGTGCTGAATGGGTGGGGTATTTATAGGCCCCAACCTAGTTCAAATTTGGAGCTCAAAACTGTCAATTCCCGGAATTCCGGGATCAGGCGGTTGCACCTCCTGACTGGAGCGGTTGCACCGCCTAGCAGAGCTCGAAGACTGAGCCTCTGGGCGGTGCCACCTCCGATCAGGGGCGGTTGCACCTCCTGCCAGAGCTCGAAGATGAAGCTCAGGCGGTTGCACCTCCTGATTGAGGCGGTTGCACCGCCTGGCAGAGCTCGAAGACCGAGCTCAGGCGGTGCCACCTCCTGTTAGGGGAGGTTGCACCGCCCAGTCTCGCTCGGAGACTGAGCCCAGGCGGTACCACCGCCTGGCTGGAGCGGTTGTACCTCCCAGTCTCGCTCGGAGACTAAGCCCAGGCGGTGCAACCTCCTGCCTTGGGCGGTTCAACCGCCTGGCAGAAATCAGGGTCCGAATGGGTTGATCCATTCGGCCCAATTTGGGTTTTTCAGGGGCCCAATTGCCCCAAGATTAAGTTAATGGGATCACCTCCCATTTCCAACTTAATCATTGTGCTAACTACGATATTCCCTAAGACATTTACTGCAACTTGCTCCGATGCGTCAATCGCTTCTTCCAGCGAGCTTCCGGCGAACTTCCGTCGATCATCCGATGAACCCTCGGTGATGCTCCTACGGACTTCCGGCAAACTCTTGGACTTGCGACAATTCACTTGGTGAGTTCAGACGAGCTTCTTTGGCAAGCTTATGGACTTCTCGGATTTGTTCCCGCAGAACCTCCGACGACTGTCCGAACTTCCGTCAAACTCTCGAACTCCTAATGTGATCATTGTCGTGACTCCGGTGCAACTCCTGCTGCATGTCTTACTTTCATCGTAGTTAATCCGACACACTTATCTCAGCATATAGATTAGATAACAAATGACAATTGACTTCATCATCAAAATCCGAGATTCAACAAAAACTTGCTAGCTTGCATGCTCTGAAATGATATAAAATATACTAGCTTGTATGTTCTAATATGATGTAGCTCTTGCTAAATTTGCTAGCTTACAAATTGCAATGATGATAAAACTTGAGATTATGTTTGTTATGGAATATTGTAAAGCTTATATCTCAAACACTTAAAGTTGTACTTCTCCTTTTGGTTGATGACAAAGGGGGAGAAGTATGATAATGTTATGCATAATTTTATCATAACATGTTGTTTGGATTTTTGAATCCAAGAGTTCTATCAATATGGCATATTGATAGGGGGAGTTAAAGTTAACTCCATCATCAATTGGTTGTCATTATAAAAAAGGGGGAGATTTTAATGATGAAACCAATTGATAGTGTTTATGATTTAATATGTGTTTAAGTAAAGTAGGAAGAATCATGTTGGGCCAAAGAGAAACATGTTAGAAGATTGGACGTCGAGTCGAAGGATCGGTCGACGTATTAACAGAAAGCTTTGGGCCATGGGTTTGGGCATCAAGCCAAGAAGAGAAAAAATTATACCAAGGAAATCAAAGTTGCGGAGGTCAATTGGCCGATTGGCCAATATACCGCAAGAGAGGATGATGCGCCAAAAATCATATGAAGCGTCGATGAACCAATGACATGCCGGACAACATGATTCCAGCTTTCTAATAATTGTCTAGATCAAAGTATATTTTATTTGTGTAAGATTAACTATGATAGTGATCAAGGTGTTAGGATCAGGAGCACAAAGAGGGGGGGGGGGGGAGGGTAAATATGTGCAGCGGAAAACTTTTGACGATTAAAACTACGTTCGTGCGATAAAAGTGATTTCGATAGAAAAACCGATTCGTAAATCACTTTAACTTGTGATTAAGCGAGATGTAGTTAAAGCGAATCTATGAAGGCAGTTTGCAGTTATGACGGAAATCAGAATGTAAGCGCAAACTGAAATATGATGTTCGTACGATAAAACTAATTTACGTCTAAACGTCGATTCAGAAAATACTGAACTTTGAAACACGATCATAAATGCGCAGAAGGCAGTAAGCTATTGAAGAGGTTTGCAGTAAAGATAATATGCTCAAAATAAATGCAAACTGAGATTTAGAGTGGTTCGGTCAATCTTAACCTACATCCACTTTTGGCTTCCTCCACCGACGAGGTCATTGACGTCCACTAGAGGCCTTCCTTCAATAGGCGAAGGCCAACCACCCTTTTACAGTTTCACTCCTTTTGATGGGCTTAGGAGACAACCCTTACAAACTTTTCTCTCCTCTCTTGAAAGATCAAAACTTGGAAGAAAAGAGGGAGGAGAACTTCTAGACTTTACAACACTTTTGAGCTCTAAAATCACAGAGTAAGATCAAGCTTTCGGTGCCTTTGGGTTGCCCTTTCATTGCTGAAAGGGTGGGGTATTTATAGGCCCCAACCCAATTTGAATTTTGAGCTCAAAACTGTCATCTCTTGGAATTCCGGGGTCTGGCAGTTGCATTGCCTAGCAGAGCTCGAAGACAGAGCCTTTGGGTGGTGCCAACGCTTGTCAGGGGCGGTTGCACCTCCTGCTAGTGCTTGGAGACCGAGCTCAGGCGGTGCCACTGCTTGACTAGGGCAGTTGCACCGCCCAGCCAGAGCTCGGAGACCAAGCTTAATCGGTTGCACCTCTGTCAAAGGCAGTTGCACCGCCCAGATAGAGCTCGGAGACTGAGCCCTGGGTGGTGCCACCGCCGATGCAGGCGGTGCCACCTCTGGCCAAGTAATCTGGGTCCGAATGGGCTGATCCATTCGGCCCAATTTGGGTCTGTCAAGGGCCCAATTTCCCCAAGATTAAGTTAATGGGATCACCTCCCATTTTTAACTTAATCATCGTGCAAACTATGAATTTCTTAAGACATTTACTGCAAGTTGCTCTGGTGCGTCAATCGCTTCTTCCAACGAGCTTCCGGCGAACTTCCGACGAACCTTCGGCGATGCTCCGGCGGACTTCCAGCAAACTCCTGGACTTGCGATGATCCACTTGGCGAGTTGCGATGAGCTTCTTTGGCAAGCTCCTGGACTTCTCGGATTTGTTCCCGCAGAACCTCCGACGACCGTTCGGACTTCCGTCGAACTCTCGAACTCCCAACGTGATCATAGTCTTGACTCCAGCACAACTCCTGCTGCATGTCTTTCTTTTATCGTAGTTAATCCTGCACACTTAAAACAAAACTTCGATCGAGACAATTAATCCTAAGCAATTAACTAAGTTGTTCGGCATGTCATTGGTCCCTCGACGCTTCGTCTGATTCTTCGGTGCATCATCCTCTCCTGTGGCCTATTGCCCAATCGGCCAGTTGACTCCACAACTCTAATATCCTTGGCGCAATACCCTCTCTTCTTAGCCCGATGCCCAAGTCCACGGCCCGAAGGCTTCTGTCGATACGTCGACCGATCCATCGGCCCGACGTCTAATCTTCTAACATGTTCCTCCGGCACAACATGATTTTTCCTGCTTTAATTTTCTCATCCTGATCAAAGCATCCTAAGTCACTCAAAATGTAGATTAAAACATAAACACATATCAATTGGTTTCATCATCAAAATATGAGATTTACCACAAGGAATAGAGCAAAATGAAGTCCCGAAGTCAAGAACGAGATTTCATTGGGAGTTCGAGAGTTCGTCGGAAGTACGGACGTTTGTCAAAAGTTCTATCAGAATTGATCGAGAAGTCAAGGAGCTTGCCAAAGAAGCTTATCAGAACTTGCCAAGAAGATCATCATGACGTCTAGGAGCTTGTCGAGAGTCTATTGGAACCTTTCCAAGAGATGATCAGAAGTTCGCCGGAAGATCGTCGGAAGCTCGCAGGAAGAAACCTAGACATACAAACTTATTTAGCTTAGTAAATATATTAAAATTCATAGTTAGCACATAATTGGGTTAGAATTGAGCAAACTCAATTAGGGGCCAATTGGGCCTAGTTTGGGCTGTGTTGGGCCAAGTGAGAAGGCCCAAACAGTGACCCAACAGGTGGAACCGACATGGCACAATCTCTAAGACTTAGTCTTCGAGATTGTCAAGCAGTGGTACCACTAGTCTGGGTGGCGATACCACCCAGTGTCAGGCTGTAGGTGGTGGTACCGCCCGTACCCCAAAATTTTAGGGATTTGAATTTTGGCTCCAAGTTTTGAAGCCACTTGGGGTCTATAAATTCCCTAAGTGTTCCTGCATAGAGGAGGAAGAAAGGTGATTAAAAGCTCTATGTTTCTAAAGTTGAAAACTTATAAAGTATAGAGTCCCTCCTCTTGAAATTTAGAGACTATTCTAAGGGAGAGTGTGAGGGAAGCTATGTAAAAAGGGGTTGTAAAGGTTCTCTCCTGAACCTATCAAAAGAAGAATTGAGTTGTAAGGGTAGTTGATCTTTATCCATTGAAGGAAGATCATTAGTGAATGTTGGTGGCCTCGACGGAGGAGGAATCGGTAGAGTGGATGTAGGTCACGATGACCGAACCACTATAAAAATCTAGTTTGCATTTATTTTTTGCTATTTACCTTTATTGCAAATGGAATTCTTACTTTCACTACACTTCTGCATGCTTTCAAGTTAAGCATTTCCTAGATTGGATTTTATCGTATGAAGAAATTTTAAATTGACGTTTTTATCCATTGCACTAATTCACTCCCCCTCTTAGTATTGATTTGTTTATAACACTCTTTGTAGTTCCTCTTCTAATGCCCATCCTTTCTGTAGTGAAAGCATTGGCCTTTGTCATTTGCTAGGTTTTTCTTAGCAACCTTTGCTTTACCTAGTATGTCATTTCCCTTGCCCTTCTTAAGGGACTTTTCTGCTTTCCTTTTCTTTTTGGTCTTACTAGTGTCAAGAATTGGCTTCTCTTTATTGATAGTACTCTCTGCCTCCCTCAACATATTGAGGAGCTCCGGGAGAGTCACCTCTATTGAATCTTGGATTTTGATGATGAAACTAATTAATAATATTTATGATTTGATCAGCATTTTGAGTGACGCAGGAAGCTTCGATCAGGGAGAGACAATTAAGGTAGAAAAAATCATGTTGGGCTAGAATGGATTATGTCAGAAGATTGGATGTCGAGTTGGAGGATCGGTTGACATATTTGCATAAGGCTTTGGGCTATGGGTTCGGGCATCAGGCCAAGAATAGCGAAAATTGTGCCAAGGAAATCAGAGTTGCAGAGGTCAATTGGGCGATTGGGCAATAGGCTGCAAAAGAGGACGATACGCCGAAGAATCGGATGAAGTGTCGATGAACCAATGTCGGACAACATTTGATTTAAGCCTTAAAATAATTGTCTAGATTGAAGTAGGTTTTAAGTGTGCAGGATTAACTATGATAGCGATCAAGGCATAAAGCAAAATGAAGTCCCGGAGTTAAGAATGAGATTTCATTAGGAGTTCAAGAGTTTGTTGGAAGTCCGGACGTTCATTAGAAGTTCTATCAGAATTGACCAAGAAGTCTAGGAGTTTGCTAGAGAAGCTCATCAGAACTCACCAAGAAGATCATCGTGAAGTCCAAGATCTTGCTGGGAGTTCATTGGAACATTACCGAGAGATTGTCGGAAGTTCGCTAGAAGATCACTAGAAGCTTTCTAGAAGAAACCAAAATTATTTAGCTTAGTGTATGCCTTAAATTTCATAGTTAACAAATAATTGGGTTGGAATTGGGCCAACTCAATTAGGGGCCAATTGGGTCCAAGGTTAGGCTATGTTGGGCTAAGTGAAAGGCCCAACCAGTGACCCAATAGGTGGAACCATCATGGCACAATCTCTGAGACTGTGTCAGGCGGTGGTACTACCCAGACTCAGTCTCTGAGACTGTTAGGCAGTGGTATCGCCAGTTTAGGTGGTGGTACCGCCCAAACACAGTCTCCCAAGCAGTGGTACCGATAGACTCGGCGATGGTACCGCCTAGTGTTAGCGCTATAAGCGATGATACCGCCCAGCATAGGCGATGGTACCGCCAGGACTTAGGAAACCAGGGATGAGACTCTTTGAGGCTCCAAGTTTGAATCCACTTGAGGCCTATAAATACCCCTCTCATCCTTGGTTAAGTTACATAAGAATTGAGAGCAAAAAAGTAGAAAAATACTGTTGTAATCTTGTGAGAACTCCTCTCAAGCTCTATGTGTTAGTGTGGTTTAAGAGAGGAGTAAGTGGGGGTGACATGTTGTCTCTTAAACCTATGAAAAAGAGAAGAGAGGTATAAAAGGATAGTTAATCTTTGCCTATTGAAGGAAGATCATTAGTGGATGCCGGTGGCCTCGACGGAAGAGGAATCAACGAAATAGATGTAGGTCACGACGATCGAACAACTATAAAATTGGTTTGCTATCTTTTACTTTACTTTTTACCTTTATTGTAAATCATTTTACCTGCTCACTGCTCTACTTCCTCATTACATGCTTACAAAAGTTAACATTTTTCTGATCGGTTTTCAATGAATGAATATTTTTCGAAATCAATGATTTTTTCGCTACACTAATTCACCCTTCCCTCCCCCCTCTCTTAGTGCCAACTCGATCCTAATAGTTAGTATCAGAGCCATGTATTTTCTCATTTGGTTTAACACTCAAGAGAAATAGCTATTTTTGGATTTCAAGAGGGCTTTTCTATCGTTCATGCTCCTATGTTTAATGGGATATACTACACTTATTGGAAAACTCGAATGAGAGTTTTCTTGCTTTCATTGGATTTGAATTTATGGAATATTGTCAAAAGCGGTTTTAAAAGTCTTCTACTCCAATGAACGAATAGAATAATTTAGAGAAGAAAATTTTTTCTTTGAATGCTAGAGCTATGAATGCTCTATTTTGTGCTTTGAGCAAAAATGAGTTTAATCGTATTTTCATTTGTGAAATGGCTTTCGTTATTTGACATACTCTTGAAATCACACACGAAAGCTCTAGTAAAGTTAAAGATTCGAAAATCAACGTTTTGATGCATGATTTTGAATGATTTCTGATGGAACCAAGTGAGACCATTAGAGACATGTACACCCGGTTTACAGATGTCATCAATAGTCTAAAAGCACTTGGTAAAAGTTTTTCTAACTTTGAACTCGTTAACAAAATATTGAGATCCCTTCCAAAGAGTTGAGACCCTAAAGTAACGACCATTCAAGAGGCCAAGGATTTGAATAATTTCTCTCTTAAATAATTTATCGGGTCATTAATGACCTATGAGATGGCTTGCAATGCTCATGAAGAGCTTGAGAATAGTCTTCTAAAGAACAAGAAGGATTTGGCACTTAGAACAAATAAAGATCACTCGAGCGAAAGCTGAAGTGATGATGAACTCGAACTTCTCACTATAAAATTTAAAATATTCATTAAAAAAGAATTAAAAAATAAAAATAAACTTAAAAAAGAAGTTGCCAAAGAAGAAGATAGCACTCAAGGCGGCTTGGAACGAATCGAGTTTATCCGAAGATGAAGAACAAATCAACAAAGGCAAGGTGGCAAACTACGCCTTAACGACTTTCGACAATGAGGTAACCAAAACCCCTTTGCTTTATTTTGAAATTACATGATACTTTTCATGAGTTATTTTTAAATTTTAAAAAAATATATTAGGATCATGCTAGTAATTTTGAAAATGATAATAACAATTACATATTTTATAAAAATATAACAAAATATAAGATATAAAGCTAATGCTCGTACATCAAATAAGATTAATCTTATGAATATACTTAAGAAGTAATAATGTGTATTTTGATGATTTCTGTATAGATTTTCAACTTTGATTGAAAATGCTCAATGAAGTCATACTTGATGTTTTAATGACATAATGATGTAAGATGTAATGAAAATATTAAAGTTTTGATACTATGCTTGATGATTTTATACTATGCATGAGATTTTGAAGTTATACATGATGATTTTTATTATTTATAGCTTATTGGTCTTTGTCACAATGAAAGTTGCTTTTTCGGTTTTAAACAAGATGAATGGTTTTCATATGAAAAACTTAAGCATATTTATATGAAATCAGTCACATAAAATGAAACATATAAAAAGGAAAATATATTATCATTGAAATTAAAATGATGAATCAAATCTCTTGTTTGAAGAAGCCTTATGTTTAATGTGTTATATTTTTTGGTCTTTTTGGTTTTTATGATGAAATTTATTTTTCAATCCTAAACATTGATGCATATTTTTATTTGGCATAAAACGACAAAGGCATGCTTATATGAAACCAACAACTTAAAATGAAACATCTCTATCCTATTGATTTTTTACTAAAAGATTTATGAATCCATGTATATTATAATTTTATGAATCTCTTGGATTATGAAAATTATTTGAATTTAATGGGTTTTATCAAAATCATGATCTTGATTTCTCGAGATTTATAACATGAAATCGTTTATGAATCAAGATATCTGATAAGACTCTAAGGTCTTATCGTCGCTCTGATACCAAATGATAAGACCCTAAAGTCTTATCGTCGCTTTGATACCAAATGATAAAACCCTAAAGTCTTATCATAAAAAAGAAGAAGAGAAAGGGGATGATCACTTCGAGGGGATTGGCCTCCTTGATCGCTTCGAGGGGATCGGCCCTCCTTGATCGCTTCGAGGGGATCGGCCTCCTAGGGTTTGTCAAAAGATAGAATAGTATTTTTCATAGATAACTGAAAAGAAACAGTTACATCCTTATTCATAGAGTTCCACCCAAAGTCTATCAAGACTTGAACTCTAATAATAAATAAATATTAAATAAACCTCTACTTGACTCTAACTGAGCCAAACCAACTCAATAAACAACTGAACTAAACAGACTCGATAAACATTATTCAAAAGCTTAGAAAAAGGGTCCTAACAATTCCTCCCTCTTCAACTTAGCCTTGTCCTCAAGGCTGAGCAGTATCAATCTTGGGGAGCTTCTCTTTCAGCACTTCAGTCATAGGCTATCTGTAACGCATCACAACCCGTTGATCAAGTAAGTATGGTCTCTACTTTTTAACAATGTAAGCAATAAGTCGGTCTTTCAGTGTAGTAATCGTTGCATGAAACTTATGGCCCTATATAATCAATTTTATCTTTGAACCTTTGCTATCACAAGTAAAAATCCGTCCATCAACGATCTTTACTTCGAATCTGTCATAGTCTTCAATGTGGTGGGCCAATCGGTCAACAATCTCACTATCCATAAAATTGTTAGTGCTACCAGCATCAATCAAAACTATAATAGGCTGATGCTCTAGAGTTTCGGCAACTTCCATAGTTTGCGGGTTAGAATAGTCGGCTAATGTATACATTGTATTTACGGTAGGTTCAACGTCTTCATTAGAATTTATACCTTCGTGATCGGAGTCCACATTCTTAGCTTTTTGCTCCTCTCCAATTGGTTCAATCATCAGAAGTTGCCCTTGTTTACATCGGTGCTCCATACTCCATTTTTCATCATAGTACAAACCCCTTGCTGATCTTTCCTTGCTAATTTTTTTCTCATATAGATTTGCAAATGAGATCGCAGCTATCATAGTGCGGGGTTGACGAGCCTTAACTTCACACCGGATCTTTGGAATAAGTCCTTCAATAAATGTATCTAGAAGTTGTCGGTCCAACCAATCTCTAGCTTGATTTGACAATCTTTCAAACCTACTCTGATATTCTAACACTATAGAAGTCTGACGAATTTTAGCGAGCTTGCAATCAATATTCTCATATTCGGATGGGCCAAAGTGAACAAGAAGCCCTCTTTTGAACTGCTCCCACGAAGGAACTCCATGAAAAGTTTCATACCAATCGTACCACTGGAGTGCATCTCCCTTGAGCTGGATTGAGGCCACTTTTACCTTGGATTCTTCTGGGGTTCTGTGAAAATGAAAAAAATTTTCTTCCTTAGAGATCCAATTGGTCGGATCTCCATCTTTCCATCTCGAAAATTCCATCTTCATGTGTGAGTAATTTGTGTTACAATCTTGGGACCCTTTTCCTGTATTTTCAGATATGTGCAACGTAGAACTTGAGCCCCCATTTTGTTAAAATTTGCTAAGGCTCTCCAGTAGGCTCTTTTTGAAATCATTAAGTGTTTCTTGCAGTTGGTTTTCAATTCTGATTTCCAATGCTTTCATTTGTGCTTTCACCGAGTTATCAGTGGCCATTGCGTAAGACTGCAAATCTATAATCTCAACTTCTATTTTTGGTGTTGATCAAGGGCATCAAAAAAATCGATGCATAGTTGCCGAGGAGGTGAATGCCAAGGGCAGTGCTGCGGTCGCTGCATTTGAGGAAGAGTAGCTACCCTGTTTCTATCGCTGCGTGGGGTGAGAGCACCGGGGTTGGAAGGCGATTGCATTGATGTGGCTGCAGCTGGGGGCAACATCGCCAAGGGCTTGTCGCTGTAGTGGTTGCGGCGGTGCGGATGGAAGGCAGCGTTGCTCTATCTCTACCGCACTAAAGAAGGAGGCATTGGTGACGCCGAGGGATCGCGTGCGGTTGAGGACACGACGGTGCCATTGAAGCGGCCGAGGTTGAGAAAAGGAGTCGGTGCGTGCGTTGCCGAGGTTGAAGCAGCCGCACAAGAGCTTGTTGTGTGTGTTGTTGGAGGGCGACTGCGGTGGCGTTGCCGAGGTTGAGGCTGCAGTGGAAAATAGGAATCGACGATGGCAGGCTGGGCAACGAGCGGCGTTGTCGCTGGTTGGGCAACAGGGGCGAAGGTGGTGGTAACCGGCATTCGTAGTAGCAAGAGGATTGCCCTGTTTCGGTCACAAGGGGGTCGAGCAAGGGGGAGTGGCGGCGGTCGTTCTCACCCGAGCTAGGGGGAGCGGCGGTTGGGAGGCTAGCAGCGGTCGCCGCACGATGGCTGGCAGTGGTGGTGGGTCGGTTGGAAGGCGACGACGCTCGATTCATGACTACAATCGATGAGGGGCTGCGGCAACAGAGGAAGCTCTGTTTCTGCAACCGCTGCAAGGAGGGGCTGCGGCAACCGGTGGCTGTGGCTACGGTGCCGGCGGTCCTTCTCACTCGAGCGAGATGGGGATGCGAGGAGAAGAGGTTGCTGGTTGAGTGATCGAGCGGCGGCGATGCGGCTGGGAAAAGTGGTGGTGACGTGGCTGGGAACAAGGGCAATCCATGAGTTGCCCTGTTTCAGTCGCCGTGAGGAGGGCAACAATCGACGGCTATGGCTGCGACCCAAGGGGAGGCGGGCGGCAGTGGAGAGGCAGCGGTGGTGGCGCGGCTGGGAGCAGCGTCACCAACGATCGCCGAGGAGGAGAGGTTTAGCGGTTGCGCTGCGATGCAAGGGGTGGCGGGCAGTGGCAGTAGGGCTGGGATGGATGCTGGCAGCGTCGTCTCCAGGTCGGGGAACAGTGGCGGCGGTGGTCGCCGGCCAGGAAGCGGGGCGATGGTGGGCGCTGGCCGGAGAGCAGTAGCAGCGGGTGGGCTGGCCGGAAGTAGGGGACACATGGGTGGCTATGACTTCTTCTTCCTCTCGTGTTTCTTCTTTTCTTTTTTCTTTCTTTTTTTTTTTTTTAGAATGAGATGGGGCAGCGAGGAGGTCGAGCGGTGGTCGAAGGTCGCTGGCCGGGGAAATAGCGACAACGATGAAGAAAGAGTTGCCTTGTAGTGGTGGTGGGGAAGAAGGGAAGCAAGTCTGCGGCGGGCTGCGCCAAGGATCGTTGCTCTGATTCCAAATGATAAGACTCTAAGGTCTTATCGTCGCTCTGATGCCAAATGATAAGACCCTAAAGTCTTATCGTCGCTCTGATACCAAATAATAAGACCCTAAAGTCTTATCGTAAAAGAGAAGAGAAAGGGGATAATCACTTCGAGGGGATCGAGGGGATCGGCCCTCCTTGATCACTTCGAGTGGATCGGCCTCCTAGGGTTTGTCAAAAGACAAACTAGTATTTTTCATAGATAACTGAAAAGTAGTAGTTACATCCCTATTTATAGAGTTCCACCCAGAATCCATCAGGACTTGAACTCCAATAATAAATAAATATTAAATAAACCTCTACTTGACTCTAACTGAACTAAACCGACTTAATAAACAACTAGATTAAACAGACTAAATAAGCATTATTCAAAAGCTCAAAAAAAGGGTCATAACAATATCTTATTATGTGTTATTGTATCTTCTTATTGAGATTTATCCAAATGAATCATGGTTTCTCTCTTGATTACTCAGAATTTATAACATGAAATGAGATTTATCCAATGATCTCTCTTGTAGATCATTGACTATTTAATCTCCTAAGACTTTTTTTTGTTATTTACAAAAAATGAGATTTATCAAGATGAATCATTTATGAATTGATCTTTCTTGATCTTTCATATTTTATGTCATGATTTTCATATGATTACCATTGTATTCATGTGATGCTTAGAGCATTGATGGAAGAAAGAAATAAATTATACCATTAAAAATTCTTCTTTCTTATTTACAATAAAAAAAAGGGGGAGAAAGAAAATTGCTAACATCTCAAGAGATTGATAAATCAACTTATGTCATTTTGAATCTCTTGAAAATGATTTTGATGATTTGATGATTTGAATTTGAATGAGTTTTATTCAAATCATGATCTTGATTTCTTGGAATTACTTGAGATTTTTTCTTAATCAAGATCTCTTTTTTGTACTCCTACGATTTTTTTTCTCGGTATTTTATTTAAAGAAGAGATTTATTATATGAATTATGTCTTTTGGTATTCACATGATCATATCTTTCATGCCATGATTTATTTATGATACTCCCTTGTATTCATTTAGTGTATATCTCATCACCCAATTAATATTTCTTGATATTCTTCCTGTGATGAAATGAATGTGATGAAATGAAATTATGCATGAAATACTCATGAGAAGTTATAATCATGTATGATACGATGTAATGAAATTTGACATTTTGATACCATCATGATATGAAATATTTCGATTTGAAATGATGCATGCAATACTACGATTTCGTTTGATAAAATGATATATCATGACTGTTTGAGTATCATGTATGATATGCCCACAGTGATAATTTATTTTTAGTATCATGCATAAAGTAAGGATGATATGTAAGGTTTTGAAATTGTGCATGTTTTAATTTGAAACTATAATGATGCACAAACATATTGAAATAGGATTGATACTTTACCTTTGTCATAATTTGAAAATTATTGTAAAGAAAAAAATAATTACAAAATTGTATTCTTCCCTTCTTTTTGACAATGACAAAGAGGGAGATAAAATTTGATTGCTTGCACATTTCAAGAAGAGACAAAAACATGCTAGCTTTCTCATCTAAAAAGAAAAAGCAAAGATTGCTAACTTACATAATTCAAGAAGCAAAAGTTGCTTTCTTGAACATCTCAAATATTGCTAGCTTACATTGTCAAATGATGCAAAATTTTACTAGCTTTCTCTTTGCAAAGGAAGCAAAAATTGCAAGCTCGAACATTGCAAAGGAAGCAAAAATTGCTAGCTTGCACTTCTTAAAAGATAAGAAAGAACTCACTAGCTTGTATGTTCAAAAGTGACAAAATTTTTTTTGCTAAATTACTAAGCTTTCATAGTTGCATTTCTCCTTTTTGTTGATAACAAAGGGGGAGAAGTCATGATGACAATCATGCATGTGATGATGTACTTGGATATTTTGATTATGCATAATTTTATGATACATGCAATGATGTGATTAATTAGTTATTTCAATAATCATGTTGCATGCAATGTTGAAATACTATGATTTTAAAGTTTCTATCAATATGGCATATTGATAGGGGGAGTTTGTTTAAACTCTAGGAGTTAAGGTTAACTTCGTCATCAATTGGTTGTCATCATAAAAAAGGAGGAGATTATTGAATCTCGGATTTTAATGATGAAACCAATTGATTGTGTTTATGATTTGATCTGCATTTTGAGTAACGTAGGAAGCTTCGATTAGGGAGAGATAATTAAGGCAGGAAGAATCATATTGGGCCAGAATAGAATATGTCAAAAGATTGGATGTTGAGCCGGAGGATCGGTTGACGTATCGGTAGAAGGCTTCGGGCCATGAGTTCGGGCATCGAGCCAAGAAGAGTGAAAATTGCACTGAGGAAATCGGAGTTGCAGAGGTCAACTGGCTAATTGGGCAATAGGCCACAAGAGAGGACGATGAGCTGAAGAATCGGACGAAGCGTCGATGAAGCAATGACATGACAAACAACATTTGATTTAAGCCTTATAATAATTATCTAGATCAAAGTAGGATTTAAGTGTGCAGGATTAACTATGATAGCGATCAAGGAATGAAGCAAAATGAAGTCCCGGAGTCAAGAACGAGATTTCGTTGGGAGTTCGAGAGTTCATCGGAAGTCCAAACATTCATTAGAAGTTCTATCGGAATTGACTGAGAAGTCGAGGAACTTCCCAGAGAAGCTCATCAGAAGTCGCCAAGACGATCGTCGTGAAGTCCAAGAGCTTGCCGAGAGTCCACTGCAACATTGCCGAGAGATCGTTGGAAGTTCACCGGAAGATCACTGAAAGTTCACTAGAAGATCACCAAAATATCGTAGGAAGCTTCTCGCTTTAGCGTTAACGATTTTGACATCAAAAGCTTCTCCAAAATATAACACATGCAGTTCAAAACCAATCTTTTATATGAACAACTTGGCTCTAATACCACTGTTGGGAAATCTTAGGGGCAACATCACATGTGTAGCAGAAGAATAGAAAATAAAATCCTCAATTCCTAAAGATATGTTCATCATCATGTGAAGATTAGTACGCAAAAATCCGTGAAATAAAAAACCACATGTGAGATAGATTGTGTTACCCAAGGAGATCGTATATCCCTAAATCCCTACAGATCTCTAGGAGAAGGTGAAGGAGGTCAAGCACCCTCCTCTCTAGCGGTGATCCACATAATAAGTCTGTGATGATTCTCCTTAAAACTCCAAGCCTGCTTTAAGGTGGAGAGTGTTAGGATCAATAGTGCACTAAGTGGGGGGGGGGGGGGGTTGAATTAGTGCATCAGAAAACTTTCCCGATTAAACCCGATTCCAAAAAATATTCATTTCAATTCAATCCGTTTCGGAGAGAGATTGAATTTGAAAGCTTTCATAAAAGTACAAAGAGAAGATTAAGGAGGTTTATAGTAAAGTAAATTGTACAAATGAAAAGCAAACCAGAATTTATAGTAGTTCGGTCATTGTGACCTATATCCACTTTCAGATTCCCCCTCCATCGAGGTCACTAGCATCCACTAAAGGCCTTCCTTCAATAGGCGAAGACCAACCACCTTTTACAGCGCTTTCTCCTTTTCACAAGCTTAAGAGACAACCCTTATAAGTCTCACACCTCTCTTGAATGATCTCAACACTTAGAAAGGGAGGAAGAGGACTCTAACACTTTTACAACTCTTTAACACTTCAAAGACTCAAGATTATGCCAATACTTCCATTGCTCTTTTATGTAGAAAAGGGTGGGATTTCTATTGTAACATCCCCCATTAAAAAAAAAAAAAAATTAGTAAATGCTTGTTTGTAAATATGAGGATTATTTAAATAATTTTTTTTATCAAATAATATTATATTAAATTTTATGGCTAAGGACCTAAGAGTAAATAATAAAATTTTGATATGATTTATAGAATATTCAGAATTGAGTAAATAAAAATAAAATAAAATAAAATGGAGGACATGTGTCATTAATAAGGATGAGTCACTTGTATTTATTCTAAAGTTGACACTTAAACCCCCATGCATGCTTGCCACCTCACTATTTTAGCATGAGCCAAACCTAAGTAATTGAAAGCACCATTAAAAAGAAACTTTGCAGCCACCATTAGTTTGAGGAGAAGAAGAAGAAGAAGAGAAGAAGAAGAAGAAGAAGTGGAAACTTTGTTTGAGGTTTTGCATCAACTCCCTATATTTGGGAATCAAACTCATCTAAGGCAAGTGTTCTAACCTCTTCCTACAGAATTCCTAATCTCTGTTTTCCTTTTAATACTTCATAATTCAAAAGATTTCGGCTTAGTACCAAACCTTTCTTTCCTTTTGATACAAAACCATGAATCAGAAATTTTTCGGTAATCTGACTTCTATACATTTTTTTGGATCTAACTTTTAGCACTAAACTTTGATTTAGGCAAAGCCTAATCCATTTGAAAGTAAACTCAAATATCTTTATTTTGACACTGAGATTGAATGATTTGGAGTTTAAATGCCTACTAAGACTTCTGTTTCAATTAACCCTATAAATTCTGCAAAATAGGGACTGAAATTTCTGACCTTCTGTTACTAAATTACACATAACTCTCTAGTGAAAATTTTGAATTATACAAAGCTTCATTCTTTTGAAACTAGATTCGCATATATTTCTTTTAATATATAATTTAGTAATTTTGAAGTACGTTTGCCTTCTGAAACATCTGTTTAAATTGACTCTATCAATTATGCAAAACAGAGATGATCAATTATGACCTTCTATTACTAAATTGCTCATAACTCTCTAGTGAAAATTCTGAATTATGCAAAACTTAGTTCTTTGGAAAATAGATTCACATATCTTTCTTTTTGACATATAATTTAGAAATTTTGAAGTATTTTTGCCTTTTGAAACATCTATTTAAGTTGATTCTATCAAGTCTGTAAAACAGGGATGATCAATTCTGACCCTCCTTTACTCTATTTGTTGTAACTTCCTATTAAGAACTCAAAAAAATTATAAATCTAAGTTCATCCGAAAATAAATTGATACAGCTTTCCAATGACATCTATTTTTATTGATTTGGAGCATGCTTGGTCACTCAAACAATTCAGGAAATGTACCATTCAAATTCTATCAGAATTGAAAACTTTGTTGGGTTTTGCCTATTCAATTTTCATCCTATTGGAAATTTGATTTCTGCTAAATTCTTCTTCAATTGAGCATTATAATAGTCCTTTGAAATTCTTGTATTATTCATCCTAAAGTTGTTATATATCTGAAATTTATTATGTAATGCTTTGTTTGCATTACCTTGTTTGATAAAGGCACATGCATATCTTCGTTGTTCCGTATGTTCTTCTGATATGTGCCAATGTTATTGTTCATACTACCCTTATTGTACTCTGGTGTCTTGTGGGATATTATGAACCTTTGCCAAAAATGGCAAAGGGAGTTATGCTTAGAGCCCGCGATTGCTCTGCCGGCCCCATTGACTTCACTAAGACGTGGGTGGATGGAGCTCCCAAACGTGGGAGACTTATGCTTGGTGGTCATCCAGAAATGGATGAATCACATTATGTATGTGGTCCTACAGCGCCATCTATGTTTATTGATATGATATCCAAAGCTTTATTTATGAGTTCATATTATGCTTTGGATAAAAATGGAATGCATAATACATCAAAAATGGCATACAAGTTTGTATTTATTATTCCGTTCACTTGTTATACTTTGAAATGTTTTGTTTGTCATTATTATGCCCCCAAACACTCTTATGTCTTTGATATGCACCTAAATGCTTCATATGTCATTTGATACATGCCTAAATGCTTCTTTTGCCAATGAAATGCTCCAATTTCCTTTCTCCTATTGTTATGTCTAATGCCTGTTTTTGAATAAGGTAAACCTTTGTGATTTTATATCAAATAAGATGACTTCAAATGAACACTTGTATTTCTACTTTTGTATCTTGATACTAAGCTTGCTTGAACTTCTCCTATCGCCATGGATATGTTAGACGCTTGCTGAGCTCTTTATGCTCACCCCGTTGCTATATAAATTTTTCAGGGTAGCTTGTCACGCACTGAAAAGCTAGAATTGGGTTAAAGAAGTGAAAGGCTAGAAGATTTTTGAGCTACTCTTTGTTGGATGATAGGTTTTTGTTGTATAGTATACTTTACTTCTGATGTAATGTTAATGATCTGTTGATACTTATGTGTTGTAAAAGTTTAAAGGACCGCTCATGTGTATGGAATGATAAGTTTAAGTTGTATAAGGATAAGAACTCATGGTAAATAAATATCTTTTTATGATTGTATATACTTCTACGATTATGGATTTGTGTTGTGGTTGATGTTTAGTTGAGTTGCCTTTGGATTTTATGAATCTCTGAGTGAAGTAGATTATGATTTATGTAACGTACATGTTTATGAATTGTGAATATTGATTTTTGAATAATTCTTAGTATCCTCAAATTGTTAGATTGTATCCTAGATTGAATTGATGATGAATTATAATATTATTGATTTTAGACAAGGTCACACTTCCTGAATGTGATAATTCGGGGGGCGTGACATCTATAGGCCCCAATGGCTTCAAAATTGGAGCCAAAAAGTATCATATCCTCGGATTTCGGGGTACTGGTGGTACCATTGCCATTATTGGGCGATAATACTGTTTACAATCTGACACTAGGTGGTACCACTGCCTAGTCTAGGCAGTACCACCGCTTGACAGAGCTCGGAGACCGAGCTCTAGTGGTACCATCGCCCAAACCACTTTGGAGAGTGGGTTTCCTATTCGGATCGAAGCGGCACTAAGAGGGGGGGGTGAATTAGTGCAGCGGTAAAGTATGATAAACTTTTTACGATTTAAACACTTTCGGAAACATCGTACGATAAAAGCAACGTTTCGTTTGAAACCGTTTCGATTGCATTTTAACTTGAAGGGATATGTAAGGAGACAAAGAAGTAGAGCATTAAAGTGAAGATGGTTTGCAGTAATATAAATGACAATAAGATAAACGCAAACTGATTTATAGTGGTTCGATCATGCGACCTACATCCACTTGCGAAGCCTTCTTCGATGAGGCTCCCAACTTCCACTAGCAAATCACTTTAAAGGGGACGGACAAATACGCCTCTTACAACCTTTTACAAGTGGTTCACTCTCTTAGAAATTTTCAAAGAGAAAGAAGGAGGTGAACACTCAAGCAATTGAAAACAAAAACTTGCTAAAGACTTTGCTAAGACTTTTATCTCAATCTCTTGCTTCTCAAAGGTTGTGTTCTCTACTAAGAATTGAGGGGTATTTATAGGCCCCAAGAGGATTTAAATTTGGGCCCCAAAATTTGAATTCTCTTGGGTTTCCTAGGCTGGCGGTGCCACTGCCCGACCTCTCGGGTGCTGGGCGGTGCCACCGCTCAGTCCAACGGTGCCACCGCTCAGTTCTCGGGTTCTAGGCGGTGCCACCACCAATTTTGGCGGTGCCACCGCCTACACTATTACAGCTCACTGGTTGGGCTCCAAACTTGGCCCAAACCAGTCCGAACTTGGGCCCAATTTGCCCCTACTTGGGTTATAGGATTAACACCTAATCCTAACCCTAATTAACGTGCTAACTATGAATTTAAAGACATTTCCTAAGCTATTACAAAGTTTACAAGTCAAGACTTTTTCCGGCGAACTTCCGGCGGTCTTCCGATGAACCCTCAGAAACCATTCTGCGGACTCCCGGCAAGCTCCTAGACTTCATGATTGGATCTTGGCGAGTTATAACGAGCTTCTTAGGCAAGCTCCGATCTTTCTCAGTGAGCTCCGTGAACCTCCGATGAACCTTCCGACAATGTCACGCCCCTCAAATTTTCGACAATATTTAAAATTTTCATCATAACTAACCCAGGATCCAAACACACATTTGAGGTCACTAAGAAAACATTCAGATCAAAATTTCACCTCTATAGACTACAAATTCATAACCCTATGCAATTCATAAACATACCACACATCACTCGATAATTCATACAATCTGAACTCAACTCATCAAAATAATAACCACAACATAAATTCACAAGTGGGGAAGTCTATGCAGTCACCAAACCAATGATTACCATAAGATCATATCATTACATGAATTTAACTTAACATTCCAAAATCCTATACATGAGGGATCCTTTATCTTACACAAAATCCACAGGTTTAGATTCATCGTCACATTTCATACGATGCAGAGTATCTTATACAACAAATACACATATGCTAACAAAGATCTGCCCAAAATCTTCTAAACTTTCCACCGTCTCAGCCCAATCTTAACATTTAAGCAAGCAATACGCTATCCTGAAAAATTTATCAACAAACGGGGTGAGCATAAAGAGCTCAGCAAGTGACTAACATATCCATATCAAAATAATACAATTTCCAAAGAGATACAGTTTCAAAATACAAGGCAGAATATACGATTTCGTAGACATAATATCATTAGGAGCAGAAACACAATTGTCCTTTCAATCTTACATATTTGGTTCCTGACAGAGGGGGCATAGAGTAATTGGAGCATATCAGTAACAAAGGAAACATATCGGAGCTTATCAATGGCATATAAAATGTTCTGAAGCATATCAACGGCATATGGAACATTTCGAAGCAAAATCATTAGTGAATGAAGCATTTCAGAGCATATCAAAAACAAATATCATACAGAAGCTCAAACGTCGTCCTTGACGTTGCAATCATATCATTCTTATCCAGAGCATGAACAGAAACAACTCACCAAAACTCTGGATGTCATATCAAATATATAGAAGGTGTAGTGGGATCTCAGTCAGAATGTGATTCATCCATTACTGAATGACCACCTGACAAAAGTCTCCCACGTTTGGGAGCTCCATCCACCCACGTCTAGGTGAAGTCAGAGGGGGCCGGCAGAGCATCGCAGGCTCTAAGCACATACCCTTTACCATTACTGGCAAAGGTCCAGAATATCCCACAGAGCGGGCAATAAGCACATACCCTTTACCATTTCTGGCAAAGGTCCAGACAATCCCACACACCAGAGTATAAGAGGGCAGTTTTAACAATAAGTAGCATATATCGGAAGCACACGCGGAACAACAAAACATACATGTGCCTTTTCAAGACAATATGATGCAAGGAACAAATCTCTCACAAATGTATTCATATTAGGAATGAAATGGAAGCAAGAGTATACAGGGAATCCAAGCAATCATATTTAGCTCAATTCAAATAAGAAAGTTAGAAGAATTCAATATCCAAAGGAATGAAACAGAATACGCGAAATCGACCAAAGCTCAATTTCTGACAGAATTCCAATGGCACATAGAACAAATATTTCAGATTATCAATTATGCTCCAATACCCATAAGAAAACTACTGTCGAAAGATATATCAATCTGTTTTCTGTCGAAATAAGTTTCGTAGGAATCAGGGTTTCCCACAAGGAGTTACCTATGAATTGGTAACACAAGGTCAAGGACACAATCACTGTTTTGCAGAACACATAGGGTCAGATTCAACAGAAAATAGGGTAGGCATTTGAATTCTAAAATTTTCAAACTATATGTCAAAAGAAAGGTCTACAAGTCTAGTTTCGGACGAAGCTAGTTTGGTACAAATCAGAATTTTCAGAAGAGAGTTATAGGCATTTTAGTATCGAAAGGTCAAAAATCTTGATCCCTGTTTTGCAGCATCTATAGGCTCATTTGAAACAAAAGATTGGGTAAGTATTCGGTATCCAAAATCTACAAACTAGTGTCAAAAGAAAGTTATAAGAGTCTAATTTCAAACAAAATAGTTCCTGCCTGAATTCACATTTTGTACTAAAAATTATAGCTGAAAGAGTGTATAGGGGTCAGTTTACCGAAAAAATTTCAGAATCCATGGTTCTATGTC
Source organism: Musa acuminata AAA Group (assembly GCF_036884655.1). Taxonomy (NCBI): domain Eukaryota; kingdom Viridiplantae; phylum Streptophyta; class Magnoliopsida; order Zingiberales; family Musaceae; genus Musa; species Musa acuminata. The sequence goes on along the minus strand of NC_088343.1, from coordinate 28,699,469 downwards.
CAAAGAGAGACATATCAGTTTCTAGATAGAAATCCTTCAGTTTATTTTGAAACAACATAAAAACAGAGACTAAAAATTCTGTAGGATGGGGTTAGAACACTTGCCTTTGGGAATTTTGACCCTAAGTGAAAGGATTTGGGCAAGAACCCTTAAAGCCCCAAATTTTTTTTTCTTCTTCTTCTTCTTCTCCTTCTTCTTCTTCTTCTTTCTTTCTTTCCCTGATCATCCACGCAGCTGCCTTCTCTGCTTCCTTAAGAATGAAGGCAGAGAGGCTTAAGCGGTGGAATTTGTCATTTTGTGTGTTTTTGCAGTTTAGTCCTTGTTTTTATCATTTTCACGATTAGGTCCTTAGGGTTTACATATAGGTCCTCAGATTCTTTCTTTTTTTTTTTGAACAGATCTCCCAAATCTTAAAAATAAGTTACCTCTGATTCATACTCTATTTCTTTTATCAATTTAAAATAGATGCTTACATTATCACCAGAAATTTATACGAAAATTCGGAAATGAGGGATGTTACACTCTCCCCCCCTAAAAGAAAAATTTAGTCCTCTAAATTTATCGTACCTCTATCGATGAAAAGACGGGGGTACACCTTCTTCATTTCCTCCTCTAGCTCCCAAGTTGTCTCCTCTCCAGAATGATGTCTCCAAATTACTTGAACCAGTGGGATGACCCGATTCCTTAGGACTTTTTCTTTCTTATCAACAATCTGAATAGGCTCTTCCACATAAGATAAATCTTTATCGATCTCCACTAGCTCATACTTGATGATGTGAGAAGGGTCATATATATACTTCCTAATCATCGAGACATGAAATATATCAAGGACATGGCACAATGCTGGTGGCAAGGCAATCCTGTAAGCGACAGAACCAACCCTCTCAAGAACCTCAAAAGGTCCAATAAATCTTGGGCTTAATTTTCCTTTCTTCCCAAACCTTATAATGCCTTTGGAAGGGGAGACTTTTAAGAATACAAAATCTCCGATTTCAAACTCAATATCTCGTCTTCTATTGTCGGCATAACTCTTTTGACGACTCTGAGCGGTTTTTAACCTTTTCCTTATAACTTGAATTTTCTCAGTAGTTTCTTGTACCTTGTCTGGTGCTAACAGCTTCCTGTCACCAACGTCCTCCCAACATATAGGTGTTATGCACTTTCGCCCATATAAAGTTTCATAAGGAGCCATCTGAATACTTGAATAATAACTATTATTATAAGTGAACTCAACAAGTGAAATATCTTTATCCCATTCACCTTTCCAATCCATAACATAGGCTCTAAGTAAATCCTCAAGTGTTTGAATTGTTCTTTCTGACTGACCATCAGTCTGAGGATGATATGCAGTACTAAACTTGACTTTAGTGCCCATAGATTCCTGTAATCTTCTCCAGAATCTAGAGAGAAATCTGGAGTCTCTATTAGAGATGATCTCCTTTGGAATACCATGAAGTCTTACTATTTCATTAACATATAAATCTACAAGTCTATCAAGTGAATAAGTCATATTAATCGGTAGGAAGTGTGCAGATTTTGTTAACCTATCGATGATAACCCAAATAGCATCATGCTTTCTAGAGGTTCTGGGTAGTCCTGAAACAAAATCCATAGTAATACATTCCTATTTCCATTCAGGAATATCTAAAGGTTGCAACAACCCTCCAGGTCTTTGGTGTTCTACTTTGATTTGCTGACAAGTCAAACATTTTGAAACATACATTGCAATTTCCTTCTTCATGCCTTCCCACCAATAATGATTTTGAAGATCTCTATACATCTTAGTGCTCCCAGGATGTATGGTGTACTTCGAAGTATGACTTTCCTTTAGGATTTGATTCTTGATATCCGGTTCATTTGGTATACATACTCTCTCCCCAAATCTCAATAGGCCATCCTTTGAAACTTGAAATTGTGGCTTCAATTCCTTTTCTACTTCATTCCTTAAGTAGATTAAATATGGATCTCGTAATTGTCCTTCCTTAATTTGTTGAATAAGATCATATTGCACTTGAATAGAGGCCATCAATATCGTCGAGTCTTGCTCTTTCCTCAAAGCTTTCAAATCAAAATTTTCTTCTAATAACTTCCATTGCTTCATGACCAGACTAGCCATAAAACTTGTAGATTTCCTACTAAGTGCATCAACTACAACATTGGCCTTGCCCGGGTGATAATGGATGGCACAATCATAATCCTTCAGAAGTTCTATCCATCTTCGCTGCCTCATGTTTAACTCTTTCTGAGTGAAAATATATTTTAAACTCTTGTGATCAGTAAAGATTTCAAACTGTCGACCATACAAATAATGTCTCCAAATCTTTAGAACAAAAATAATTGCTGCCAATTCCAAATCATGAGTTGGATAATTCAATTCATAACCTTTAAGTTGCCTATAAGCATATGCAATTACTCTCCCTTCCTACATCAAAACACATCCTAGGCCCTTTCTTGAAGCATTAGTATAAACTACAAACTCATCACTACCACTTGGAATAGTGAGAATAGGGGCACTAGTCAATCTTCTTTTTAACTCTTGAAAACTTTGCTCATAATCATCACCCCATACAAATTTCATATTCTTCTTAGTGAGTTTGGTGAGAGGTTGAGCAATTCGAGAAAATCCCTCCACAAATCTCCTGTAATAACCTGCCATGTCCAAGAAGCTTCTAACCTCCGTTACATTTGTTGGTACTTCCCATTCAACAACAGCTTCTATTTTTCTTGGATCAACAGATATACCCTTCCCTGAAATCACATGGCCTAAGAAAGCAACTTTATTCAACCAAAATTCACATTTGCTGAACTTTGCATACAACTTCTTTTCTCTTAGTATGGATAATACATTTCTCAAGTGTTCCTCATGCTCTTGATTACTCCTTGAATACACCAATATGTCATCAATAAATATAATTACACAGATATCCAAGAGCGGTTGAAATATCCTATTCATTAGTTCCATAAAAGCTGCAGGGGCATTTGTCAAACCAAAAGACATCACCAAGAATTCATAATAACCATATCGAGTTCTGAAAGCTGTTTTTGAAATATCCTCCTCCTTGATCTTCAACTGATAGTAACCTGATCTCAGGTCAATCTTAGAGAATACTTGTGCACCATGCAGTTGATCAAACAAATCATCAATTCTAGGTATTGGATACTTGTTTTTGATGGTCACCTGATTCAACTGTCTATAATCAATACAAAGCCTCAAAGTTCCATCCTTCTTCTTCACTAATAGTACCGGAGCACCCCATGGGGATACACTGGGTTGTATGAAACCCTTATCTAATAATTCTTGTATTTGCTTCTTTAATTCCTCTGGCTCGAGTGGTGCCATTCTATAGGGAGGCTTAGATATTGGGGTTGTACTGGAGACCAGATCAATAGCAAATTCACCCTCTCTATCTAGAGGTAAACCAGGCAAGTCATCTGGGAATACATCAGGGAATTCTTTGACCACTAAAATTTCATCTAGGTGGGTTTCCTGATTTGAATGCTCCTTTACACACACCATATAACAAAAACAACCTTTCTGCATAAGACGATAAGCTTAAAGTGCTGATATCAAGCAAGGAGGCAAATCATGCTTAATGCCTTCAAAGAGAAATATAGGCTGATCTGGTATGCAGAAAGTAATTATTTTTTTGTAACAATCAATACTAGCATGATGAGAAGATAACCAATCCATGCCAAGTATAATATCAAAACCCTGGATCTCTAGGAGAATCAAATCAGCAAAGAGTTCGTGGTCTCCAATAGAGATCAAACAAGACGGGTAAACCAAGTTTGTTGCCAATGAATCTCCAACAGCAGTTGTTACATATAACATATAATCCAGGGGTTTAGGTAAAATATCCAAGTGACAAGCAAAGTATTGTGAAACAAATGATAAGTTGGAGCCGAGATCAAACAAAACTTTTGCATTTCTTTTAGAAACATGAAGAATACCTTCCACCACTGATTTAGAAGCTTTAGAATCTTGTTCAGTGATAGCGTACACTCTAGCATGGGCTGAGGGTCTAGGAGACAGTGGCTCTTTCTTCTTCCTCAAAGGGCAATCTTTTATTTGATGATCCAACTTTCCACAACCAAAACATGCTCTAGTCACCCGAAAACACTGACTTGTTTCATGATTTAATCCACATTTTGCACATGACTGAGTCCTCCGCAATGGTTTCCATTTCTCAAATCCAGATGTCTTAAACCTCTTGTTACTAGCTTCATATTCATTTTCTCTCCTGCTTTGGCTAGTAAATTTGTCCTTTTTGTTCTTGCCAATGATTTCTTGAATTTCCTCCATGTCTCGTTCAATTTTCAAAGCTCTTTCTACCGTATCTGCATATGTTTGTAATTTTAAAGCTGACATTCGGCTTCTTATTACTAGCTGTAATCCCCTTTCAAACCTTCTTGCTTTTCTAGATTCATCATCAGTCATATGTGTGGCAAACCTGGAGAGCTCAGTGAATTTAGATTCATACTTTGTAACCGTCATACTTCCCTGGATAAGATTCAAGAACTCCAATTCTTTTTGCTCTCTCATACAATCTGAAAAATATTTATCATTAAACTTTTCTTGGAATAACTTCCATGTCATTGGCTCATGTTTGATTTCAGACATCCTCTTAATCATTCTCCACCAGTGTTCAGCTTCTCCTTCCAGCATAAAGGTGGCAAGAAAAACCTTTCGATCATCAGGGTAATTTAAGGCATCAAATATTTTCTCTATCTGCATCATCCATCATTCTGCCACTATTGGATCAGACTCACCACTAAAACTGGGAGGACTAAGCTTCTTAAACTGTTCAATTCCCAACCCCGTCTGGTTTGATGTTCCTGTTCCATCATTTCTTCCTTGTAGGACAGGTTGTTGTTATTGTTGCATCACTTGTGCCATAGTCTCCAAAGTCCGCATGATACCACTCAATTGATCAGCAGTAGATGCAACAGGAGAACCAGATGATCTCGTCATCCTTGCTTCCTAAAACATCAAAAGAACATTTTCTTTGATCAATCTATAAATAATAGTCAATAAACCTAAAAAAAAAATAATATTCTTAGTGATTCTCAAATCATGCTCTGATACCACCTCTGTCACGCCCCTCAAATTATCGATAATATTTAAAATTTTCATCATAACTAACCCAGGATCCAAACACACATTTGAGGTCACTAAGAAAACATTCAGATCAAAATTTTACCTCTATAGACTACAAATTCATAACCCTGTGCAATTCATAAACATACCACACATTACTCGATAATTCATACAATCTGAACTCAACTCATCAAAATAATAAACAAAGTGTCATCATACTTCTCCCCCTTTGTCATCAACAAAAAGGAGAAGTTCCTACTCTTATGTGTTTAGAGATAAAAAGTTCCATACATTGCATGAAAAACATAGTATCAAATTTTATCGTAATGCAATCTTGCAATTAAAGATGTGTATGTTTAGCATGTTTGCTTTTCTTCATATAACAACTAATTGCTTCTCTTTAGACTACAAGCTAGCAATTTTCATGATATGCCATTTGCAAGCTAGCAAATTTTTGCTTCCTTTACAATGTTTGAGCTAGCAATTTTGCTTCCGTAACAAGTTAGCATGTTTTATATTTTGAGATAGGCAAGATAGTGCATTTACTTTTTTTGAGATAGCAACTCTTTTGAGATAGTGATCTTAGCAAATTTTACATCATGCAAGGTAGCAAATTTTTGTGATGTTCAAGATAGTAAGTTCTATCAATGAAATGATCGAGCTAGGAAATTTTTATGATATGCAAGTTTTACTACATAAAAGCTAGCAAAAATTTCGAAAGCAAATGCAAGATAGCTTTCTTGTGTAAGCTCATGATTCTTGCTTCCTATTGCAATGTGCAAGTTGCAAGTTTTGCTTCTTGAAATAGGCAAGATAGCTCATTTGCTTGAGATTACAAGATAGCATTTCTTACTTTTGAGATGAGCAAGCTAATAAGTTTTGCCCCTTTTTGCGATGTGTACGTTTGTAATTTTTTGCTTCTCTTGTCTTGTGCAAGCTAGCTATCTCCCCCTTTGTCATTATCCAAAAGAAGGAAAGACCCTATACATCAATTATGACAAAGGTAAGTATCAATCTAATTTGTGCATCATTATATTTTCAAATTAAAACATTCACTATTTCAAAAACCTTATATTTCATTCATGCACGATATTGAATAAATCAATCAACATTATGAGCATATCATACATGATACTAAAATTTTTAACTATTTGTCAATATTTTGATCATGATACCAAACATTCATCATTTAGAGTATTCATGATACAAAACATTAAATCAATATTTATTATACATTATTTTAGCAACAACTCATATCAATATTTATAATACATTATTTTAGCAACAACTCATAGTATTTTAAATCATTATTTACATCATATGTAATACATCGCATCATAATTAGAAGGCACAAGTATTGCATACATCATTGCAAATCATAAATGTTTCATATCATGATGGTATCAATTTCTCAAATAATATCCTACCATGTATGATCAAAACTTCTCCCCATTTGTATTTCATGCATAATCTCACTTCATCACATTAGGAGTATCAAGAGGAATTAATTGGGTGATGAGATAAATATTTCACGAATACATGAAATTGTATAAAAAATCATATCATAAGTGTTTCATACATTCATATCATCACATGAAGGAAATAAACAAAAATTAGTGATGAGATATTACTTCATGAATACAATAAAATTCATATAGCATATCATGGTTTATTAGAATTAGTCTTCCTATTGGTGAATAGCAAAAAGAATAGTAGGAGAACAAGATCTCAATTCATGCACATCAAATATTCAATCATCAAAATCATGATTCATCTAGAAAATTCTCCTCTTTAAATATTCAAAGATACAATCATGATGAACATTCTTGGTTTACATAAAGTTTCAAAACATAATTATCAAGATCATGAATACTAAATGACTATGAAACATTTCGACAAATCTCCTTTTAAATAGAAAACAATCTTGATTCATAAAGGATTTCATGTTATAAAATTCAAGAGATCACGATCGTGATTTCGATAAAAAATTATTCAAATTTAAATCATCAAAATCATTATCAAAATCCAAGAGGTTCACAAAGATGATACAAATGGATTCATCAAAATCAATAAGATTGAGCAAAATAATTTTGAAGAATGTTTTCCTCTTTTCGATTGTTTCAAAACATATGATTTTGTTTCATTTATGCCAAATAAAAACATGTATCATGTTTAAAACCGAAAGAGTAAGATTTATTACAACAAAGATCAATAAGGTACTTTCATTATGATAAAAATCAATAATCCATAAATCGTAAGATTCATCATGCATAATTTCGAAATTTATTAAGCATGATCAATATGCATGACACTAAAACTTGGTTTCAAAATGTTTAATACTTTTATTATATAATTTCATCATTATGCATCATTATATATAACTTTACAATGTCATGCATAAAATTATCAAATCATAGTATTAAAATATTAATATTTTTATTACAACTTTATGCATCATTAAGTATACAATTGTCAAGCATGACACTCCACTATTTCATATAAGCATGCCTATTTCATTTATGTCAAATCAAAACATACATCATTTTTTAAAGCCACTTTTATATCAAATCAAAAAATGCATCATTAAGCATGATCGTTATGCATTACTTCAAATCAAACATGATTTAATTTAATTTTAAAATATTTATAATGATAGAGCATATATGCCAAAGAAACTATTAAACATAAAGCATATTCAGTTTCATTGAGTATAAAGTATTTTCAACCAAAATCATTTGTTATTTGTTGCAATCATACATTTTTCTTTTTAGGTGAATCTATCTTTTCATGCTTAGTTTGCATACAAAAGCCTTGCATCATTTTCGAAAGCAACTTTCATCATGGTATAAATCGATAATCCATAAATCGTAAAAGATCATTATGGAAATCATCAATAATCAATAAACTATAAATTACCCAAAACTCATCATCATCATGCATAGCTTCAAAAAATAAATTTATTAGCTATGATATCATATTTCATAAGGTATTTTTAATCAAAATCATTTTGTTTATCATAAACATACAATTTTCATGATTATTTTCAAAATTACTAGAATGATAAGCATGATTTCTAATTTTTTTTTATTTTCATGTAATTTTTAAGAAAATTAATCCTAAACTAAATTAAAAATAACTCATGAAAAGTATTATGTAATTTCAAAATAATTCAAGAGAGTTGAGTTACTTACCTTGTAGTCGAAGCTCGTAAAAGCCCAATTCGTCGTTTCACCTTTGGAAGTTTTTGATTCATCTTTGGTTGCCTTCCTCTTTTTTGGCCTCTTCCTCCGTTCAAGTTCATTGTTTATTTTAGATTTTTGTTTAATAAACTTATTAAGATTTAGTGTTCGAAGTTCAAGTTCATCATTGTCCTCATCACTTGAGTCATCGGTTAAGTGGTATTCATTTATCCAGAGTTCCAAATCCTTCCTGTTCTTTGGAAGATGATTTTGTTCATCATGTTCATCATGTACATTGTGCACCATTTCATATATCATCAGCGAACTAATTAGTTCTTCCAGTGGAAAAATATTTAAATCTTTTGTTTCTTGTATTGCGGTTATTTTAGGATCCCACCTTTTTGGAAGGGATCTTAAGATCTTGCTTATGAGATCAAAATTCGAAAAAGATTTACCAAGAACTCTTAGATTATTGACGACATCCGTGAAACGGGTGTACATGTCACCTATAGTCTCGCTTGGTTGCATTTGAAAAAGCTCAAAATCATGCAATAAAATGTTAACTTTCGAGTCTTTGACTCTACTAGTTCCCTCGTGCGTGATTTCAAGTGTTCGCCAAATATCAAAAGCCATTTCGCACGTAGAAATCCGATTGAACTCATTTTTATCCAAAGCGCAAAATAAGACATTCATAGCCTTTGCGTTTAAAGAAAAATATTTCTTCTCCAAATCCGACCATTCGTTCATCGGTTTAGAGGGAAGTTAAAAACCATTTTCAATGATATTCCATAAATCCAAATTCATAGAAATAAAAAAAACTCTCATTTGAGTTTTCCAATAAGTGTAGTTCAATCCATTAAACAACGGTGGACAAACAACCAATAAGCCCTCTTGAAAGCCATGAAGAGCCATTTCTTTCGGGTGTAAATCCGAAATGAGAAATACCGGGCTCTGATACCAATTGTTAGGATCAGAGCGGCACTAAGAGGGGGGGGTGAATTAGTGCAGCGGTAAAGTACGATAAACTTTTGACGATTTAAACACTTTCGGAAACTTCGTACGATAAAAGCAATGTTTCGTTTGAAACCGTTTCGATTACATTTTAACTTGAAGGGATACATAAGAAGGAGACAAAGAAGTAGAGCATCAAAGTGAAGATGGTTTGCAGTAATATAAATGACAATAAGATAAACGTAAACCGATTTATAGTGGTTCGGTCATGCGACCTACATCCACTTGTGAAGCCTTCTTCGATGAGGCTCCCAACTTCCACTAGCAAATCACCTTGAAGGGGAAGGATAAATACGCCTCTTACAACCTTTTACAAGTGGTTCACACTCTTACAAATTTTCAAAAAGAAAGAAGGAGGTGAACACTCAAGCAATTGAAAACAAAAACTTGCTAAAGACTTTGCTAAGACTTTTATCTCAATCTCTTGCTTCTCAAAGGTTGTGTTCTCTGTTGAGAATTGAGGGGTATTTATAGGCCCCAAGAGGATTCAAATTTGGGCTCCAAAATTTAAATTCTCTTGGGTTTCCGAGGCTGGCGGTGCCACCGCCCAACCTCTCGGGTGCTGGGCGGTGCCACCGCCCAATCCAGCGGTGCCATTGCTCAGTTCTCGGGTTCTAGGTGGTGCCACCGCCTATTCTGGTGGTGCCACCGCCTGCACTATTTTAGCTCACTGGTTGGCCTCCAAACGTGGCCCAAACTAGTCCGAACTCGGGCCCAATTGGCCCCTACTTGGGTTATAGGATTAACACCTAATCCTAACCCTAATTAACGTGCTAACTACGAATTTAAAGACATTTCCTAAGCTATTACAAAGTCCACAAGTCAAGACTTTTTCCGGCGAACTTCCGACTGTCTTCCGACGAACTCTCGGAAACCATTCTACGGACTCCTGGCAAGCTCCTAGACTTCACGATTTGATCTTGGCGAGTTCCAACGAGCTTCTTAGGCAAGCTCCGATTTTTCTCGGCGAGCTCCGCGAACTTCCTATGAACCGTCCGGTGAGCTTCTGAAAAACCCTTCGGTAAGCTCCCTACTCATTCTCGGCTAGTTCCGGCAGCATTCCCGACGAACCTTCAGACTTCCATCGAACTCTCGAACTCGCAATAAATCCTTCGTGCTTGACTCCGACACTTTATTTCGCTTTATGTCTTCATCGTTATCGTAGTTAATCCTGCACACATAAGCCAAAACTCTACTCCGATCTAGACAATTATTACAACGCGAATTAACATTCTGTTGCCCGGCACGTCATTGGTTGGCCCGATGCCCGACTTCCGAAGCCTTCTACCATCCAATATTCTAACGTGATCTCCTCCAACGCAACGTCAATTCCTCCTGCGTTAACTGTCTAATCCTGATCGAGAAGACCTGCATCACGCAAAACGTAGATTAAATCATAAACACATATCAAGTGGTTTCATCATCAAAATATGAGATTCGACATCTCGCAGGTGATGCCATAGCCTGCCCTGACGGTGCCACCGTCGGCCAGGTTTTGAGGGGCAGAATGGACTGTTCAATTCGACCTAATTCAGCCTTGTTAAGGGTCCAATTGGGCCCTAACTATGTCAGTGAGATTACCTCCCAATAGTAACTCCATTTTTTATCTAGATACAATAATTAAGACATAATTAAAGCACTTCTTGTTTCGGTATGTCAATTGCTCTTCTGACGAGCTTTGGATGATCTTCCGGTGAACTTTCGACGAAATTCCTACGAACTCCCGACAATGTTTCGGCGGACTCCCGACAAGCTCTTGGACTTTACGACGATCTTCTTGGTGAGTTCCGATGATCTTTTTTGGCAAGCTCCTGGACCTCTCAGTTGGTTCCGGTAGAACTTCTATCGAGCGTCCGGAATTCCAATGAACTCTTGAACTCCCAATGAGATCTCGATATTGACTCTAGCAAAACACTTGCTCTATATCTTACTACTATCGTAGGCAATCCTGCACACTTTTCTCAATAGATAGATTAGATCAAACAATTTATAATAGATTTCATTATCAAAATCTAAGATTCAAAAGAGAGGTGGAGGAGAATAGGAGAAAGCAACCAAAAAAGGCTCTAGCCTATGAACCACCAGTTCCCTCCTATTTATAGAGGTCTTCTATCAATTTAACCCTAATGGATCCTACCCTATTGGGTATTGGATCTCCATACAACTAACCAAGCATATTAGATTAGTGGATATCTATCCAATAATCTGTTATGGGCTTTTATTGGATCTCGTCCATGGGATCCAATAATTCAGGGGCTTATTGGATATCCACTAAGATAGAGGCTCCGACGGATATCTCATATCCGAACCTCTACTCATTGCAATGCCTATCATATGTGTATGATCCTCTAGGCCTAATATCGAGCTGGCCATGAGTCATACAACTCTTTAAAAAATAAAAAATTATTAAATGCTTGTTTGTAAATATGAGGATTATTTAAATAATTTTTTTATCAAATAATATTATATTAAATTTTATGGCTAAGGACCTAAGAGTAAATAATAAAATTTTGATATGATTTATAGAATATTCAGAATTGAGTAAATAAAAATAAAATAAAATAAAATGGAGGACATGTGTCATTAACAAGGATGAGTCACTTGTATTTATTCTAAAGTTGAAACCTAAACCCCCATGCATGCTTGCCACCGCACTATTTTAGCATGAGCCAAACCTAAGTAATTTAAAGCACCATTAAAAAGAAACTTTGCAGCCAATGTTAGTTTGAGGAGAAGAAGAAGAAGAAGAGAAGAAGAAGAAGAAGAAGAAGAAGGAGAAGAAGAAGAAGTGGAAACTTTGTTTGAGGTTTTGCATCAACTCCCTATATTTGGGAATCAAACTCATCTAAGGCAAGTATTCTAACCTCTTCCTACAGAATTCCTAATCTCTGTTTTCCTTTTAATACTTCATAATTCAAAAGATTTCAGCTTAGTACCAAGCCTTTCTTTCCTTTTGATACAAAGCCATGAATCTGAAATTTTTCGATAATCTGACTTCTATACATTGTTTTGGATCTAACTTTTAGCACGAAACTCTGATTTAGGCAAAGCTAATCCAGTTGAAAGTAGACTCAAATATTTTTATTTTGACAATGAGATTGAATGATTTGGAGTTTAAATGCCTACTAAGACTTCTATTTTAATTAACCCTACAAATTCTGTAAAATAGGGACTGAAATTTCTGACCTTCTGTTACTAAATTGCTCATAACTCTCTAGTGAAAATTCTAAATTATGCAAAACTTGTTCTTTTGAAACTAAATTCGTATATCTTTCTTTTGAAATATAATTTAGCAATTTTGAAGTACGTTTGCCTTCTAAAACATCTATTTAAATTGATTCTATCAATTCTGCAAAACAGATATGATCAATTCTGACCTTCTATTACAAAATTGCTCATAACTCTCTAGTGAAAATTCTGAATTATGCAAAATTTAGTTATTTGGAAAATAGATTCACATATCTTTCTTTTGACATATAATTTAGAAATTTTGAAGTATGGTTGCCTTTTGAAACATCTGTTTAAGTTGATTCTATTAAGTCTGTAAAACAGGGATGATAAATTCTGACCTTCCTTTACTCTATTTGTTGTAACTTCCTGTTAAGGACTCAAAAAAATTATAAATCTGAGTTCATCCGAAAATAGATTGATACAGATTTCTAATGACATCTATTTTTAGTGATTTGGAGCATGCTTGGTCACTCAAACAATTCAGGAAATGTACCATTCAAATTCTATCAGAATTGAAAACTTTGTTGGGTTTTGCCTATTCAGTTTTCATCCTATTGGAAATTTGATTTCTGCTAAATTCTTCGTTAATTGAGCATTATACTAGTCCTTTGAAATTCTTGTATTGTTCATCCTGAAGTTGTTATATATCTGAAATTTATTATGTGATGCTTTGTTTGCATTACCTTGTTTGATAAAGGCACATACATATCTTCGTTGTTCCGCATGTGCTTCTGATATGTGTCAATGTTATTGTTCATACTACCCTTTTTGGACTCTAGTGTCTTATAGGATATTGTGAACCTTTGCCAAAATTGGTAAAGAGAGTTTTGCTTAGAGCCTGCGATTGCTCTACCGACCCCATTAACTTCACTCAGACGTGGGTGGATGGAGCTCCCAGACGTGGGAGACTTATGCTTGGTGGTCATCCAGAAATGGATGAATCAAATTATGTATGTGGTCCCATAGCGTCATCTATGTTTATTGATATGATATCCGAAGCTTTGTTTATGAGTTCATATTATGCTTTGGAGAAAAATGGAATGCATGCTACATCAAAAATGACATACAAGCTTGTGTTTATTATTCGGTTCACTTATTATACTTTGAAATGTTTCGTTTATCATTATTATGCCCCCAAACACTCTTATGCCTTTGATATGCACCTAAATGCTTCATGTGTCATTTGATACATGCCTAAATGCTTCTTTTGCCAATGAAATGCTCCAATTTCTTTTCTCCTATTGTCATGTCTAATGCCTGTTTTTGAATGCGGTAAACCTTTGTGATTTTATATCAAATGAGATCACTTCAAATGAACACTTGTATTTCTACTTTTGTATCTTGATACTAAGCCTACTTGAACTTCTCCTATCGCCATGGATATGTTAGACGCTTGCTGAGCTCTTTATGCTCACCCCGTTGCAATATAAATTTTTCTGGGTAGCTGGTCACGCACTGAAAATCTAGAATTGGGTTAAAGCAGTGAAAGACTAGTAGATTATTGAGCTAATCTTTGTTGGATGACAGATTTTTGTTGTATACTATGTTAGGATCGGAGCGGCACTAAGAGGGGGGGGTGAATTAGTGCAGCGGATTAAAACGTTGGTTTCGATAAATCTTTCGTACGATAAAAAATCGGAATCGGAAGTGCTTAACTTGAAAGCGTATTTGCAAAGTTGTGCAGTAAATGTAATGAGGAAATAAAGCAAGTAAGAGGGTTTGCAGTAATGTAAATAGCAGTAATGAAATGCAAACCAGAGATTACGCCGTTTTTAAAGTGGTTCGGTCAAGTGACCTACATCCACTTGCGAGGCCCCTCTTCGATGAGGCTCCCACCTTCCACTAGCAAATCTCTTGAAAGGGAAGGGTAAATACCCCTCTTACAACTTTTACAAGTGGTTCACTCTCTTACAGATTTTCAGCAAGAAAGAAGGAGGTGAACACTAGCAAATTGAAAACAAGAAAGACAAAGACTCTTCTAAGACTTTTCTCTCAATCACTTGCTACTCAAAAAGTTGTATTCTCAGCTGAGACTTGAGGGGTATTTATAGGCCTCAAGAGGATTCAAATTTGGGCTCCAAAAATTTGAATTCTCTTATGTTCCCGATGTTGGCGGTGCCACCGCCCAGCGCTCGGGTGCTGGATGGTGAAACCGCCTAGCCAAGGAGGTGTCACCGCCCAGCTCTCGGGTGCTGGGCGGTGCCACCGCCTAGCCTAGGCGGTGCCACCACCTAGGCCAAATCAGCTCACTGGTTGGGCTCCAAACTTGGTCCAAACCAGTCCGAACTCGGGCCCAATTGGCCCCTACTTGGGTTATAGGATTAACACCTAATCCTAACCCTAATTAATATGCTAACTACGAATTTAAAGACATTTTCTAGGCTATTACAAAGTCCGTAAGTCAAGACTTCTTCCGACGAGCTTCCGGCGAACTTCCGACGGTCTTCCGATAAACTCTCGAAAACCATTCTGCGGACTCCCGGTAAGCTCCTAGACTTCACGATTTGATCTTGACGAGTTCCAACGAGCTTCTTCGGCAAGCTCCGATCTTTCTCGGCGAGCTCCGCGAACTTCCAACGAACCTTCCGGCGAGCTTCCGAAAAACCCTTCGGCAAGCTCCCTACTCATTCTCGGCTAGTTCCGGCAGCATTCCCGACGAACCTTCGGACTTCCGTCGAACTCTTGAACTCGCAATGAATCCTTCGTGCTTGACTTCGACACTTTGTTTTGCTTTATGTCTTCGTCGTTATCGTAGTTAATCCTGCACACACAAGCAAAAACTCTACTCCAATCTAGACAATTATTATAAAGCGAATTGACATTCTGTTGCCCGGCACGTCATTGGTTGGCGCTTCGTCCGATTCTTCGGCGCATCGTCCTCTCTTGCAGCTTGTTACCCAATCAGCGGTTGACCTCCGCAATGTCGATATTCTTGGCGCAATTTCGCTCTTGGCCCGATGCCCGACGTCCGAAGCCTTCTGCCATCCAATATCCTAACGTGATCTCCTCCGGCGCAACGTTAATTCCTCCTACCTTAATTGTCTAATCCTGATCGAGTAGACCTGCATCACTCAAAATACAGTTAAATATAAACATAATTATCATTTGGTTTCATCATCAAAATACGAGATTCAACAATCTTCCCCTTTTTGATGATGACAACCAATTGATGACGGAGTTAAACTTGACTCCCGGAGTTTAAACAAACTCCCCCTATCAATATGCCATATTGATAGAACCTTGAATTCAAACTGAATTCAAGTAGACCTGCATCACTCAAAATACAATTAAATATAAACATAATTATCAATTGGTTTCATCATCAAAATACGATATTCAACAATCTCCCCCTTTTTGATGATGACAACCAATTGATGACGGAGTTAAACTTGACTCCCAGAGTTTAAACAAACTCCCCCTATCAATATGCCATATTGATAGAACCTTGAATTCAAACTGAATTCAAGTTATTGCAATATTCATCATGAATACTTGCAACACATCATCATGAACATATGCATAAAACTTATGCATCACATGTCATGTCATCAACATACTTCTCCCCCTTTGTCATCAACAAAAAGGAGAAGTACCACAATCAAGTGTTTGTTATATGGGTTCAACTTATTGCATGAAAAACATAATATCAAGTTTTATCATCATGCAATCTAACGATTAAAGATGTGTAAGTTTAGCATGTTTGGTCTTCTTGAAATAGCTATTGATTGCTTCTCTTTAGACTATAAGCTAGCAATTTTTATGATATGCAAGTTTTACTACATACAAGCTAGCAAAAAAAAATTACGAAAGCAAATACAAGATAGCTTTCTTGTGTAAGCTCATGATTCTTGCTTCCTATTGCAATGTGCAAGTTTTCAAATTTTGCATCTTGAGCGAGCAATATTTCTCCCCCTTTGTCATTGTCAAAAAGAAAAGAAGAATACAGTTTTGTAGTTCTTTTTCCTTTTACAACGATTTCAAAATCATGACAAAGGATGAATAATCAAGTTATAAATGTCAAGACAATTTTTCATCATGAATATTTTATCATTGCATGCATCATTATCATAAGTTGAAGTATTACATGCATAATATTATATCATCATTCATAATTACATTAATGTTTCAATATAGCAATTTCTTTTCAGAATGTGTAACTTAGCACTCATTGCTTCTCTTGATATTTGCGAGCTAGCTAGCAAAATTTGCTCCCCCTATGTCATTATCAAATAGAAGGGAATAACAATATAATAGTGTAATTCATTTCCCTTTACTATAATCTTCAAATCATGACAAGGGTCAAGTTTCAATCTTATTTATGCATCATTATATTTTTAAATTAAAATATGCATATTTTCAAAAGCCTTATATTTCATTCATGCACGATATTGAATAAATCGATCGACATTATGAGGATATCATATATGATACTAAAATTTTTAACTATTTATCAATATTTTGATCATGGTACCAAACAATCATCATTTAGAGCATTCATGATACAAAACATTAAATCAACATTTATCATTTTAGCAACAACTCATAGCATTTAAATCATGATTTACATCATATGCAATACATCACATCATAATTAGAAAGTACAAGTATTGCATGCATCATTGCAAATCATAAATGTTTCATGATGGTATAAATTTTGTCAAATTATATCCTACCATGCATGATCAAAACTTCTCCCCGTTTTATCATTGAAAACAAGAAAGAAGTAGGGAAGAGCATAAAAGTGTAAAATATTTCAATCATTTCAAGGCATTTATATCATAGATATAAAGAAATCATATCATCAAAGATAAAACCATTTGAATACTAAAAGACATGATTCATTTTATCAAATCTCTTCCTTTTATAAATAACAAAAATTGTAGGTGTACAAAGAAGAGATTGTGATTAAAAAAGAATCTCAAGTAGTAAATCCAAGAAATCAAGATCATAATTTAAATACAAACTCATTCAAATTCAAATCGTCAAATTCATCAAAATCTCAACATTACTTTCAAGAGATTCAAAATGATATACATAGATTTATCATAATAATCATCAAGATCAATAAGATAGAGAAAAATAAAATTTCAAGGAAAAAATATTTTTCTCTTTTTAGTTGTTTCAATTCATATGATTTTATTTCATTTATGCCAAATAAAAACATATATCATGTTTAAAACCGAAAGTGTAAGATTTATTACAACAAAGATCAATAAGGCACTTCCATTATAGTAAAAATCAATAATCCGTAATTCGCAAGATTCATCATGCATAATTTTAAAATTTATTAAGCATGATCATTATGCATGACACTAAAACATGGTTTCAAAATGTTTAATATTTTCATTGCATAATTTCATCATTATGCATCATCATATTTTCAAATTCGAACATGCACAATTTCAAAACTATATCTTTTATTTTTCATGCATGATACAAATAACTCAATCATCAATATCGGCATATCATACATGATATTCAAGCATTCATGATAAATCATTTTGGCAACATGATCATAGCTATTCAAATGATAGTATCTAAATGTCAAAATTCATTATATCATATCATTCATGATCATTAACTTCTTATTTGAATTTCATGCATTATTTCGTTTCATCACATAAGGAATATCAAGAAGAGTTATTGGGTGATGAGATAAATATTTCATGAGTACAAGGAATTGCATAAAAATCATATCATGAAAAGATAATAATAGAAGACACATTTTGTTTTGAAAAATCTCCTCTTAAATAATCAAGGAAAAATCTTAGGAGATCATGATATAGATAAAATTCATTCAATCTTAATTCAAGTATATAAAATTTCTCAATTCATTATGAATCATAAAAAGAATTGTGGTTCCGAAATATCACGATTCATTTAGGAAAATTTTCTCTTTAGTGCACGATAAGAAGAAATATAGCAATGATACCAATCATAATTCATTTGGATAATAGATGCTAAAAAGGAACATTGAGGATACAAGATCTTGATTTTTATAGAGTAAATCTCAATTTATAAAACTCAAAAAATCAAGATGAAGCTCATTCAAATTCAAATCATCAAATAAAAAATTATTTTCAAGATATTCATAAAAAGATGATAAAATAGATTCATCAAACCAAGAATTTTCAAGAAAAATACTTTTATCTATTTAGTTGTTTCATATAAGTATGCCTTTGTCCTTTTTGTGCCAAAAAATATATATATATCATCAATCATTTAGGATCGAAAAATAAATTTCTTCATAACAACCATCAAGATCATTATGTATAACTTTTAAAATCTCATGCATAAAATGGTATTAAAACATTTAATATTTTCATTCCATCATTTTGCATTTTTTATTGAACATAATTTTGAATGATTCTTATAGATAACTAAAACTTCTTTAGTTTTAATTTATATGATTGAGTTTATCTTAGCATGCTCAAATTTTGTTCATATGTCAAAACTATACATCATGTTTGAAAACCAAAGACAAGGTTCATAAAAAAAATTATCAAGCCTTCCTTTCAAAAGTTATGCATCGTCATTGAAAATCAATATAGAAATCGTCAAAATAGACATTCTTGCTTCTCAAGCACATACATAAGATTAATCTTACTAGGTGTACAAGAATTAGATTTATATCTAACATTTTATTGCATTAACATAACACATGTAATTTTCAAGAAAATTAATCCTAAACTAAATTAAAAATAACTCATGAAAGTATTATGTAATTTCGAAATAAATTAGGGGGATTTCGATTACCTCATTGTTGAAAGTGGTTGAGGCGTAGTTTGCTACCTCGCCTTTCTTGGTTTTCTCCTCGTCTTCGGAAGGGCTCGATTCATCCCAATTTTTATTCTTCTTGCGTTCAAAGCAAGTAGTTCCATTTTTTTTTCTTTTTAATTTTTGTTTCATTTGTAGTTTAAGTTCATCATCACTTGAGCTTATGCTCGAGTGGTCTTCATGTATTCTATGTCCGAAATCCTTCCTGTCCTTTGGAAGGTTATTCTCGAGTTTCCTTTTTATCACATTATTCATTTCATAGGTCATTAGAGACCCAATAAGTTCTTCGAGAGGGAATGTTTTAAGGTCCTTGGCCTCTTAAATGGTCGTAACTTTTGGATCCCAACTTTTTGGAAGGGATCTTAAGATTTTAGTGACTAGTTCAAAATTAGAAAAACTTTTACCAAGAGCTTTGAGTCCATTGATGACATCCGTGAAACAGGTGTACATGTCTCCAATAGACTCACTTGGTTTCATTCAGAAAAGTTCGTAAGAATGCACAAGAATATTGATTTTGGACCCTTTCACTCGGCTAGTGCCTTCATGAGTGACCTCTAGAGTTCTCCAAATATCAAAAGCCGAGTCACACATCGAAACGCGATTAAATTCATTTTTGTCAAGTGCACAATATAAGGCATTCATAGCCTTTGCATTTAGAGAAAACATCTTCTTCTCCAAATCATTCCAATGGTTCATTGGGAGAGAAGATATTTCAAATCCATTTTCGACTATGTGCCATAAATTCAAATCCAAAGAAAGTAAGAAAACTCTCATTCGAGTTTTCCAATAAGTGTAGTCCGTCCCATTGAAAAAGGGAGGACAAATGAGAGAGTGACCCTCTTGAAAGCCGTAAAGAGCCATTTCTATTTGGGTGTTAAACCAAGGTAGAAAAACGTGGCTCTGATACCAATTGTTAGGATCGGAGCGGCACTAAGAGGGGGGGGTGAATTAGTGCAGCGGATTAAAACGTTGGTTTCGATAAATCTTTCGTACGATAAAAAATCGGAATCGGAAGTGCTTAACTTGAAAGTGTATTCGCAAAGTTGTGCAGTAAATGTAATGAGGAAATAAAGCAAGTAAGAGGGTTTGCAGTAATGTAAATAGCAGTAATGAAATGCAAACCAGAGATTACGTCGTTTTTAAAGTGGTTCGGTCAAGTGACCTACATCCACTTGCGAGGCCCCTCTTCGATGAGGCTCCCACCTTCCACTAGCAAATCTCTTGAAAGGGAAGGGTAAATACCCCTCTTACAACTTTTACAAGTGGTTCACTCTCTTACAGATTTTCAGCAAGAAAGAAGAGGTGAACACTAGCAAATTGAAAACAAGAAAGACAAAGACTCTTCTAAGACTTTTCTCTCAATCACTTGCTGCTCAAAAAGTTATATTCTCAACTGAGACTTGAGGGGTATTTATAGGCCTCAAGAGGATTCAAATTTGGGCTCCAAAAATTTGAATTCTCTTATGTTCCCGATGTTGGCGGTGCCACCGCCCAGCCAAGCGGTGCCACCGCCCAGCGCTCGGGTGCTGGATGGTGAAACCGCCCAGCCCAGGAGGTGTCACCGCCCAGCTCTCGGGTGCTGGGCGGTGCCACCGCCTAGCCTAGGCGGTGCCACCACCTAGGCCAAATCAGCTCACTGGTTGGGCTCCAAACTTGGTCCAAACCAGTCCGAACTCGGGCCCAATTGGCCCCTACTTGGGTTATAGGAATAACACCTAATCCTAACCCTAATTAATATGCTAACTATGAATTTAAAGACATTTTCTAGGCTATTACAAAGTCCGTAAGTCAAGACTTCTTCCGACGAGCTTCCGGCGAACTTCCGACGGTCTTCCGATAAACTCTCGAAAACCATTCTGCGGACTCCCGGCAAGCTCCTAGACTTCACGATTTGATCTTGACGAGTTCCAACGAGCTTCTTCGGCAAGCTCCGATCTTTCTCGGCGAGCTCCGCGAACTTCCAACGAACCTTTCGGCGAGCTTCCGAAAAACCCTTCGGCAAGCTCCCTACTCATTCTCGGCTAGTTCCGGCAGCATTCCCGACGAACCTTCGGACTTCGGTCGAACTCTTGAACTCGCAATGAATCCTTCATGCTTGACTTCGACACTTTGTTTTGCTTTATGTCTTCGTCGTTATTGTAGTTAATCCTGCACACACAAGCAAAAACTCTACTTCGATCTAGACAATTATTATAAAGCGAATTGACATTCTGTTGCCCGGCACGTCATTGGTTGGCGCTTCGTCTGATTCTTCGGCGCATCGTCCTCTCTTGTGGCTTGTTGCCCAATCAGCGGTTGACCTCCGCAACGTCGATATTCTTGGCGCAATTCCGCTCTTGGCCCGATGCCCGACGTCCGAAGCCTTCTGCCATCCAATATCCTAACGTGATCTCCTCCGGCGCAACGTCAATTCCTCCTGCCTTAATTGTCTAATCCTGATCGAGTAGACCTGTATCACTCAAAATACAGTTAAATATAAACATAATTATCAATTGGTTTCATCATCAAAATACGAGATTCAATATACTATACTTTACTTCTGATGTAATGTTAAGGATCTGTTGATACTTATGTGTTGTAAAAGTTTAAAGGACCGCTCATGTGTATGGAATGATAAGTTTAAGTTGTATAAGGATAAGAACTCATGGTAAATAAATATTTTTTGTGATTGTATATACTTCTACGATTATGGATTTGTGTTGTGGTTGATGTTTAGTTGAGTTGCCTTTGGATTTTGTGAATCTCTGAGTGAAGTGGATTATGATTTATGTAACGTACATGTTTATGAATTGTGAATATTGATTTTTGAATGATTTTTAGTATCCTCAAATTGTTAGATTGGATCCTGGATTGAATTAATGATGAATTATAATATTATTGATTTTAGACAGGGTCACACTTCCTGAATGTGATAATTCAGGGGGCATGACAGAGTTGGTATCAAAGCATGATTTGAGGATTTCTAAGAATTTTGATATGCTAGATGTGTAATAAATTTTGAGGTTTAGTGATTTCTATTTAGAGACTAATCAAAATTTTTTTTGTTATTTTTAGGAAGCAAGGATGACGAGGTTATCTGGTTCTCCTATTGCATCTACTTCTAATCAATTGAGTGGAATTATGAAAACTCTAGAGGTGATGACACAAGTAATACAATAACAAGTCCGACAAGGAAGAAATGATGAAGCTGGGAATTCAAACCAGATTGGGTTGAGAATTGAACAGTTTAAGAAGCTTAGTCCTCCCAGTTTTAGTGGTGAGCCTGATCCAATGGTAGCAGAACAATGGATGATGCGGATGGAGAAAATATTTGATGTTTTAAATTGCCCAGATGATAAGAAGGTTTCTCTTGCTACCTTCATGCTAGAAGGAGAGGTTAAGCACTGGTGGCGAACCATGAAGAGGATTTCTAAAGCTCGACAGGAGCCAATCACTTGGAAGGTATTTACAGAAAAGTTCAATGATAAATATTTTTCAGATTGTATCAGAGAGCAGAAAGAATTGGAGTTCCTGAATCTCATCCAAGGAAATTTGACAGTAGCCAAATATGAGTCTAAATTCACCGAGCTATCTAGATTTGCCACACATATGATTGATGATGAATATAGGAAAGCAAGAAGATTTGAAAGAGGATTAAGGCCGGCAATAAGAAGCTGGATATCAGTTTTAAAACTCCAAGTATACACTGATGTAGTAGAAAGAGCTTTCATACTTGAAAAAGACTTGGAGGAGATCCAAGAAATCAGGGACAAGAATAGCAAGGATAAGTTTGTTGGTAAAAGTAAGAGAGGAAATGAAGCAGAAAGAAGTAACAAGAAGGTAAAGGTACCTAGATTTGAGAAAGGAACTTCATCGCAAAGAACTCTATCGTGTATAAAATGTGGACGTAATCATGAAACAAGTGAGTGTTTTCAGGTGACTGGAGCCTGTTTTGCCTGTGGAAAGTTAGATCATAAAGTCAGAGACTGCCCACTAAACAAGAAGAAAGAGCCGCTACTCCCTAAGCCGACAGCCCATGCTAGAGTATATGCTATCACAGAACAAGATTCCAGAGCCTCTAAATCAGTGGTTGAAGGTATTCTACATGTTTCTAATAGAAATGCAAAAGTTTTGTTTGATCTTGGCTCCAACTTGTCTTTTGTTTCACAATATTTTGCTTATCACTTGGGCATTCAACCTAAACCACTGGATTATTTGCTACACGTAACTACTGTTGTTGGGGATTCCTTGACTACAAATCTGGTTTATCTATCTTGTTTGATTTCTATTGGAGAACATGAACTCCTTGTCGATTTGATACTCCTAGAAATCCAAGGTTTTGATATTATACTTGGCATGGATTGGCTATCTTCATATCATGCTAGTATTGATTGCTATACAAAAATAATTACTTTCTATATACCAGATCAGCCTATATTTTACTTTGAGGGTATTAGGCATGATTTGCCTCCTTGCTTGATATCAACACTTCAAGCTTATCGTCTTATGCAGAAGGGTTATTTTTGTTATATTGTGTGTGTAACGGAGCATTCAAATCAAGAAACTCACCTAAATGAAATTACAGTGGTCAAAGAGTTCCCTGATGTATTTCCAGATGAATTGCCTGGTTTACCTCCAGATAGAGAGGGAGAATTTGCTATTGATTTGGTCCCTAGGACAGCCCCAATATCTAAGCCTCCCTACAGAATGGCACCATTCTAGCTCGAGGAATTGAAGAAGCAAATATAAGAGTTGTTAGATAAGGGTTTCATTCGACCTAGCGTCTCACCTTGGGGTGCTCTAGTGCTATTAGTTAAGAAGAAGGATGGGACGTTGAGGCTTTGTATTGATTATAGACAATTGAATCAAGTGACCATAAAAAAAAAACAAGTATCCCCTACTCAGGATTGATGACTTGTTTGATCAATTGCAGGGTGCACAAGTATTCTCCAAGATTGATCTAAGATCAGGTTACTATCAGTTGAAGGTCAAGAAGGAGGATATTCCAAAAAAACAGCCTTTAGGACTCGATATGGTCACTACGAATTTTTAGTAATGTCTTTTGGCTTGACTAATGCTCCTGCAACTTTTATAGAACTGATGAATATAATATTTCAGCCACTCTTAGATGATTGTGTAATTATATTCATTGATGACATATTAGTATATTCAAGAAGTAATCAAGAGTATGATAAACACTTGAGAGATGTATTATCTATACTAAGAGAAAAGAAGCTGTATGCAAAGTTCAGCAAATGTGAATTTTGGTTGAAGGAAAATGCTTTCTTAGGCCACGTGATTTCAAGAAGGGGCATATCTGTTGATCCAAAGAAGGTGGAAGCAGTAGTTAATTGGGAAGTGCCAACAAATGTAACAGAAATTAGAAGTTTCTTGGGTATGGCAGGTTATTACAGGAGATTTGTGGAGGAATTTTCTCAAATTGCTCATCCCCTTACCAAACTGACTCAAAAGAATGCGAAATTTGAATGGAGTGGTGATTGTGAGTAAAGTTTCCAAGAATTAAAAAGAAGATTAACTAGTGCCCCTATTCTCACTATTCCAAGTGGTAATGAAGGATTTGTAGTTTATACTGATGCTTCAAGAAAGGGCCTTGGATGTGTTTTGATGCAAGAAGGGAAAATAATTGCTTATGCTTCAAGGCAGCTAAAGAATTATGAATTGAATTATCCGACTCATGATTTGAAATTGGCAGCAATCATCTTTGCTCTAAAGATTTGGAGATATTACTTGTATGGGTGGACATTTGATATCTTTACTAATCACGAGAGTTTAAAGTACATTTTTACATAGAAGGAGTTAAATATGAGGCAGCAAAGATGGATAGAACTTCTAAAGGATTATGATTGTACCATCCGTTATCACCCAGGTAAAGCAAATGTTGTAGCTGATGCACTTAGTAGAAAATCTATAAGTTTTATGGCTAGTCTGGTTGTGAAGCAATGGAAGCTATTAGAAAGAAATTATGATTCGAATGTAATAAGGAAAGGGAAAGACTTAATAATATTGATGGCCTCTATCCAGGTGCAAACTGATCTCATTCAACAAATTAAAGAAGGACAACTACGAGATTCACATTTAATATACTTGAGGAATGAAGTTGTAAAGGGATTGAAGTTGAATTTTCAAATTTCAAATGATGGCCTATTGAGATTTGGGGATAGAATATGTGTTCCAAATGACTCAGATATCAAGAACCAAATCTTGAATGAAGGTCATAATTCAAAGTACACTATGCATCCTGGTAGCACAAAAATGTACAGAGATCTCCAAAGTCATTATTGGTGGAAAGGCAAGAAGAAGGAGATTGCAATATATGTTTCAAGGTGTTTTACTTGTCAGCAAATCAAAGCAGAACACCAGAGACTTGGAGGTTTGTTACAGCCCTTAGATATTCCTGAATGGAAATGGGAATGCATTACTATGGACTTTGTTTCAGGACTACCCAGAACCTCTAGAAAGCACGATGCTATTTGAGTCATTGTTGATAGGCTAACCAAATCTGCACATTTCTTACCAATCAATATGACTTATTCTCTTGATAAGCTTGCAGATTTGTATGTTGATGAAATAGTAAGACTTCATGGTGTCCCAAAGGAGATTATCTCAGATAGAGACTCTAGATTTCTTTCTAGATTATGGAGGAGATTACAAGATTCTATGGTCACCAAAGTAAAGTTTAGCACTGCCTATCACCCTCAAACTGATGGTCAATCTGAAAGAACAATTCAAGTACTTGAGGATTTGCTAAAAGCCTATGTTATGGATTGGAGAGGTGAATGGGATAAAGATATATCTCTTATTGAGTTCACTTATAATAATAGTTACCATTCGAGCATTCAGATGGCTCCTTATGAGGCATTGTATGGGCGAAAATGCAGAACACTTATATATTGGGAGGAAGTTGGTGATAGAAAGTTGTTAGCACCAGATAAAGTACAAGAGACTACTAAAAAAATTCAGGTTATCATAAAAAGGCTAAAGGCTGCTCAGAGTCGGCAAAAGTGCTATGCTGATAACAGAAGGCGAGATATCAAGTTCCAAGTAGGGGATTTTGTATTCCTAAAGGTCTCCCCTTCCAAAGGCGTTGCAAGATTTGGAAAGAAAGGAAAGTTAAACCCAAGGTTCGTTGGACCTTTTGAGATCCTTGAAAGAATTGGCTCTGTCGCATACAAGATTGCCTTACCACCATTGATGTGTCATATTCATGATATATTTCATGTGTCAATGCTAAAAAAGTATATACCTGATCCCTCTCATGTCATTGAGTATGAGCCGATTGTGATTGAGAAAGACTTATTTTACAAGGAAGAGCCCATTCGGATTATTGATAAAAAATAGAAGATCTTAAGAAATAGAATCATTACTCTAGTTAAAGTAATTTGGAAGCATCATTCTACAAATGAAACGACCTGGGAGCTAAAGGAAGAAATTAAGAAAGCTTATCCTCATCTTTTCGCTGAAAGAGGTATGACAAATTTAGAGGACTAAATTTTCTTTTTAGGATGGGAGAGTGTAACATCCCCCATTAAAAAAAAAAAAATTAGTAAATGCTTGTTTGTAAAATGAGGATTATTTAAATAATTTTTTTATTAAATAATATTATATTATATTTTATGGCTAAGGACCTAAGAGTAAATAATAAAATTTTGATATGATTTATAGAATATTTCGAATTGAGTAAATAAAAATAAAATAAAATAAAATGGAGGACATGTGTCATTAACAAGGATGAGTCACTTGTATTTATTCTAAAGTTGACACCTAAACCCCCATGCATGCTTGCCACCTCACTATTTTAGCATGAGCCAAACCTAAGTAATTTAAAGCACCATTAAAAAGAAACTTTGTAGCCAACGTTAGTTTGAGGAGAAGAAGAAGAAGAAGAGAAGAAGAAGAAGAAGAAGAAGAAGAAGGAGAAGAAGAAGAAGTGGAAACTTTGTTTGAGGTTTTGCATCAACTCCCTATATTTGAGAATCAAACTCATCTAAGGCAAGTGTTCTAACCTCTTCCTACAGAATTCCTAATCTCTGTTTTCCTTTTAATACTTCATAATTCAAAAGATTTTAGCTTAGTACCAAACCTGTATTTCCTTTTGATACAAAGCCATGAATCTGAAATTTTTCGATAATCTGACTTCTATACATTATTTTGGATCTAACTTTTAGCACTAAACTTTGATTTAGGCAAAGCCTAATCCATTTGAAATTAGACTCAAATATCTTTATTTTGACACTAAGATTGAATGATTTGGAGTTTAAATGCCTACTAAGACTTCTATTTCAATTAACCTTACAAATTCTGCAAAATAGGAACTGAAATTTCTGACCTTCTATTACTAAATTGCTCATAACTCTCTAGTGAAAATTCTGAAGTATGCAAAACTTAGTTCTTTTGAAACTAGATTCGCATATCTTTCTTTTGATATATAATGTAGTAATTTTGAAGTATGTTTGCCTAATGAAACATCTGTTTAAATTGACTCTATCAATTCTGCAAAACAGAGATGATCAATTATGATCTTCTATTACTAAATTGCTCATAACTTTCTAGTGAAAATTCTGAATTATGCAAAACTTAGTTCTTGGGAAAATAGATTCACATATCTTTCTTTTTGATATATAATTTAGAAATTTTGAAGTATGTTTGCCTTTTGAAACATCTGTTTAAGTTGATTCTATCAAGTTTGTAAAACAGGGATGATCAATTCTGACCTTCCTTTACTCTATTTGTTGTAACTTCCTGTTAAGAACTCAAAAAAATTATAAATCAAAGTTCATCCGAAAATATATTGATACAGCTTTCCAATGACATCTATTTTTAGTAATTTGGAGTATGCTTGGTCACTCAAACAATTCAAGAAATGTACCATTCAAATTCTATCAGAATTGAAAACGTTGTTGGGTTTTGCCTATTCAATTTTCATCCTATTGGAAATTTGATTTATGGTAAATTCTTCTTCAATTGAGCATTATAATAGTCCTTTGAAATTCTTGTATTGTTCATCCTAAAGTTGTTATATATCTGAAATTTATTATGTAATGCTTTGTTTGCATTACCTTGTTTGATAAAGGCACATGCATATCTTCATTGTTCCGCATGTTCTTCTGATATGTGTCAATGTTATTGTTCATACTACCCTTTTTGGACTCTAGTGTCTTATAGGATATTGTGAACCTTTGCCAAAATTGGTAAAGAGAGTTTTGCTTAGAGCCTGCGATTGCTCTACCGACCCCATTAACTTCACTCAGACGTGGGTGGATGGAGCTCCCAAACGTGGGAGACTTATGCTTGGTGGTCATCCAGAAATGGATGAATCACATTATGTATATGGTCCCACAGCGCCATCTATGTTTATTGATATGATATCCAAAGCTTTGTTTATGAGTTCATATTATGCTTTGGATAAAAATGGAATGCATGCTACATCAAAAATGACATACAAGCTTGTATTTATTATTCGGTTCACTTGTTATACTTTGAAATGTTTCGTTTGTCATTATTATGCCCCCAAACACTCTTATGCCTTTGATATGCACCTAAATGCTTCATGTGTCATTTGATACATGCCTAAATTCATCTTTTGCCAATGAAATGCTCCAATTTCATTTCTCCTATTGTTATGTCTAATGCCTGTTTTTGAATGAGGTAAACCTTTGTGATTTTATATCAAATAAGATAACTTCAAATGAACACTTGTATTTCTACTTTTGTATCTTGATACTAAGCTTGCTTGAACTTCTCTTATCACCATAGATATGTTAGACGCTTGCTGAGCTCTTTATGCTCACCCCGTTGCTATATAAATTTTTCAGGGTAGCTTGTCACGCACTGAAAAGCTAGAATTGGGTTAAAGCAGTGAAAGGCTAGAAGATTTTTGAGCTAATCTTTGTTGGATGATAGGTTTTTGTTGTATAGTATACTTTACTTCTGATGTAATGTTAATGATCTATTGATACTTATGTGTTGTAAAAGTTTAAAGGACCGCTCATGTGTATGGAATGATAAGTTTAAGTTGTATAAGGATAAGAACTCATGGTAAATAAATATCTTTTTGTGATTATATATACTTCTACGATTATGGATTTGTGTTGTGGTTGATGTTTAGTTGAGTTGCCTTTGGATTTTGTGAATCTCTAAGTGAAGTGGATTATGATTTACGTAACGTACATGTTTATGAATTGTGAATATTGATTTTTGAATGATTATTAGTATCCTCAAATTGTTAGATTGGATCTTGGATTGAATTGATGATGAATTATAATATTATTGATTTTAGACAGGGTCACACTTCCTGAATGTGATAATTCGGGGGGCGTGACATCTATAGGCCCCAATGACTTCAAAATTGGAGCTAAAAAGTGTCATATCCTTGGATTTCGGGGTACTGGTGGTACCATTGCCATTACTGGGCGATACTACCGCTTACAATCTAATACTGGGTGGTACCACTGCTAAGTCTAGGTAGTACCACCGCTTGACAGAGCTCGGAGACCGAGCTCTGGTGGTACCACCGCCCAGACCACTTGGGAGAGTGGGTTTCCTGTTAGGATCGGAGCGACACTAAGAGGGGGGGGTGAATTAGTGCAACGGTAAAGTACGATAAACTTTTTACGATTTAAACACTTTCGAAAACTTCGTAAGATAAAAGCAACGTTTCGTTTGAAACCGTTTTGATTGCGTTTTAACTTGAAGGGATATGTAAGGAGACAAAGAAGTAGAGCATCAAAGTGAAGATGGTTTGCAGTAATATAAATGACAATAAGATAAACGCAAACCGATTTATAGTGGTTCGGTCATGCGACCTACATCCACTTGCGAAGCCTTCTTCGATGAGGCTCCCAACTTCCACTAACAAATCACTTTGAAGGAGAAGGACAAATACGCCTCTTACAACCTTTTACAAGTGGTTCACTCTCTTACAAATTTTCAAAGAGAAAGAAGGAGGTGAAGACTCAAGCAATTGAAAACAAAAACTTGCTAAAGACTTTGCTAAGACTTTTATCTCAATCTCTTGCTTCTCAAAGGTTGTGTTCTCTACTGAGAATTGAGGGGTATTTATAGGCCCCAAGAGAATTCAAATTTGGGCTCCAAAATTTGAATTCTCTTGGGTTTCCTAGGCTGGCGGTGCCACCGCCCGACCTCTCGGGTGCTGGGCGGTGCCACCGCTCAGTCCAGCGGTGCCACCGCTCAGTTCTCGGGTTCTAGACGGTGCCACCACCAAATTTGGCGATGCCACCGCCTACACTATTACAGCTCACTGGTTGGGCTCCAAACTTGGCCCAAACTAGTCCGAAATCGGGCCCAATTGACCCCTACTTGGGTTATAGGATTAACACCTAATTCTAACCCTAATTAATGTGCTAACTACGAATTTAAAGACATTTTCTAAACTATTACAAAGTTCACAAGTCAAGACTTTTTCCGATGAATTTCCGGCGGTCTTCCGACGAACCCTCAGAAACCATTCTGCGGACTCCCAGCAAGCTCCTAGACTTCACGATTTGATCTTGGCGAGTTCCAATGAGCTTCTTAGGCAAGCACCAATCTTTCTCGGTGAGCTCTGTGAACTTCCAACGAACCTTTCGGCGAGCTTCCGAAAAACCCTTCGGCAATCTCCCTACTCATTCTCGGCTAGTTCTGGCAGAATTCCTGACGAACCTTCGGACTTCCGTCGAACTCTCGAACTCGCAACAAATCCTTCGCGCTTGACTCCGATATTTTGTTTCACTTTATGTCTTCATCGTTATCGTAGTTAATCTTGTATACACCAGCCAAAACTCTACTCCGATCTAGACAATTATTACAACGCGAATTGACATTCTGTTGCCCGGCACGTCATTGGTTGGCCCGATGCCCGACGTCCGAAGCCTTCTGCCATCCAATATTCTAACGTGATCTCCTCCGGCGCAACCTTAATTCCTCCTGTGTTAACTATCTAATCCTGATCGAGTCGACCTGCATCACTCAAAACGTATATTAAATTATTAACACATATTAAGTGGTTTCATCATCAAAATGTGAGATTCAACAATCTCCCCCTTTTTGATGATGACAACCACTTGATGATGGAGTTAACCTTAACTCCCGGAGTTTAAACAAACTCCCCCTATCAATATGTCTTATTGATAAAAACTCTTGGATTCAAGAATCCAAGCAACATGTCATCATAAACTTATGCATAACATGTCATGTCATCATACTTCTCCCCCTTTGTCATCAACAAAAAGGAGAAGTTCCTACTCTTATGTGTTTAGAGATAAAAAGTTTCATACATTGCATGAAAAACATAGTATCAAATTTTATCGTCATGAAATCTTGTAATTAAAGATGTGTAAGTTTAGCATGTTTGCTTTTCTTGAGATAACAACTAATTGCTTCTCTTTAGACTACAAGCTAGCAATTTTCATGATATGCAAGTTGCAAGCTAACAAATTTTTGCTTCCTTTGCAATATTTGAGCTAGAAATTTTGCTTCCGTAACAAGTTAGCATGTTTTTTATTTTGAGATAGAGAAGATAGCATATTTACTTTTTTTGAGATAGTAACTCTTTTGAGATAGTGATCTTAGCAAATTTTACATCATGCAAGGTAGCAAATTTTTGTGATGTTCAAGATAGCTTTCTTGTGTAAGCTCATGATTCTTGCTTCCTATTGCAATGTGCAAGTTGCAAGTTTTGCTTCTTGAAATAGGCAAGATAGCTCATTTGCTTGAGATTACAAGATAGCATTTCTTGCTTTTGAGATGAGCAAGCTAATAAGTTTTGCCCCTTTTTGC
The DNA here is from genome assembly GCF_036884655.1 of Musa acuminata AAA Group. Taxonomy (NCBI): domain Eukaryota; kingdom Viridiplantae; phylum Streptophyta; class Magnoliopsida; order Zingiberales; family Musaceae; genus Musa; species Musa acuminata. The sequence continues at coordinate 28,667,399 of NC_088343.1, read as the reverse complement.
GATGTGTACGTTTGTAATTTTTTGCTTCTCTTGTCTTGTGCAAGCTAGCTATCTCCCCCTTTGTCATTGTCAAAAAGAAGGAAAGACCCTTTACATCAATTATGACAAAGGTAAGTATCAATCTAATTTGTGCATCATTATATTTTCAAATTAAAACATTCACTATTTCAAAAACCTTATATTTCATTCATGCACGATATTGAATAAATCAATCAACATTATGAGCATATCATACATGATGCTAAAATTTTTAACTATTTGTCAATATTTTGATCATGATACCAAACATTCATCATTTAGAGTATTCATGATACAAAACATTAAATCAATATTTATAATACATTATTTTAGCAACAACTCATATCAATATTTATAATACATTATTTTAGCAACAACTCATAGTATTTTAAATCATGATTTACATCATATGTAATACATCGCATCATAATTAGAAGGCACAAGTATTGCATACATCATTGCAAATCATAAATGTTTCATATCATGATGGTATCAATTTGTCAAATAATATCCTACCATGTATGATCAAAACTTCTCCCCATTTGTATTTCATGCATAATTTCACTTCATCATATTAGGAGTATCAAGAGGAATTAATTGGGTGATGAGATAAATATTTCACGAATACATAGAATTGTATAAAAAAATATATCATAAGTGTTTCATACATTCATATCATCACATGAAGGAATATAAACAAAAATTAGTGATGAGATATTACTTCATGAATACAATAAAATTCATATAGCATATCATGGTTTATTAGAATTAGTCTTCCTTTTGGTGAATAGCAAAAAGAATAGTAGGAGAATAAGATCTCAATTCATGCACATCAAATATTCAATCATCAAAATCATGATTCATCTAGAAAATTCTCCTCTTTAAATATTCAAAGAGAGAATCATGATGAACATTCTTGGTTTACATAAAGTTTCAAAACATAATTATCAAGATCATGAATACTAAATGACTATGAAACATTTCGACAAATCTCCTTTTAAATAGAAAACAATCTTGATTTACAAAGGATTTCATGTTATAAATTTCAAGAGATCACGATCGTGATTTCGATAAAAAATTATTCAAATTTAAATCATCAAAATCATTATCAAAATCCAAGAGGTTCACAAAGATGATACAAATGGATTCATCAAAATCAATAAGATTGAGCAAAATAATTTTGAAGAATGTTTTTCTCTTTTCGATTGTTTCAAAACATATGATTTTGTTTCATTTATGCCAAATAAAAACATGTATCATGTTTAAAACCGAAAGAGTAAGATTTATTACAACAAAGATCAATAAGGTACTTTTATTATGATAAAAATCAATAATCCATAAATCGTAAGATTCATCATGCATAATTTCGAAATTTATTAAGCATGATCAATATGCATGACACTAAAACTTGGTTTCAAAATGTTTAATACTTTTATTACACAATTTCATCATTATGCATCATTATATATAACTTTACAATGTCATGCATAAAATCGTCAAATCATAGTATTAAAATATTAATATTTTTATTGCAACTTTATGCATCATTAAGTATACAATTGTCAAGCATGACACTCCACTATTTCATATAAGCATGCCTATTTCATTTATGTCAAATCAAAACATACATCATTTTTTAAAGCCACTTTTATGTCAAATCAAAAAATGCATCATTAAGCATGATCGTTATGCATTACTTCAAATCAAACATGATTTCATTTAATTTTAAAATATTTATCATGATAGAGCATATAAGCTAAAGAAACTATTAAACATAAAGCATATTCATCAATGATGGTTTCATTGAGTATAAAATATTTTCAACCAAAATCATTTGTTATTTGTTGCATTCATACATTTTTCTTTTTAGGTGAATCTATCTTTTCATGCTTAGTTTGCATACAAAAGCCGTGCATCATTTTCGAAAGCAACTTTCATCATGGTATAAATCGATAATCCATAAATCGTAAAAGATCATTATAGAAATCATCAATAATCAATAAACTATAAATTACCCAAAACTCATCATCATCATGCATAGCTTCAAAAAATAAATTTATTAGCCATGATATCATATTTCATAAGGTATTTTTAATCAAAATCATTTTGTTTATCATAAACATACAATTTTCATGATTATTTTCAAAATTACTAGAATGATAAGCATGATTTCTAATTTTTTTTATTTTCATGTAATTTTTAAGAAAATTAATCCTAAACTAAATTAAAAATAACTCATGAAAAGTATTGTTAGGACCGGAGCGGCACTAAGAGGGGGGGGTGAATTAGTGCAGCGGTAAAATACGATAAACTTTCGACGATTTAAACACTTACGAGAACTTCATACGATAAAAGCAACGTTTTGTTTGAAACCATTTCGATTGCGTTTTAACTTGAAGGCATATGTAAGAAGGAGACTAAGCAGTATAGCATTAAAGTGCAAATGGTTTGCAGTAATATAAATGACAATAAGTAAATGCAAACCAGAGATTACGCCGATTTTACAGTGGTTCGGTCAAATGACCTACATCCACTTGCGAGGCCCCTCTTCGATGAGGCTCCCACCTTCCACTAGAAAATCTCTTGAAAGTGAAGGGTGAATACCCCTCTTACAACTTTTACAAGCGGTTCACTCTCTTACAGATTTTCAGAAAGAAAGAAGGAGGTGAACACTAGCAAATTGAAAACAAGACAAGCTAACACTTTTCTAAGGCCTTTCTCTCAAATACTTGCTGCTCAAAAAGTTGTTCTCTCAATTGAGATTTGAGGGGTATTTATAGGCCTCAAGAGGATTCAAATTTGGGCTTCAAAATTTGAATTCTCTTTGGGTTCCCACTATTGGAGGTGCCACCGCCCAGCCAAGCGGTGCCACCGCCCAGCGCTCGGGTGCTGGGCGGTGCCACCGCCCAGCCCAGGCGGTGCCACCGCCTAGGCTAAATCAGCTCACTGGTTGGGCTCCAAACTTGGCCCAAACCAGTCCGAACTCGGGTCCAATTGGCCCCTACTTGGGTTATAGGATTAACACCTAATCCTAACCCTAATTAACATGCTAACTACGAATTTAAAGACATTTTCTAAGCTATTACAAAGTCCGTAAGTCAAGACTTCTTCCGGCGAGCTTCTGGCGAACTTCCGGCGGTCTTCCGATAAACTTTTGGAAACCATTATGCGGACTCCCGGCAAGCTCCTAGACTTCACGATTTGATCTTGGCGAGTTCCGATGAGCTTCTTCGGCAAGCTTCGATCTTTCTCGGCGAGCTCCGCGAACTTCCAACGAACCTTCCGGCGAGCTTCCGAAAAACCCTTCAGCAAGCTCCCTACTCATTCTCGGTTAGTTCCGGCAGCATTCCCGACGAACCTTCGGACTTCCGTCGAACTCTCGAACTCCCAACGAATCCTTCGCGCTTGACTCCAGCACTTTGTTTTGCTTTATATCTTTGTCATTATCATAGTTAATCCTGCACACACAAGCAAACACTCTACTCCGATCTAGACAACTATTATAACGCAAATTGACATTCTGTTGCCTGACACGTCATTGGTTGGCGCTTCGTCCGATTCTTCGATGCATCGTCCTCTCTTGCGGCTTGTTGCCCAATCGACGGTTGACCTCCGCAACCCCGATATCCTTGGCGTAATTTCGCTCTCCTTCGCCCGATGCCCGACGCCCGAAGCCTTCTGCCATCCAATATCCTGACGTGATCTCCTCCGACGCAACGTCAATTCCTCCTGCGTTAATTGTCTAATCCTGATCGAATAGACCTGTATCACTCAAAATGTAGTCAAACATTTAAACACAATCAATTAGTTTCATCATCAAAATCCGAGATTCAACAATCTCCCCCTTTTTGATGATGACAACTAATTGATGACTAACGGAGTTAACCTTAACTCCCCGGAGTTTAACTAAACTCCCCCTATCAATATGCCATTGATAGAACACTTGGATTATCCCAAATCCAAGTAACATTCATCACATGTTATGAAAAACATTTAAACTATCATGCAAATATATAAAATATTTAATTCAATGCATGAAGTCATCAATATACTTCTCCCCCTATGTCATCAATAAAAAGGAGAAGTAGCTCTAGCTATTTTAAAAGATATACAAGTTTTTGCAACATAAAGCTAGATTTTCATCACAACATATAAGCACAAAAGTATAGCAAGATTCTTAAGTTCAATCATGGCAATTCAACACTTGCTTCTTGTGCAAGATTGCACTTTGCTTTTCTTTGCAATGTGCATGATAGTATTTCTTTGTAATATTCAAAATAGCAAATTGTACATCATGCTAGCTAGCATATTAAAGATGTTCAAGACAGTAAGTTTTTCTTCTCTTTTGAGAAGTGTTATTTTTGCTTCCTTTACAAAGTGCAAGCTAGCAAAGTATTTGAAAAAGTGAGCAAGTTTTGTAACATACAAGCTAGTAAAAATTTCAAAAGCAAATACAAGATAGCTTTCTTGTTGAAGTGTGTAAGCTATCGATTCTTACTTCCTATTGCAATGTGCAGGTTGCAAGTCTTGCTTCTTGAGATGGGCAAGATAATGATGTTCAAGAAGACAACTTTTGCTTCTTGAAATAAGCAAGTTAGCAATCTTTGCTACTTAAGATAGGCAAGCAAGCAATCAAGTTTTTGCATCTTCTTGACTTGTGCAAGCAAGCTATCTCCCCCCTTTGTCATTGTCAAAAAGAAGGGAAGACCCATTACATCAATTATGACAAAGGTAAGTATCAATCTTAATTGTGCATCATCATATTTTCAAATTAGAATATGTACATTTTCAAAAACCTTATATTCATTCATGCATGATATTGAATAAATCGATCAACATTATAAGGATATCATACATGATACTAAAATTTTTAACTATTTGTCAACATTTTGATCATGATACCAAATATTCATCATTTAGAGTATTCATGATACAAAACATTAAATCAATATTTATAATACATCATTTTAGCGACAACTCATAGTATTTTAAATCATGATTTACATCATATGTAATACATCACATCATAATTAGAAAGCACAAGTATTGCATATATCATTGCAAATCATAAATGTTTCATATCATGATGGTATCAATTTGTCAAATTATATCCTACCAAAAACTTATCCCCATTTGTATTTCATGCATAATTTCACTTCATCACATTTGGAGTATCAAGAGGAATTAATTGGGTGATGAGATTAATATTTCACGAAAAATGGAATTGTATAAAAAATCATATCATAAGTGTTTCATACATTCATATCATTACATTAAGGAATATAAACAAAAATTAGTGATGAGATCTTACTTCATGAATACAATAAAATTCATATAGCATATCATGGTTTATTAGAATTAGTCTTCCTTTTGGTGAATAGCAAAAAGAGTGGTAGGAGAGCAAGATCTCAATTCATGCATATCAAATATTCAATCATTAAAATCATGAACCATCTAGAAAATTCTCCTCTTTAAATATTCAAAGAGAGAATCATGATGAACATTCTTGGTTTACATAAAGTTTCAAAACATAATTGTCAAGATTATGAATACTAAAAGACTATGAAACATTTCGACAAATCTCCTTTTAAATAGAAAAGAAAATGTTGATTCATAAAGGATTTCATTTTATGAATTTCAAGAGATCAAGATCATGATTTCAATAAAAAATTATTCAAATTTAAATCATCAAAATCATTATCAAAATCCAAGAGATTCACAAAGATGATACAAATGGATTCATCAAAATCAATAAGATTGAGCAAAATAATTTTCAAGAATGTTATCCTCTTTTCGATTATTTCAAAACATATGATTTTGTTTCATTTATACCAAATAAAAATATTTATCATGTTTAAAACCGAAAGAGTAAGATTTATTACAACAAAAATCAATAAGGTACTTTCATTATGGTAAAACTCAATGATCCATAAATCGTAAAAGATTCATCATCCATAATTTCGAAATTTATTAAGCATGATCATTATGCATGACACTAAAACATGGTTTCAAAATGTTTAATATTTTCATTGCACAATTTGATCATTATGCATCATCATATTTTCAAATTCGAACATGCACAATTTCAAAACTATATCTTTTATTTTTCATGCATGATACAAATAAATCAATCATCAATATCGGCATATCATACATGATATTCAAGCATTCATGATAAATCATTTTGGCAACATGATCATAGCTATTCAAATGATAGTATCTAAATGTCAAAATTCATTACATCCTATCATGCATGATCATTAACTTCTTATTTGAATTTCATGCATTATTTTGTTTCATCACATAAGGAATATCAAGAAGAGTTATTGGGTGATGAGATAAATATTTCATGAGTACAAGGAATTACATGAAAATCATATCATGAAAAGATAATAATAGAAGACACATTTTTTTTTGAAAAATCTCCTCTTAAATAATCAAGAAAAAATCTTAGGAGATCATGATATAGATAAAATTCATTCAATCTTAGAATAAGATATTAATTCAAGCATATAAAATTTCTCAATTCATTATGAATCATAAAAAGAATTGTGGTTCCGAAATATCACGATTCATTTAGAAAAATTTTCTCTTTAGTGCACGATAAGAAGAAATATGGCAATGATACCAATCGTAATTCATTTGGATAATAGATGCTAAAAAGGAACATTGAGGATACAAGATCTTGATTTTTATAGAGTAAATCTCAAGTTATAAATCTCGAAAAATCAAGATAAAGCTCATTCAAATTCAAATCATCAAATCAAAATTATTTTCAAGATATTCATAAAAAGATGATAAAATAGATTCATCAAACCAAGAATTTTCAAGAAAAATACTTTTATCTATTTAGTTGTTTCATATAAGTATGCCTTTGTCCTTTTTGTGCCAAAAAATATATATATATCATCAATCATTTAGGATCGAAAAACAAATTTCTTCATAACAACCATCAAGATCATTATGTATAACTTTTAAAATCTCATGCATAAAATGGTATTAAAACATTTAATATTTTCATTCCATCATTTTGCATTTTTATTGAACATAATTTTGAATGATTCTTATAGATAACTAAAACTTATTTAGTTTTAATTTATATGATTAACTTTATCTTAGCATGCTCAAATTTTGTTCATATGTCAAAACCATACATCATGTTTGAAAACCAAAGACAAGGTTTAAAAAAAAATCATCAAGCCTTCCATTCAAAAGTCATGCATCGCCATTAAAAATCAATATGGAAATCGTCAAAATATAAATTCTTGCTTCTCAATCACATATATAAGATTAATCGTACTAGGTGTATAAGCATTAGATTTATATCTAACATTTTACTGCATTAACATAACACATGTAATTTTCAAGAAAATTAATCCTAAACTAAATTAAAAATAACTCAAGAAAGTATTATGTAATATCGAAATAAATTAGTGGGATTTTGATTACCTCATTGTTGTAAGAGGGTGAGGCATAGTTTGCCACCTCGCCTTTCTTGATTTTCTCCTCGTCTTCGGAAGAGCTCAATTCATCCCAACTTTTGTTCTTCTTGCGTTCAAAGCAAGTAGTTCCATTCTTTTTGCTTTTTAATTTTTGTTTCATTTGTAGTTTAAGTTCACCATCACTTGAGCATATGCTCGAGTGGTATTCATGTGTTCTATATCCCAAATCCTTCCTATCATTTGGAAAGTTGTTCTCGAGTTTCTTTTTTGTCACATTGTTCATTTCGTAGGTCATTAGAGACCCAATAAGTTCTTCGAGAGGGAATGTTTTAAGGTCCTTGGCCTCTTGAATGGCCGTAACTTTTGGATCTCAACTTTTTGGAAGGGATCTTAAGATTTTAGTGACTAGTTCAAAATTAGAAAAACTTTTACCAAGAGCTTTGAGTCCATTGATGACATCCGTGAACCGGGTGTACATGTCTCCGATGGACTCACTTGGTTTCATCCGGAAAAGTTCGTAAGAATGCACAAGAATATCGATTTTGGACTCTTTCACTCGGCTAGTGCCTTCATGAGTGACCTCTAGAGTTCTCCAAATATCAAAAGCCGAGTCACACATCGAAATGCGATTAAATTCACTTTTGTCAAGTGCACAATATAAGGCATTCATAGCCTTTGCATTTAAAGAAAACATCTTCTTCTCCAAATCATTCCAATGGTTCATTGGGAGAGAAGACATTTCAAATCCATTTTCGACTATGTCCCATAAATTCAAATCCAAAAAAAGTAAGAAAACTCTCATTCGAGTTTTCCAACAAGTGTAGTCCGTCCCATTGAAAAAGGGAGGACGAATGAGAGAGTAACCCTCTTGAAAGCCATAAAGAGCCATTTCTATTTGGGTGTTAAACCAAAGTAGAAAACCATGGCTCTGATACCAATTGTTAGGACCGGAGCGGCACTAAGAGGGGGGGGTGAATTAGTGCAGCGGTAAAATACGATAAACTTTCGACGATTTAAACACTTACGAGAACTTCATACGATAAAAGCAACGGTTTGTTTGAAACCATTTCGATTGCGTTTTAACTTGAAGGCATATGTAAGAAGGAGACTAAGCAGTATAGCATTAAAGTGCAAATGGTTTGCAGTAATATAAATGATAATAAGTAAATGCAAACTAGAGATTACGCTGATTTTACAGTGGTTCGGTCAAATGACCTACATCCACTTGCGAGGCCCCTCTTCGATGAGGCTCCCACCTTCCACTAGCAAATCTCTTGAAAGTGAAGGGTGAATACCCCTCTTACAACTTTTACAAGCGGTTCACTCTCTTACAGATTTTCAGAAAGAAAGAAGGAGGTGAACACTAGCAAATTGAAAACAAGACAAGCTAACACTTTTCTAAGGCCTTTCTCTCAAACACTTGCTGCTCAAAAAGTTGTTCTCTCAACTGAGATTTGATGGGTATTTATAGGCCTCAAGAGGATTCAAATTTGGGCTTCAAAATTTGAATTCTCTTTGGGTTCCCGTTGCTGGAGGTACCACCGCCCAGCCCAGGCGGTGCCACCGCCTAGGCTAAATCAGCTCACTGGTTGGGCTCCAAACTTGGCCCAAACCAGTCCGAACTAGGGTCCAATTGGCCCCTACTTGGGTTATAGGATTAACACCTAATCCTAACCCTAATTAACATGCTAACTACGAATTTAAAGACATTTTCTAAGCTATTACAAAGTCCGTAAGTCAAGACTTCTTCCTGCGAGCTTCTGGCGAACTTCCGGCGGTCTTCCGATAAACTTTCGGAAACCATTCTGCGGACTCCCGGCAAGCTCCTAGACTTCACGATTTGATCTTGGCGAGTTCCGATGAGCTTCTTCGGCAAACTCCGATCTTTCTCGGCGAGCTCCGCGAACTTCCAATGAACCTTCCGGCGAGCTTCCGAAAAATCCTTCGGCAAGCTCCCTACTCATTCTCGGTTAGTTCCGGCAGCATTCCCGACGAACCTTCGGACTTCCGTCGAACTCTCGAACTCCCAACGAATCCTTCGCGCTTGACTCCGGCACTTTGTTTTGCTTTATGTCTTTGTCGTTATCGTAGTTAATCCTACACACACAAGTAAACACTCTACTCCGATCTAGACAACTATTATAACGCAAATTGACATTCTGTTGCCCGGCACGTCATTGGTTGGCGCTTCGTCCGATTCTTCGGTGCATCATCCTCTCTTGCGGCTTGTTGCCCAATCGGCGGTTGACCTCCGCAACCCCGATATCCTTGGCGTAATTTCGCTCTCCTTGGCCCGATGCCCGACGCCCGAAGCCTTCTGCCATCCAATATCCTGACGTGATCTCCTCCGACGCAACGTCAATTCCTCCTGCGTTAATTGTCTAATCCTGATCGAGTAGACCTGTATCACTCAAAATGTAGTCAAACATTTAAACACAATCAATTAGTTTCATCATCAAAATCTGAGATTCAAGTATTATGTAATTTCAAAATAATTCAAGAGAGTTGAGTTACTTACCTTGTAGTCGAAGCTCGTCAAAGCCCAATTCGCCGTTTCACCTTTGGAAGTTTTTGATTCATCCTTGGTTGCCTTTCTCTTCTTTGGCCTCTTCCTCCGTTCAAGTTCATTGTTTATTTTATATTTTTATTTAATAAACTTATTAAGATTTAGTGTTCGAAGTTCAAGTTCATCATTGTCCTCATCACTTGAGTCATCGCTCAAGTGGTATTCATTTATCCGGAGTTCCAAATCCTTCCTGTTCTTTGGAAGGTGATTTTGTTCATCATGTTCATCATGTACATTGTGAACCATTTCATATATCATCAGCGAACCAATTAGTTTTTCCAGTGGAAAAATATTTAAATCTTTTGTTTCTTGTATTGTGGTTATTTTAGGATCCCACCTTTTTGGAAGGGATCTTAAGATCTTGCTTTTGAGATCAAAATTCGAAAAAGATTTACCAAGAACTCTTAGATTATTGACGACATCCGTGAAACAGGTGTACATGTCACCTATAGTCTCGCTTGTTTGCATTTGAAAAAGCTCAAAATCATGCAATAAAATATTAACTTTCGAGTCTTTGACTCTACTAGTTCCATTTTGCGTGATTTCAAGTGTTCGCCAAATATCAAAAGCCGTTTCGCATGTAGAAATCTGATTGAACTCATTTTTGTCCAAATCGCAAAATAAGGCATTCATAGCCTTTGCGTTTAAAGAAAAATATTTCTTCTCCAAATCCGACCATTCGTTCATCGGTTTAGAGGGATGTTGAAAACCGTTTTCAACGATATTCCATAAATCCAAATTTATAAAAATAAAAAAAACTCTCATTCGAGTTTTCCAATAAGTGTAGTTCAATCCATTAAACAACGGTGGACAAACAACCAATAAGCCCTCTTGAAAGCCATGAAGAGCCATTTCTTTCGGGTGTAAATCCGAAATGAGAAATACCGGGCTCTGATACCAATTGTTAGGATCAGAGCGGCACTAAGAGGGGGGGGTGAATTAGTGCAGCGGTAAAGTACGATAAACTTTTGACGATTTAAACACTTTCAGAAACTTCGTACGATAAAAGCAATGTTTCGTTTGAAACCGTTTCGATTACCTTTTAACTTGAAGGGATACATAAGAAGGAGACAAAGAAGTAGAGCATCAAAGTGAAGATGGTTTGCAGTAATATAAATGACAATAAGATAAACGTAAACCGATTTATAGTGGTTCGGTCATGCGACCTACATCCACTTGTGAAGCCTTCTTCGATGAGGCTCCCAACTTCCACTAGCAAATCACCTTGAAGGGGAAGGATAAATACGCCTCTTACAACCTTTTACAAGTGGTTCACACTCTTACAAATTTTCAAAAAGAAAGAAGGAGGTGAACACTCAAGCAATTGAAAACAAAAACTTGCTAAAGACTTTGCTAAGACTTTTATCTCAATCTCTTGCTTCTCAAAGGTTGTGTTCTCTGTTGAGAATTGAGGGGTATTTATAGGCCCCAAGAGGATTCAAATTTGGGCTCCAAAATTTAAATTCTCTTGGGTTTCCGAGGCTGGCGGTGCCACCGCCTGACCTCTCGGGTGTTGGGTGATGCCACCGCCTAGTCCAGCGGTGCCACTGCTCAGTTCTCGGGTTCTAGGTGGTGCCACCGCCTATTCTGGCAGTGCCACCGCCTACACTATTTCAGCTCACTGGTTGGGCTCCAAACGTGGCCCAAACCAGTCCGAACTCGGGCGCAATTGGCCCCTACTTAGGTTATAAGATTAACATCTAATCCTAACCCTAATTAACATGCTACTATGAATTTAAAGACATTTCCTAAGCTATTACAAAGTCCACAAGTCAAGACTTTTTCCGACGAGCTTCCGGAGAACTTCCGACGGTCTTCCGACGAACTCTCGGAAACCATTCTACGGACTCCTAGCAAGCTCCTAGACTTCACGATTTGATCTTGGCGAGTTCCAACGAGCTTCTTAGGCAAGCTCCGATCTTTCTCGGCGAGCTCCATGAACTTCCTACGAACCTTCCGGTGAGCTTCCGAAAAACCCTTCGGTAAGCTCCCTACTCATTCTCGGCTAGTTCCGGCAGCATTCCCGACGAACCTTCAGACTTCCATCGAACTCTCGAACTCGCAATAAATCCTTCACGTTTGACTCCGACACTTTATTTCGCTTTTTGTCTCCATCGTTATCATCCTGCACACACAAGCCAAAACTCTACTCCGATTTAGACAATTATTACAACGCGAATTGACATTATGTTGCCCGGCACGTCATTGGTTGGCCCGATGCCCGACTTCCGAAGCCTTCTGCCATCCAATTTTCTAACGTGATCTCCTCCAGCGCAACGTCAATTCCTCCTACGTTAACTGTCTAATCCTGATCGAGTAGACCTGCATCACTCAAAACGTAGATTAAATCATAAACACATATCAAGTGGTTTCATCATCAAAATATGAGATTCAACATCTCTCAGGCGGTGCCACAGCTTGCCCTGACGGTGCCACCGTCGGCCATGTTTTGAGGGGCAGAATGGGCTGTTCAATTCGACCTAATTCAGCCTTGTTAAGGGTCCAATTGGGCCCTAACTATGTTAGTGGGATTACCTCCCAATAGAAACTCTATTTTTTATCTAAATACAATAACTAAGACATAATTAGAGCACTTCTTGTTTCAGTATGTCAATTGCTCTTCCGACGAGTTTCCGATGATCTTCCGGTGAACTTTCGATGAAATTCCTACGAACTCCAGACAATGTTTCGGCGGACTCCCGACAAGCTCTTGGACTTTACGACGATCTTCTTGGTGAGTTCCGACGAGCTTTTTTGGCAAGCTCTTGGACCTCTCAGTTGGTTCCGGTAGAACTTATATCGAGCGTCCGGAATTCCAATGAACTCTTGAACTCCTAACGAGATCTCGATATTGACTCTGGCACAACACCTGCTCTATATCTTACTACTATCGTAGGCAATCCTGCACACTTTTCTCAATAGATAGATTAGATCAAACAATTTATAATTGATTTAATTATCAAAATCTAAGATTCAATAGAGAGGTGGAGGAGAATAGGAGAAGGCAACCAAAAAAGGCTCTAGCCTATGAACCACCAGTTCCCTCCTATTTATAGAGGTCTTCTATCAATTTAACCTTAATGGATCCTACCCTATTGGGTATTGGATCTCCATACAACTAACCAAGCATCTTAGATTAGTGGATATCTATCCAATAATCTGTTATGGGCTTTTATTGGATCTCGTCCATGGGATCCAATAATTTAGGGGCTTATTGGATATCCAATAAGATAGAGGCTCCGGCGGATATCTCATATCCGAACCTCTACTCATTGCAATGCCTATCATATATGTATGATCCTCTAGGCCTAATATCGAGCTGGCCATGAGTCATACTTGTCAGAACTCCTTTTGGCTCAGTGAATTATTATCTCCATAATAATTCACTAGACTCATCGACTACGGACGTACTAGGCCACTACGCCGTAGTCCCTAGACAATACAGGGAAATCCAATCCATTGGACCTGTCTATCCTTAGTTACCATATACCTATAGTCCCTCATCCATCTAATATCCTAAAGACTGTATACCTGGAATGGTGCCATCAAACCCATATGATTTCTACTCGAGTCTTGATTTAATCGAATTCTCCCAGAGTACACTTTTTCTCTCTCGATCCGAATGAACCTGGCCAGGGATCTGTTTGAGTAAGAACACATGAGATATTTCTCTCATGATACTGAGAGTGGATGATCCTCTATCGATACTCAATAGCCCTCGTAAGGTTGACTACCACTCCCGATGACCAGCTATACTAGATTTGGGACATCCAAACCTATAAGTTTGATATCAAAGAATGGAGCACTCATACAGGACATCCTCGATGTCTTAAGTCTAAGGACCAGATACACCACTAGGACTACGAAATCTTTGTCTGATAATAAGGTATCATCAACCATCCAGCATTCTATAAGCGGATCAATCAGTAAACTCATTCTCCAATGAGCACCTGTACTATATCCTAGTGTCCCCACACAAGTAGCTATGAGACCAGTTGTATCCATCATATGGACGGGTATATAGCACACCAGTCTGTCCGGTTATCTCGATGTCCCTCTTCAGTAACCTATGACCGAGATTATTTAGGATCTGTGTTTAAAGCCGAATATATCTAATTATCTTGATCTCATCACGATCTGATTCCCATTGCATAGATCCAAGGACATCACAATAAATACATGCATATATGCAACAAGCAATATAAAGTGATAAATGTAATAAATATAATAAGCCAAAAAGATTGTGTGTCGAGTCACACGTGTGATCACTCACGTGATTGGCTTGTAGAGCACATATGACTTGCAATCTCTCTCTTGACCTAAAGCCAATCACCTATGTGTCTGATCCCCATCAGACCCTTGTGACGCTCAAAGACAATCTAAGACAATGTCTTTGTTAGTGGATTTGCAATGTTATCTTCGGATGGAACTCTTTCCACTACTACATCTCTTTGGGTCATGATCTCTCTAATAAGTTGAAACCTCCTCAGAACACTTTTGATGAGACCTAAGTTCCCTTTTTTGAGCAATCGCCCTGTAATTGTCACAATATAAGGGAATCGATTCTTTGCTGCTTAGCACGACTCATAGATCTATGATGAACTTGTTCATCCAGACTTCCTCCTTTGCTGCCTCTATTGCAACAATGTACTCCACCTCTGTGGTTGAGTCAACAGTAGTATCTTGCTTGGAACTTTTCTAGCACACTGCTCCTCCATTCAAGATGTACACATACCCCGAATTAGACTTGCTATTATCAACATCAGATTGAAAAATTGAGTCTGTGTAGCCTTCAACCCTAAGGCTACTATCTCCATATACTAGTAAAAGATCCTTAGTCCTTCTCAAGTACTTAAGGATACACTTTACTGCTTTCCAGTACTCTAAGTCTGGATCCACTTGATACCTACTCTTGACACTTAGAGCATGTGCTATATCAAGCCTACTACATAGCAGGACATACATGATAGACCCTATTGCTGATGTATAGGGTATCATATCCATATTCGCCCTTTCTTCAGGAGTTTTTAGGGACATACTCCAAGAAAGCAATATCCCATGTCTCATCAGTATAAGACATCTCTTAGAATTTTTCATGACAAACCTTTTGACAATAATGTCTATGTACTTGGACTAGGATAAGCCAAGCATCCTCTTGGATCTATCTCTATAGATCTAAATCTCCAAGATATAGGATGCTTCCCATAAGTCCTTCATGGAGAAATGTCTAGATAACTAAGCATTTACTATAGATAGCATTCCTATATCATTCCCAATGATCAGGATGTCATCCACATATAACACTAAAAAGGTGATAGCGCTCCTACTTACCTTCCTGTACACATAAGGCTTATCTTCGTTCTTAACAAAGTTATAAGATCTTATTACCTCATCAAATCTTATGTTCCAACTTCGAGAAGCTTGCTTTAGTCCATAAATGGATCTAAGTAACCTGCATACCTTATCTAGGCAATCTTTGGATACGAATCCCTCAAGTTGTATTATATGCAACTCCTCCTCAAGGTTCCCATTGAGGAATACAGTTTTTCACATCCATCTATCAGATTTTATAATCATAGTGTGTTGCAATAACCAATAGAATTCGGATGGATTTTAGCATTGCTACGGGTGAGAAGGTTTCATCATAGTCAACAACTTGCCTTTGACGATACCCCTTAGCAACTAGTCTTGCTTTATAGGTCTATACCTTTCCAGCTACTCTGATCCTTTTCTTAAAGATCCACTTGCAACCGATGGGTATAATACTTTCGGGCACATCAACTAGGTTCCAAACCTTGTTGGAGTACATAGAATCCATCTCAAAATTCATGGCTTTTTGCCACTTCCCGGAGTCTATACTCATAATAGTCTCCTCGTAGGTATGAGGATCAATGTCCTCAACAACCTTTCCTCTAATATATCCCACATATCTCTCAAGAGGATGGGATACTCTGTCAGACCTATGTAAAGTTGGAACTTGTGTATTAGGTACCTGAATAGACTCAGGCTGTAGAGTGGTGCTTGAGCTAGGTTCTCCATCCTCGCTCAACTCTATCATGCTCCCACTGTCTTTGCCAAGAATGTGTTCCTTCTCAAGAAATATCGCTCTCTTAGCTACAAAGACCTTTTGGTCCTCAAGATAATAGAAATAATACTTGTTAGGATCGGGGTCGGCACTAAGAGGGGGGGTGAATTAGTGTAGTGGAAAAATAATGTCAGTTTAAAAACTTCATTACGATAAAACTGGTTTCACAAAGATGTTAACTTGAAAGCGTGTTTGTAAAAGAGTAGTGGATGTAAAGAGCAAGTAAGAAGGTTTGCAATTAAAGTAAATTACACAAATAAAAAACAAACCAGATTTTAGAGTGGTTCGGTCGTCGTGACTTACATCCATTTCGCCAATTCCTCTTCCGTCAAGGCCACCGGCATCCACTATTGGTCTTCCTTCAATAAGCGAAGACCAACCACCTTTTATAACCTTCTTCTCCTTTTCTCGGGTTTAGGAGAC
Source organism: Musa acuminata AAA Group (assembly GCF_036884655.1). Lineage (NCBI taxonomy): Eukaryota > Viridiplantae > Streptophyta > Magnoliopsida > Zingiberales > Musaceae > Musa > Musa acuminata. The sequence goes on along the minus strand of NC_088343.1, from coordinate 28,650,865 downwards.
AACCCTTACAAGCACTCACTCCTCTCTTACCGAATTCTAATCTTAGAGTGGAGGAGGGAATTTCTAAAGCGATTGTAGCAGCCTTTCTTCACTTTTAAACTCTCTGTGCTTGTGTATTTTAACCAAGGATGAGAGGGATATTTATAGGCTTCAAGTTGATTCAAACTTGGAGCCTAAAAATATCTCATCCCGGGTTTCTCGGGCACGGGCGGTACCACTGCCTACATTGGGCGGTACCACCGCTAGTGTCAATCTAACACTAGGCGGTACCACCGCTAGTGTCAATCTGAAATTGGGTGGTACCACCACTAGGGAGGCTATTCTGGGTGGTACCACTGCCTAGACTAGCGGTACCATTGCTTGGTACCCTGCCAGGGGTTATATAACTGCCCAGACTGGTGGTACCACCGCTAGACATAATCTCGAAGATTGTGCCACGACGGTGAGACTTCTTGGGGCACTGTTTAGGCCTCTCATTGGGCCCAACACAGTTCTTACATGGGCCTAGCTAGCCCCTAGGCCCAAATCCAAACCTAATTACATGCTCACTACGATTCCTAAGACATTTGCTAAGCTAAATAAGTCTCTATATCTTGGTTTCTTCCAGCGAGCTTCCGGCAAACTTTCGACGATCTCTCGGCAATTTTCCGATGGACACCCGGCAAGCTCCTGGACTTCACGATGATCTTCTTGGTGTGTTCCGACGAGCTTCTCCTGCAAGCTCTGAGACTTCTTGGCTGGTTCTGCCAGAACTTTCAACGAACGTTCGGACTTCCGACGAACTCTCGAACTCCCAACGAAGTCATGTCCTTGATTCCAGGACTTCATTTTGCTTCATGCCTTGCTATCGTAGTTAATCATACACATATAAAAACATATTTCGATCTAGAAAATTAATACTAAGCATTAATCATATTGTCTAGCATGTCATTGGTCCCTCGACGCTTCGTCCGATTATTCAGTGCATCGTCCTCTCTTGTGGCCTATTACCCAATCGGTCAATTGACTCCGCAACTCCGATATCCTTGGTGCAATATCCACTCTTCTTGGCCCAATGCCCGAATCTATGGCCCGAAGCCTTCTGTCAATACGTCGACCGATCCATTGGCTCGACGTCTAATCTTTTGACATGTTTTCCCCCAGCCCAACATGATTCTTCCTGCTTTAATTGTCTCATCCTGATCGAAGGATCCTACGTCACTCAAAATGTAGATTAAATTATAAACAATTATCAATTGGTTTCATCATCAAAATATGAGATTCAACAATCTTCCCCTTTTTTATTGTGATAACCAATTGATGATGGAGTTAACCTTAACTCCCGGAGTTTAAACAAACTCCCCCTATCAATATGCCATATTGATAGAGACTCTTGGATTCAAAAATCCAAGCAAACATGTCATGATCAAATCATGCATAACATCAACATACTTCTCCCCCTTTGTCATCAACAAAAAGGAGAAGTTCAATTCTCATGTGTTTAGAGATACAAGTTCAAATCATTGCATAATAAACATAATCTTCAGTTTTATCATCATGCAAGCTAGCAAGAATTTTGAGGTGTTCAAGAAAGCAACCCTTGCTTCTTGAAATATGCAAGTTTGTAAATTTTGCTAGGTGTGTAAGTTTAGCATGTTTTGCTTCTTGAGATAAGCAAGATAGCAATGTTACTTCTCTTGAGATTGGAAGCTAGCAAAAATTTAGGTGATGTTCAAGATAGCAAGTTTTACATCATACAAGCTAGCAAAAATTTAGCAAAAATTTAGCAAGTGCTATATCATGTTAGAACATGCAAGCTATCAAGTTTTAGATATGCAAGTTTTATAACATACAAGCTAGCAAATTTAAAGATGTGCAAGATGGCATATTTGCTTTTCTTTGCGATGTGCAAGATAACATATTTTTGCATCTTCTTGAGATTTCAAGCTAGCAATTCTTGGTAATGTTCAAGATGGCAATTTCTTCTCTTTTGAGAAGTGCGATTATTTTTGCTTCCTTTGCAAATATGCAAGCTAACAAAATTTTACATTATTTTACAACATGGAAGCTAACAATTTGAGATGTTCAAGAATATGCAAGTTTTTTCTTCTCTTTTGAGAAGTGCAATTTTTGCTTTCTTCTTGAAATGTGCGAGCTAGCATATTTTATCTCCCTCTTTGTCATTGTCAAAAAGAAGGGAAGACCCTTTATATTAATTTTTAGATTATGACAAAGGTAAAGTATCAACCTTATTTCAATATGTTTTTGCATCATTATGATTTTAACTTGAAATATGCACAATTTCAAAACCTTACATGTGTATCCTTACTTCATGCATGATATAAATAAATCAATCATCACTATGGGCATATCATACATGATATTCAAGCATTCATGATACACATTTTGGCAACATGATCATAGCTTTTCAAATGATGGTATCTAAATGTCAAAATTCATTACATCCTATCATGCATGATCATTAACTTCTCATTTGTATTTCATGCATAATTTCATTTCATCACATTCGAAATATCAAGAGAATTTTGGTAATGAGATAAACATTTCATGAATACAAGAAATTTTACATAATAAAATTCAAGTCATAAATTCTCAAGATGTCAAGTAGCATATCATGGTTAATTTGAATACATAATTTTTGATGAATAACAAGAAGAATCATAGCATAAAAAAATCTTGATTCATAGAAAAATATCATGTATCGAATATCGAGAAATTAAGATAATGATTAAAAATTTTTCGTAAGTTATATTTAAGAGAAAAATCATCATTCAATTTCAATTCATTCAATTTGTCAAATCAACATTTCTTGGGTATGCATGATATCAAAACATTTCTTGGGTATGCATGATATAACATGCATACTTTCAAAAATCGAAAGGAGAAGGGAAGAATTCAAATGTACAAAGATTTCAACCATCTCATAAACAAATGAAGGATCAAGTCATGTATTCAAAATTCCATGAATCATTTTGACAAATCTCCTTTTAAATAATCAAAATGATCATAAAAGAAAATCTCATGTTATTTCAAGAAATTAAGATTATGATTTTGATAAAAGTCATTTTAAATTCAAATCATCAAAATCATCAAAATCTCAACATTACTTTCAAGAGATTCAAAATGGCATAAATATTTTTATTAATCTCTTAGTGAAAAATCGATAAGGTAGGGATTTGAGAAGTTTTCAAGAAAAATACTTTTCTCTCTTTTTGTTTCAACTTATTGATTGATTTCATACATGCATGTTCATTTCTTTTATGTCAAATCCATGCATCATTCATTAACGCTGAAAAAGAACTTTCAAAAGATCGCAAAGTTCGATAATCACAAAAATCATCATGCATAATTTCGAAAGAAAAAATCATTAAGCATGATCATTATGCATTACTTAAAATCAAATTGGTTTCAAAATATTCAATAATTTCATTGCATAATTACATCATTATGCATCATCAAAATTGATTCCATAAAGCATTTTCGATCAAGATCATTTTGTTTGTTGTAGACATGCATTTTTCTTTTTAGGTGAATCAACTTTTCATGCTTAGTTTCCATACAAAAGCCATGCATCATCATTAAGCATGATTTCAAACTTCTTAATATTTTCATTAAGACATCAAGCATGGTTTCAATGAAAATAGAAAATTATCAAGATACACATTATTTATTCTTGAGGAAATATGCATAGGATCATTAGATTTAAATCTAACATTTTGTTCATTTAACATAACACATGCAATTTTCATGATTATTTTCAAAATTACTAGCATGATAAACATGATTCCTAATTTTTTATATTTTCATAACATTATTAAACATGCAATTTTTAAGAAAAATATTTTTTTTCTAAACTAAATAAAAAAAGGAAATGCATTATGAAAAGCATCATATAATTTCAAAATAAATTAAGGGAGTTTCGATTACCTCATCGTTGAAATCCATTAAGGTGTAGTTTGCCACCTTGCCTTTGTTGATTTTCTTCTCATCTTCGGAGGAGTTCGATTCCTCCTAAGTTTTATTCTTTTTATTGCATTCAAAGCAAGTAGTTCCGTTCTTTTTGCATTTTAATTTTTATTTTATGAACTTTTGAGATTTCATTTGTAATTTTTATTCACCATCACTTTATGCTCGAGTGGTCTTCAAATGTTCTATATCAGAAATCCTTCCTGTTCTTTGAAAGGTGGTTCTTGGTTCTTCATGTGTATTACACGTCATTTCATAGGTCATCAAAGACCCTATTAGTTCTTCAAGAGGGAAATAATTCAAATCTTTTGATTCTTGTATTGCCGTTACTTTCGAATTCCAATTTTTAGTTAGAGATCTTAAAATTTTGTTAACAAGTTCAAAATTCGAAAAGTTTTTACCAAGAGCTTTTAAACCATTGATGACATCCGTAAAACGAGTGTCAATGTTGTTGAATCTCGGATTTTGATGATGAAGTTAATTATCATTTGTTTATCTAATCTATATGTTGAGAAAAGTGTGCAGGATTAACTACAATGGCAGTAAGACATGCAGCAGATGTTATGTCGGAGTCAAGATCAAGATCACATTGAGAGTTTGAGAGTTCGTCGGAATTCTCGACGTTCATCGGAAGTTCTGCGGGAACCAGCTGAGAAGTCCAGGACCTTGCCATAGAAGCTCATTGGAACTCACCAAGAAGATCGTCTTAAAGTCCAGAAGCTTGCCGGGAGTCTACCGGAGCATCGCCGAGGGTTCGTCGGATGTTCATCGGAAGTTCATTGGAAGCTCGTCGGAAGAGCGATTGATGCACTAGAACACGAATTGCGGTAATGATGTCTTAATTGTCATAGTTAGAGTGTAGATTAAGTTAAGATTGGGAGGTGATCCCACTAACTTAATCAGGGGCCAATTGGGCCCTTAACAAACCCAAATTGGGCCGAATGGAATAGCCCTTCGGCCCTTGAAATCTCGGCCGACGGTGGCACCGCCTGGAAGACTCGGTCTCCCATGATTTCTGGGCAATGGTACCGCCCCTGTCAGGCGGTGGTACTGCTGACAGTTATTACTGCCAGTAGTGGTACCACCCCTGTCAAGCGGTGGTACCGACAGAACTCGGTCTTCGAGTGCTGTCAGGTAGTAATATTGCCCATATTAAGCAGTAGTACCGTCCAATGCCCGATGATAGGCAGTAGTACTGCCTAGTAATGGCGGTGGTACCACCAGGACCTTAGAAATCTGGGATTAGACACTTTTTGGCTCCATTTTTGAATGCCATTAGGGTCTATAAATACCGCACACTTTCCTACATGAAAGAAAAATGAAATTCTTGAAATACTCTTGAGTCTTGAAGCCTTAAAGTGTTGTAAAAGTTAGAGTTCTCCTCCTTCTTTCTAAGTATTGAGATCATCCAAGAGAGGAGTGAAAACTTGTAAGGGTTGTCTCCTAAGCCCGGCAAAAGGAGAAAAGCTGTAAATGGTGGTTGGCTTTGCCTATTGAAGGAAGGCCTCTAGTGGACGTCAGTGACCTCGTCAGAGGAGGAAGCCAATAGTGGATGTAGGTCACAATGACCGAACCACTCTAAAATCTCGGTTTGCATTTATTTTGAGCATCTTTCCTTTATAGCAAACTGCCTCTCCTCGTTACTATGCTTTAAATACATCTACATTCGCTTGATGTAAAACATCTTCCGAGATCAGCTTTCTACGAAGACTTTACGAAATCTATGTTTTTTCATTAGTGTGATTTACATTGCTGCAAATCACCTTAGTCCTATCTTGCATTTTCACTTAAGACTTCAAGCTCAAATTCCTTCCGAAATGAATTGAGTTGAAATCATTCTCGTTGAATTAGCTTTAATCGAAATAAGGTTTTTGAAATAGCAAAACTTTTCTACTGCACTAATTCACACCCCCCCCCCTCTTAGTGCGCTCTTGATCCTAACACATGTCAACAATGGTTTCACTTGGCTTCATTCAAAAAAGTTCAAAATCATACATTAAAAAATTATTTTTTGAATCTTTTAATCTACTTGTGCCTTCGTGAGTGGTTTCAAGAATATGCCAAATGTCGAAAGCCGTTTCGCAAGTAGAAACCCAATTAAACTCATTTTTATCTAAGGCGCAAAATAAGACATTGATAGCCTTTGCATTTAGAGAAAAAGTCTTCTTCTCCAAATCATTCCAATGGTTCATTGGAAGAGAAGACCTTTGAAAATCAAATTCGACTATGTTCCATAAATTGAGATTCAAAGAAAGCAGGAAAACTCTCATTCGAGTTTTCCAATAAGTGTAGTCTATCCCATTGAAAAAGAGAGGACAAATGAGAGAGTGACTCTCTTGAAAGCCGAAAAGAGCCATTTCTCTTTGGGTTTTAAACCAAATGAGAAAACGAGGCTCTGATACCAATTGTTAGGATCGGGGTCGGCACTACGAGGGGGAGTGAATTAGTGCAGTAGTAAAATAACGTCGGTTTAAAAACTTCGTTGCGATAAAATCGATTTTGTAAAGATTTTAACTTGAAAGCGCGTTCGTAAAAGAGTAGTGGATGTAAAGAGCAAGTAATGAGGTTTGCAATTAAAGTAAATTGCACAAATAAAACACAAACTAGATTTTAGAGTGGTTCGGTCGTTGTGACCTACATCCACTTCGCCAATTCCTCTTCCGTCGAGGCCACCGGCATCGACTATTGGTCTTCCTTTAATAGGCGAAGACCAACCACCATTTACACCCCTCTTCTCCTTTTCTCGGATTTATGAGACAACCCTTACAAGCACTCACTCCTCTCTTATAGAAATCTAAACTTAGAGTGGAGGAGGGAATTTCTAAAGAGATTGTAGCAACGTTTCTTCACTTTTAAACTCTTTGTGCTAGTGTATTTTAACTAGGGATGAGAGGGGTATTTATAGGCTTCAAGTTGATTCAAACTTGGAGCCAAAAAATATCTCATCCCGGGTTTCCTAGGCATGGGTGGTACTACCACCTGCGTTGGGCGGTACCACCGCTAGTGTCAGTCTGACACTAACACTACACTAGCGGTACCACTGCCTGACAAGGGCGATACCACCGCTGGTAGGTAATAACTACCGACGGTACCACCACATAGTCTGGGTTGTACCAGCACCTAGTCTGGGTAGTACCATTGCCTAGACCACCTGGGAGAATGGGTCACCAAGCGGTGCTACTGTCGGCCCTAGCGGTGCCACCATTGGCCATGATTTCAGGTGCTGAATGGGCTATTGCAATCCGGCCCAATTCAGCCATATTAAGGGCCTAGTTGGCCCCTAATTAAGTTAGTGGGATCACCTCTCAATCCTAACTTAATTTATGATTCTAACTATGATTAAGACAAGCAATTAGTCCAGTATGTCGATTTCTCTTTCGGCGATCCTTCGGCGAACTTCTCGACGAATCTTCCGGCGTGCTTCCGGTGAACTCCCGATAAACTCTCGGCTAGTCTTCCATCATGCTTCTAGCGATCTCCCGACGAGCTTTCGGCGAGTCTTCCAGCGTGCTTCCGGTGATCTCACGATGAACTCTCGGTGAGCTCCTGGTATATAGTCTGAATCTTCGACTCTGGCCCATCATCTGTTTTACGCCTTACTGCTATCGTAGTTAATCCTGCACACATATCTCAGCACATGGATTAGATTAAATAATTTATCAATTGATTTCATCATCAAAATTTGAGATTCAACAATCCCCCTTTTTGATAATGACAACCAATTGGTGAAGGAGTTAATCTTAACTCCCCCTATCTATATGCCATAATTGAGAAAAGACACTTTTGAATTCAAGACCTTTGAATTCAAGCATCAAATTGATAAGTTAGACTTATTATCATCATGCACATCATGATTTACCAAATCTAAAGATGATACCACGTATTTGTCAATAGAAATGATGTCAAGGCATGACATCCATTTTCAAGTCCAAATCACAAAAATTTTCAACATCAAAGTAAGCACGATATTGCATCATCATACTCATCATTTGAAGAGATAACATGAAAATTTTCAGCATTAAAGCACAGAATCATCAAAGTAAGCAGCATTTTAAGTTTACAACATCAAGGTAAACAACAAAGTAAGTAAATAAAAGAGAGGAATTTTATCCATTTCTCCCCCTTTGTCATCAGTAAAATGTCATACACAATTATTTAGGTGGTGGCAAGTCAAAATATCTAAACAATGTATTGAGTTGTTGATGAATCTACTGCAACTCAGTTAAAATTTGACCTTGGCATTGTTCAAGTAGATCATGACATTGTTCAAATCGATCCATCCAAGTCCCTATATCGTCGATAGATGAGGGAGGTGCTTACTCTATTGGAGGTGATACCTCAAGGGGACCAGTTGGAGGAGATTAATTACCCCTAAAAATTGGTGTTTTAGGTTCAGGTTCAGGTTGGAGGGGATAAGTCCTTCTAGGTAGTCTAGTCCATATACCATTTTTGAATGTACATCTCAACCATCGAAGTAGGTTTCTATTTATGATACTAAATCTATCTAGTTTTATAACTTCTTCGTCGGGTGGGATAACAATATCATAGGCATGGAGTAGTCTCGTGATTAGGCCACCATATGGAAGCATCATGTTCTTTTTTGATAGTTAAATCATGTTTTGTTAGATTTGTTAGGAAAAGAGTCAGCACTAAGAGGGGATTGGGGGGGGGGGGGGTGGGGGGTGTGTTAATTAGTACAGCGGAAAAAATTACATCGGTTCAAAACTTCGTTACGATTAAATCTGTTTTCGACAAAAAACTATTTCGTAAAGTTATTAAATTTAAAAGCAAATGAAAGAGTGTAGTGGTTGTAAAGCAAGTAAAGTGGTTTACAGTAAAGTAAATTACACAAGAGAAACACAAACCAGATTTTTATAGTGGTTTGGTCATCGTGACCTACATCCACTTTGCTGATTCCTCTTCCATTGAGGCCATCGGCATCCACTATCGGTCTTCTCTTAATGGACAAAGATCAACTACCCTTTTACACCCCTCTTCTCCTTTTCATAGGTTCAGGAGATAACTTTTTACAACCCTCTTTTACAAGGTATCCCTCTCACACCTCCCTTAGAACTCTCTCTAAGCTTTAGGAGGAAACTCAACTTTCTAAGGTTTACAACTTTAGAATCATAGGGTTTTGCTCAATATTTCTTGCTTATCCATGCAGGAATAGCTGGGGTATTTATAGGCCCCAAATGGATTCAAATTTGGAGCCTAAAATTTAAACCTCCAAAATTTCAGGGTACGGGCGGTACCATCGCCTACACTGGGCGATACCACCGCCTATAGCCTGACACAGTGTGGTACCACCACCTACACTGGACGATACCTGCTAGTCATAGGTGCTCAGCAAGCCAATCATATGAGTGATGGCACGTGTGACTTGATACAGAATCTTTTTACTTATTATATTTTGACGTATATCACTTTATAACTATTGCATATGTGCATATATATATTGTGATGTCCTTGGATGTGTGCAATGGGAATCGGATCATGATGAAATCACTATAATGAGATCGATTCACCTTTAAACACATATCGTAAATAATCCTGGTCATAGGTTACTCGAGAGGGACATCGTGATAACCGGACAAACTAGTGTGTTGTATACCCGTCCATATGATGGATGCAGCTGGTCTCATAGCTGCTCGTGTAGGGATACTAGGGATACAGCACATGTGCTTACTGGAGAATGAGTTCACTGATTGATCCGTTTACGGAATGCTGGATGGTTGATGATGCCTTATTGTCAGACAGCGATTCCGTAGTCCTAGTGGTGTATCTGGTCCTTAGACTTGAGACACCAAGGATGTCCTATATGAGTGGTCCACTCTTTGATACCAGACATATAGGTTTGGCTATCCCAGATCTAGTACAGTTGGTCATTGGGAGTGGTAGTCGATCTTACGAGGGCTATTGAGTGTCGATAGAGGATCATCCACTCTCGGCGTCATGAGAGGAATATCCCATGTGTTCTCGCTCAGACAAATCCATGGCTAGGGTCATTCGGGTTGAGAGAGAAAGAGTTCTCCGGGAGAATCCGATTAGAGCGAGACTCGAGTAGAAACCGTATGGGTCTGACAACTCCATGCTCGATATACGGTCTCTAGGATATTAGATGGATGAGGGACTATAGGTACACGATAACTGAGAACAGACAGTTCTAATGGATTGGATTCCTCTATATCGTTTGGGGACTATGGCGAAGTGGCCTAGTACGTCCGTAGTCGATGAGTTGAGTGAATTATTACAAAGATAATAATTCACTGAGTTAGAAGGAGTTCTGACAGGTATGACTTATGGCCAGCTCAATATTGGGCCTAGAGGGTCACACACATATGGTAGGCATTGCGATGAGTAGAGGTTCGGATATGAGATATCCGACGGAGCCCTTATCTTATTAGATGCAGATCCAATACCCACTAGGGGAGGACCCATTAGGGTTTGACAGGGGACCTCTATAAATAGGAGGGATTCAGAGCTTCATAGGCTAGAGCCTTTGCTTGCCTTTCCTATTCTCCTCTCCCTCTCCACCTCAGAGCAGGCCTGGAGTTTTGAGGAGCGTCGTCGCAACCCTGCTGTGTGGATCACCGCTAGAGAGGAGGACGCTTAACCTCCTTCACCCTCTCCTAAGGATCTGCAAGGAAACAAGGATATAAGATCTCCCTAGGTAACACAATCTACTCTATACGCAGTTTTGAGTTTCGCGGATTTTGCACACCAATCTTCGCACGACGACGAACATCTTTTTGGGAATCGGGGATTTTGTTTTCTTGTTCTTCCGCTACGCATATGATGTCACCCCAAGATTTCCCAATAATACCACCGCCTGCAGCCTGACACAGGGTGGTACCACCGCCTAGACACTCTCGGAGATTGAGTCTTGGTGGTACCACCACCCAGACTAGCGGTACCACCGCTTGACATAGTCTCGGAGATTGTGCCACGATGGTTTCACTTGTTTGGTCACTGTTTGGGCCTTTCTCTTGCCACAACACAGCCCAAACTTGGCCCAACTATCCCCTAATTGGGTTGGTCTAATTCTAATCCCTATTATGTGCTAACTATAAATTTTAAGATATTTACTAAGCAAAACAAAGTCTGTAAGTCTAGGTTTCTTCCGGCGAGTTTCTGGCGATCTTCCGACGAACTTCCGACGATCTCTCGGCAATGTCCTAGCAGACTCCCGGCAAGCTCTTGGACTTCATGATGATCTTCTTAGTGAGTTCCAATAAGCTTCTTTAGCAAGCTCTGGGACTTCTCGGTTAATTCCGAAAGAACTTCTGACGAACTATCACGGACAAACTTCTAAACAGGATATTCGATGTAATGCTTATATATGTCCGTGTATTTTGGTATGTTCATGCTTTACACAACATGTAGAGGGATGGCCAAAGGCTTAATAGTCCCATTTTAGTTGGGTTTGGTGGTCGCTTTAGGCTTGTAAATAAAGGTTGTGTCATGTGGACACTTTGAGAGATTTTCGATCTATAGTGGACTATTTTACCCTTTGTTGTGCTACTGTTCAGAGCTTGTAAAGTCTGTTTGTAATTTACATTGTCTATAAAGTGTTTCCTGGAATGTTTGCTTGTGGATCCCGAGTGAGGCATTTTCTCTAACCCGTTTTCTCTTTTATGGGTCCTAAGGGACCATGGGAGGCTTCGGGGAGGCTGACCTTTGCGGACGGACACGCAAGGGTGCCGCACTACTTAGGCAAAACTAGCTAACTCCGTGACAGATGGTATTAGAGCGGGACAAGTACTCATAGAAACACTTAGCATGCAAACGTGGGGGACCTAGCGGGGCTGCGTTGAGGGCAGTCAGCACACACGTGACCGTTTGGGGGAAAATGGGCATGGAGATGTAGGGAAAAGGAGTCGCTTAGAGGAGCATGCACCTAAGATTGGTATTCAAAAGAATGGCCAACCCTTCGCGTAAGAGGCACCACGAGAACAGGCAAGCTTGGAAGAATACGAAGTGCACAAAGGTTGGGATGGGTGAGTTTGAGCTATGGCTCAACGTTGACAACTATACTTGATGGTACTTAAGGCAAGCGAGGCGCTTAGTAAAGGATGAGACCATACAAGGTGGAATGAGTTGCTCAGCGACCGTAAGAGTTGTGCAAAGCTCACAGAGGTGAGGCGAATTGCTAAATCAAAGAATTCGGTACTCATATATGGGCTTGTATGCGGACGATGGAATGTTCGCAGCCATCCCAAGGCGACTGAAACTCGGCGCCATGGAGCATTGAAACTTTCTCTTCGGCATGTGAATGATACATTCGTAGGAGGCTGAAGTGTGCAATGAGTTCAGCATATTGCTCGGCCTTGAGTGGTGCAGCGGGGGCTGTATTGACGTGGAGTCGCAATCTAGCAAATACATTTGCAGGAGGCAGAACAATGCACAGTTTGTTCGTAAATCGGAGTAGTCCAAGGGGATGATGGTCTTCGAAACAAAGAGAGATATTGCTCCAACGGGACAGTTATCCAGGAGAGATAAGTCCCGGCTTTCTAGAGGGAGAATCATGTGGGACGGACCTCATATGTTGAGGAGGAGTACCTCAACAAATAACAACTCCACGAAGCTCAATGGACTGAATAAGCGGCGAGGAGTCGTCGCCTGATCTCACTCGAGAGAATGCATTGATGAATGCATTGCGAGATTAAGTGGGGGAGCGACCCAAAGCAACACAAAGGTAGGCACACTTGGAGTCGATATGGAGATCCGACTCAAGGGAGGGCTGATCCGTGGAATGGTTGGCGCGAGGACCACCATCAACTCAATGCAAAACGAGGAGCGGAGCTACTTGAGTGTAAATTAGCGAAGTACCCAAGTCGCATGAAGGTGTTGAATCTCGGATTTTGATGATGAAACAAATTGATTGTGTTTATATATTTAACTACATTTTGAGTAATGCAGGTCTACTCGATCAGGATTAGACAATTAAGGCAGGAGGAATTGACGTTGCGCCGGAGGAGATCACATTAGGATATTGGATGGCAGTTTTAGGATCGAGAGCACTAAGAGGAGGGGGGGGGGGTGAATTAGTGTAGCGGAAAACTTTCTGCGATTAAAATCGAAAGCTGCGTTCGAACGATAAAAATGATTTCTTTGTAAAATCCGATTCTAAGCAAGATGATATTAAAGTTAATTTATGCAGGGAGTTTGCAGCTATGATGAAAACCAGAATATAGGCGCAAGTTGAAATCCGACGTTCGTACAAAGAAACTGATTTACGTCTAAGTGCTGATTTGTAAATCACTTGATTAGGCAAGATGTAGTTTAAGCAAGAGTATGAAGGCAGTTTGCAGTTATGGTAAAGCTCAAAACGTAAACGCAATCAGCAATATGATGATCGTACGAAAAAGCAGATTTACGTCTAAACGCTGATTCGAAAAGTAAAAGGTTTGAAACCCGATCGTAAAAGCACAGAAGGCAGTAAGCTTTAGAGGAGGTTTGCAGTAAAGATAATATACTCAAAGTAAAAGCAAACCGAGATTTAGAGTGGTTTGGTCAATCTTGACCTACTCCACTTTTGGCTTCCTCCACCGATGAGGTCACCGACGTCAACTAGAGGCCTTCCTTCAATAGGCGAAGGCCAACCACCCTTTTACAGTTTCACTCCTTTTGACGGGCTTAGGAGACAACCCTTACAGAAATTTTCTCTCCTCTCTTTATAACTCAAAACTTGAAGAACAGAGGGAGGAGAACTTTTGGCCTTTACAACAATTTTGAGCTCTAAGAATCATAGAACGATGTCAAGATTTCGAGTGTTACTTGCTTCCTTTCAATGCTGAATGGGTGGGGTATTTATAGGCCCCAACCCAGTTCAAATTTGGAGCTCAAAACTGTCAATTCCCGGAATTCTAGGATCAAGCGGTTGCACCTCCTGACTGGGGCGGTTGCACCGCCTGGCAGAGCTCGAAGACTGAGCCTCTGGGCGGTGCCACCTCTGTCAGGGGCGGTTGCACCTCTCTGCCAGAGCTCGAAGACCGAGCTCAGGCGGTTGCACCTCTTGATTGGGGCGGTTGCACCGCCTGCCAAAGCTCGAAGACCGAGCTCAGGTGGTGCTACCTCCTGTTAGGAGAGGTTGCATCGCCCAGTCTCGCTTGGAGACTGAGCCCAGGTGGTTGCACCTCTTGGCTAGGGCGGTTGCACCTCCCACAGCAATCAAGGTCCGAATGGGTTGATCCATTCGGCCAATTTGGGTCTTTCAGGGGCCCAATTGCCCCAAGATTAAGTTAATGGGATCACCTCCCATTTCCAACTTAATCATTGTGCTAACTACGAATTATCCAAAGACATTTACTGCAACTTGCTCCGGTGCGTCAATCGCTTCTTCCAGCGAGCTTCTGGCGAACTTCCGTCGATGATCCGATGAACCCTCGGTGATGCTCCTACGGACTTCCGACAAACTCCTGGACTTGCGACGATCCACTTGGCGAGTTCCGATGAGCTTCTTTGGCAAGCTTATGGACTTCTCGGATTTGTTCCCGCAGAACCTCCGACGACAGTCCGAACTTCCGTCGAACTCTCGAACTCCCAACATGATCATTGTCTTGACTCCGGCGCAACTCCTGTTGCATGTCTTTCTTCCATCGTAGTTAATCCTGCACACTTAAAACAAAACTTCGATCGAGACAATTAATCCTAAGCAATTAACCAAGTTGTCCGGCATGTCATTGGTCCCTCGACGCTTCGTCCGATTCTTCGGCGCATCGTCCTCTCCTGCAGCCTATTGCCCAATCGGCCAGTTGACTCCGTAACTCCGATATCCTTGGCACAATACCCGCTCTTCTTGGCCCGATGCCCGAGTCCACGGCCCGAAGCCTTCTGTCGATACGTCGACCGATCCACCGGCCCGACGTCCAATCTTCTGACATGTTCCTCCGGCACAACATGATTTTCCTGCTTTAATTGTCTCATCCTGATCAAAGCATCCTGCGTCACTCAAAACGCAGATTAAATCATAAACATATATCAACTAGTTTCATCATCAAAATACGAGATTCAACAATCTCCCCCTTTTTGATGATGACAACCACTTGATGATGGAGTTAAACTTAACTCCCGGAGTTTAAATAAACTCCCCCTATCAATATGCCATATTGATAGAATCTTGAATTCAAACTTAATTCAAGTCATTGCAATATTCATGATGAATACTTGCAACACGTCATCATGAACTTATGCATAAACTTATGCATAACATGTCATCTCATCAACATACTTCTCCCCCTTTGTCATCAACAAAAAGGAGAAGTACCACAATCAAGCGTTTGTGATATTGGTTCAACTAATTACATGAAAAACATAATATCAAGTTTTATCAGCATGCAAGTTTGCTATCATCAAATGGTAAGATATCAATATGTAAAATTACGATTCAAGTTCTTGATATCTTAACATGATATGACATTCGTAGCACCTATTCATATGAAGGCTGCTTTTGATATCTCATCATAATATGGCATTCATGACATCTATTCATATTCTTCAAATATGGCACTCATAGTATCAATTTATATATTTCTCCCCCTTTGTCATCAACAACAAGGAGAACGATATAAGCAAATTTTAAATATAAATGCGATGCCATAAGTTGGTTCATGTCATTTTCCAACAGTGAGTGATAGGATACCAATTATGCAAACATCTCGAGGAAAACATGACATGGAGATAGCTTTTATTGCTTTTTCCTTTTTATTTGTTATATTTTTACATGGAGGAAAGCCATATGTGAAGTTCAAATCGATAAGATATTAAAGAACACTTCATTTTTGCAAGTATCAAGATATGTATCAAATCCTTGCACGTAAAAATGACTTCCTTTTTCAAGAAGGAATTTATAAGCAGGAATCATTTCATCAAATCCATTTCTCAAAATAAAATATTGTTCACATGATAAGTGTATAAGAGATGTATTTGCTGATTGATTCCATATGTCAAAAATTAATGATATGAATTAAACTTGATATGACATATGCTTATTAAGTCTGAAAGAGGATAATTCAAAAATCTAATTGTAAGGATGCCAATAGTTAAAAGAATCCGAAAATGAAATTAACACTTTCATGCATTCGGACAAGGCTGTGCTATTGATTTTTAAATACAATCATGAGGACAAAACATGCTTATTATCATGGAAATTTTTATATCCAAAGCACATAATTTCCAACCTGTTATTAGGGCATGTAATTGTGTAAAGTCATCATGGCAGTCGAGTGATTTGATCATTCAATCAAGGAAGTCCGAAAATTAATTTTAACAAGTTCAATCATTCGGACATATTTTTGCCAAAGTTTTTCAAATACAATTATGAAGATAAGACATGCTCATCATCATGATAGTACGATAGCAAGTTTACAATATACAAGCTAGCAAAAAATTTTCAACATTTTAAGAAACGAAAGCTAGCAATTTTCTCTTTGAGATATGCACATTAGCAACTCTTTCTCCCCCTATGTCATTGGGAAAGAGAAGGGAAGACCCTTTACATTAATTTCTAAATCATGACAAGGGAAGGTTTCAATCTTATTTGTGCATCATTATATTTTCAAATTCGAACATGCACAATTTCAAAAACCTTATATTTCATTCATGCATGATACTGAATAAAACAATCAATATTATGAGCATATCATACATGATACTTAAATTTTTAACTATTTATCAACATTTTGATCATGATACCAAACATTCATCATTTAGAGTATTCATGACATTAAATCAACATACATCATTTTAGTAACAACTCATAGCATTTTAAATCATGGTTTACATCATATGCAATACATCACATCATAATTAAAAAGCTCAAGTATTGCATGCATCATTGCAAATCATAAATGCTTCATATCATGATGGTATCAATTTTGTCAAATTATATCTTACCATGCATGATCATAACTTTTCATTTGTATACATCAAAATAAATTAATGAATATTTCATGTATTCATATCATCACATAATGAATATCAAGAAGAGTTGGTAATGAGATTTACAAATCATGTAGACAAATTATGAATATTAAGAGACATATTATGATTCTTTTTAGATAACTCAAATAGCAAAAAGAAAGAATCACAGTAAGTTATTTTTATTTATAAAAAGAATTCTCAAGTTATAATTCCAAGAAATCACGATTCATTTCAATAAATTTCAATAAGAACACATCATCAAAATCTCAACATTACTTTCAAGAGATTCAAAATGGCATAGATAATTTTATTGATCTCTTAGTGAAAAAGTCAATATGGTAGAGAAAAATAAATTTTCAAGAAAAATACTTTTCTCTTTTTAGTTGTTTTAGTTCATATGATTTTATTTCATCTATGCCAAACATGTAGCATGTTTTAAAATCGAAAGTGCAAGTTTTATTACGACAAAGATCAATAAGGCACTTTCATTACCGTGAAAATCGAAAATCGCAAGATTCATCATTCATAATTATAAAACCAATAAACATGATTTTTAAAATCTCATACATAGAATAAAATCATGGTATCAAAACATTATTATATCATCAAGCATGATTTCATATTTTCAATCATTTTGTTTGTTTATCATAAAATATGTATTTTTCATGATTATTTTTAAAACTACTAGCATGATCATAAATTTTGCATTTTCATCATTTTTTTTTTAACATGTAATTTTCAAGAAAATTAATTCTATTTTAGAAAGAAAATGTATTATGAAGAGCATCATGTAATTTCGAAATAATTCAAGAGAGTTGAGTTACTTATCTTGTAGTCGAAGCCCGTCAAAGCCCAATTCGCCGTTTCACCTTTGGAAGTTTTTGATTCATCCTTGGTTGCCTTCCTCTTCTTTGGCCTCTTCCTTCGTTCAAGTTCATTGTCTATTTTAGATTTTTGTTTAATAAACTTATTAAGATTTAGTGTTCGAAGTTCAAGTTCATCATTGTCCTCATCACTTGAGTCATCGCTCAAGTGGCATTCATTTGTCCGGAGTTCCAAATCCTTCCTGTTCTTTGGAAGGTGATTGTGTTCAACATGTTCATCATGTGCATTGTGCACCATTTCATATGTCATCAACGAACCAATTAGTTCTTCAAGTGGTAAGTTGTTTAGGTTTTTAGCTTCTTGTATTGCAGTTACTTTTGAATCCTACTTCTTAGAAAGAGAACGCAAAATCTTGTTTACGAGTTCAAAATCCGAAAAACATTTTCCAAGAGCTCTTAAACTATTGACGACATCCGTGAAACGAGTGTACATGTCGCCTATAGTCTCGCTTGGTTGCATTCGAAAAAGCTCAAAATCATGCAATAAAATGTTAACTTTCGAGTCTTTGACTCTACTAGTTCCCTCATGCGTGATTTCAAGTGTTCGCCAATTGTCAAAAGCCGTTTCGCACGTAGAAATCCGATTGAACTCATTTTTGTCCAAAGCGCAAAATAAGGCATTCATAGCCTTTGCGTTTAAAGAAAAATACTTCTTCTCCAAATCCGACCATTCGTTCATCGGTTTAGAGGAAAGTTGAAAACCGTTTTCAATGATATTCCATAAATCCAAATTCAAAGAAATCAAGAAAACTCTCATTCGAGTTTTCCAATAAGTGTAGTCCAATCCGTTAAACAACGGTGGACGAAAGACCAATAAGCCCTCTTGAAAAGCCATTTCTCTCGGGTGTAAATCCGAAATGAGAAATACCCTGCTCTGATACCAATTGTTAGGATCGAGAGCACTAAGAGGGGGGGGGGGGGTGAATTAGTGCAGCGGAAAACTTTCTGCGATTAAAATCGAAAGCTGCGTTCGAACGATAAAAATGATTTCTTTGTAAAATCTGATTCTAAGCAAGATGATATTAAAGTTAATTTATGCATGGAGTTTGCAGCTATGATGAAAACTAGAATATAGGCGCAAGCTGAAATCCGACATTCATACGAAGAAACTGATTTACGTCTAAGTGCTGATTCGTAAATCACTTGATTAGGCAAGATGTAGTTTAAGCAAGAGTATGAAGGCAGTTTGCAGTTATGGTAAAGCTCAAAACGTAAACGCAATCTGCAATATAATGATCGTATGAAAAAGCAGATTTACGTCTAAACGCTGATTCGGAAAGTAAAAGGTTTGAAACCCGATTGTAAAAGCGTAGAAGGCAATAAGCTTCAGAGGAGGTTTGTAGTAAAGATAATATGCTCAAAGTAAATGCAAACCAAGATTTAGAGTGGTTTGGTCAATCTTGACCTACTCCACTTTTGGTTTCCTCCACCGACGAGGTCACCGACGTCAACTAGAGGCCTTCCTTCAATAGGCGAAGGCCAACCGCCCTTTTACAGTTTCACTCCTTTTGACGGGCTTAGGAGACAACCCTTACAGAAATTTTCTCTCCTCTCTTTACAACTCAAATCTTAAAGAACAGAGGGAGGAGAGCTTTTGGCCTTTACAACAATTTTGAGCTATAAGAATCACAGAAAGATGTCAAGATTTCGAGTGTTAGTTGCTTCCTTGTGCTGAATGGGTGGGGTATTTATAGGCCCCAACCCAGTTCAAATTTGGAGCTCAAAACTGTCAATTCCCGAAATTCTGGGATCAAGCGGTTGCACCTCCTGACTGGGGCGGTTGCACCGCCTGGCAGAGCTCGAAGACTGAGCCTCTGGGCGGTGCCACCTCTGTCAGGGGTGGTTGCACCTCTCTGCCAGAGCTCGAAGACCGAGCTCAGGCGGTTGCACCTCTTGACTAGGGCGGTTGCACCGCCTGCTAGAGCTCGAAGACCGAGCTCAGGCGGTGCTACCTCCTGTCAAGAGAGGTTGCACTGCCCAGTCTCGCTTGGAGACTGAACCCAGGCGGTTGCACCTCCTGGCTGGGGCGGTTGCACCTCCCACAGCAATCAGGGTCCGAATGGGTTGATCCATTCGGCCCAATTTGGGTCTTTCAGGGGCCCAATTGCCCCAAGATTAAGTTAATGAGATCACCTCCCATTTCCAACTTAATCATTGTGCTAACTATGAATTTTCCTAAGACATTTACTGCAACTTGCTCCGGTGCGTCAATCGCTTCTTCCACCGAGCTTCCGGCGAACTTCCGTCGATCATCCGATGAACCCTCGGTGATGCTCCTGCGGACTTCCGACAAACTCCTGGACTTGCGAAGATCCACTTGGCGAGTTCCGACGAGCTTCTTTGGCAAGCTTATGGACTTCTCGGATTTGTTCCCGTAGAACCTCCGACGACAGTCCGAACTTCCGTCGAACTCTCGAACTCCCAACGTGATCATTGTCTTGACTCCGGCGCAACTCTTGTTGCATGTCTTTCTTCCATCATAGTTAATCCTGCACACTTAAAACAAAACTTCGATCGAGACAATTAATCCTAAGCAATTAACCAAGTTGTCCGGCATGTCATTGGTCCCTCGACGCTTCGTCCGATTCTTCGGCGCATCGTCCTCTCCTACAGCCTATTGCCCAATCAGCCAGTTGACTCCGCAACTCCGACATCCTTGGCATAATACTCGCTCTTCTTGACCCAATGCCCGAGTCCACGGCCCGAAGCCTTCTGTCGATATGTCGACCGATCCACCGGCCTGACGTCCAATCTTCTGACATGTTCCTCAGGCACAACATGATTTTCCTGCTTTAATTGTGTCATCCTGATCAAAGCATCCTGCATCACTCAAAATGCAGATTAAATCATAAACATATATCAAGTAGTTTCATCATCAAAATACAAGATTCAACAGGCAGAAGGCTTCGGACGTCGGGCATCGGGCCAAGAGCGGAATTGCGCAAAGGATATCGGGGTTGCGGAGGTCAATCGCCAATTGGGCAACATGCCGCAAGAGAGGATGATGCACTGAAGAATCGGATGAGGTGCTAATCAATGACGTGCCTGGTAACAGAATGTCAATTCACGTTTTAATAATTGTCTAGATCGGAGTAGAGTTTTGGCTTGTGTGTGCAGGATTAACTACGATAATGACGAAGACATAAAGCGAAACAAAGTGTCGGAGTCAAGCGCGAAGGATTTGTTGTGACTTCGAGAGTTCGATGAAACTCCGAAGGTTCGTCGGGAATACTGCCGGAACTAGCCGAGAATGAGTAGGGAGCTTGCCGAAGGGTTTTTCGGAAGCTTGCCGGAAGGTTCGTTGGAAGTTCGCGGAGCTCGCCGAGAAAGATTGGAGCTTGCCGAAGAAGCTTATTGGAACTCGGCAAGATCAAATTGTGAAGTCTAGGAGCTTGCCAGGAGTCCGTAGAATGGTTTATGAGAGTTCGTCGGAAGACCGTCGGAAGTTCGCTGGAAGCTCGCCGGAAAAAGTCTGGACTTGCGGACTTTGTAATAGCTTAGAAAATATCTTTAAATTCATAGTTAGCACATTAATTAGGGTTAGGATTAGGTGTTAATCCTATAACTCAAGTAGGGGCCAATTGGGCCCGAGTTCGGACTGGTTGGGGCCAAGTTTGGAGCCCAACCAGTGAGCTGAAATAGTGTAGGCGGTGGCACCGCCTAGAACCTGAGAACCAAGCAGTGGCACCGCTTCGCTGGGCGGTGGCACCGCTAGTACACTATCAGTGTCAAACACTGACAGGCGGTGGCACCGCCAGCATCGGGAACCAAAGAGAATTCAAATTTTGGAGCCCAAATTTGAATCCTCTTGGGGCCTATAAATGTTCGGATCAAGAGCACTAAGAGGGGGGGTGAATTAGTGCAGCGGAAATCTTTCGACGATAAAAACGTTTGAACGATAAAAAATGATTTCGGTGTGAAAGCCGATTCTAAGATTACTTTAACTTAAGATCAAGCGAGATGACGTTAAAGTCAATCTATTAAGGCAGTTTGCAGTTATGATGAAAACCAGAATATTAGCGCAAACTGAAATATGACGTTCGTACGAAGAAACTGATTTACGTCCAAATGCTAATTCGTAAATCACTTGATTAGGCGAGATGCAGCTTAAGCAAGGATATTAAGGTAGTTTGCAGTTAAGATAGAAATCAAAATGTAAACGCAAACAGAAATATGATGATCGTACGAAAAAACAGATTTATGTCTAAACGCTGGTTCGGAAAGTGCAAAGCTGAAATCCGATCGTATATGCGCAGAAAGCAGTAAGCTTTAGAGGAGGTTTGCAGTAAAGATAAAATGCTCAAAGTAAATGCAAACTGAGATTTAGAGTAGTTCGGTCAATCTTGACCTACTCCACTTTTGGCTTCCTCCACTGACGAGGTCACCGACGTCAACTAGAGGCCTTCCTTCAATAGGCGAAGGCTAACCACCCTTTTACAGTTTCACTCCTTTAGATGGGCTTAGGAGACAAACCTTACAGAATTTTCTCTCCTCTCCTCTCTTTACAGCTCAGAACTTGGAAGAAAAGAGGGAGAAGGACTTTTGGCCTTTACAACAATTTTGAGCTCTAAAAATCACAGAACAAGATCAAGATTTCGGTGTGTATGGTCTGTGATTTCAGTGCTGAATGGGTGGGATATTTATAGGCCCCAACCCAGTTCAAATTTGGAGCTCAAAATTGTCAATTCCTGGAATTCCGGGATCAGGCGGTTGCACCGCCTGGCAGAGCTTGAAGACTGAGCCTCTAGGCGGTGCCACCTCTTGTTAGGGGCGGTTGCACCTCCTGCCAGAGCTCGAAGACCGAGCTCAGGCGGTGCAACCTCCTGACTGAGGCGGTTTAACCGCTCAGCCAGTGCTCGGAGACTGAGCCCTGGCGGTGCCACCTCCTGTCAAGGGAGGTTGCACCACCCAGTCTCGCTCGGAGATTGAGCCCAAGCGGTGCCACCGCCTGGCTAGAGCGGTTGCACCTCCCAGTCTCATTCGGAGACTGAGCCCAGGCGGTGCAACCTCATGCCTTGGGTGGTTCAACCGCCTAACAGAAATTAGCGTCCGAATGGGTTGATCCATTCGGCCCAATTTGGGTTTTTCAAGGGACCAATTGCCCTAGGATTAAGTTAATGGGATCACCTCCAATTTCTAACTTAATAATTGTACTAACTACGATATTCCCTAAGACATTTACTACAACTTGCTCCGGTGTATCAATCGCTTCTTCCGGCGAGCTTCCGGCGAACTTCCGTCGATCATCCGATGAACCCTCGGTGATGCTCCTACGGACTTCCGGCAAACTCCTGGACTTGAGACGATCCACTTGGAGAGTTCCGACGAGCTTCTTTGGCAAGCTCATGGACTTCTCGGATTTGTTCCCACAGGACTTCCGACGACTGTCCGAACTTCCATCGAACTCTCAAACTCCCAACGTGATCATTGTCTTGACTCCGGCGCAACTCCTACTGCATGTCTTACTTTCATCGTAGTTAATCCTGCACACTTATCTCAACATATAGATTAGATAACAAATGACAATTGACTTCAACATCAAAATCCGAGATTCAACAATAAATACCCCTCAATTCTCAGTTGAGATTACAACCTTTGAGAAGCAAGAGATTGAGATAAAAGTCTTAGCATAGTCTTTAGTAAGTTTTTATTTTCAATAGCTTGAGTGTTCACCTCTCTCTTTCTCTTTGAAAATTTGTAAGAGAGTGAACCACTTATAAAAGGTTGTAAGAGGGATATTTGTCCTTCCCCTTCAAAGTGATTTTGCTAGTGGAAGTTGGGAGCCTCATCGAAGAAGGCTTCGCAAGTGGATGTAGGTCGCATGGCCGAACCACTATAAATCGGTTTGCATTTATCTTATTGTCATTTATATTACCGCAAACCATCTTCACTTTGATGCTCTACTTCTTTGTCTCCTTCGTCTTACGTATGCCTTCAAGTTAAAACGCAATCAAAATGGTTTCAAACGAAACGTTGCTTTTATCGTACGAAGTTTCCAAAAGTGTTTAAATCGTCAAAAGTTTATCGTACTTTACCGCTGCACTAATTCAGCCCCCCCACTTAGTGCCACTCCGATCCTAACAATTGGTATCAGAGCCCGATATTTCTCATTTCGGATTTACACCCGAGAGAAATGGCTCTTTATGGCTTTCAAGAGGGCTTATCGGCTGTTCGTCCACCATTGTTTAACGGATTGGACTACACTTATTGGAAAACTCGAATGAGAGTTTTCTTGATTTCTATGAATTTGGATTTATGGAATATCGTTAAAAACGGTTTTCAACTTTCCTCTAAACCGATGAACGAATGGTCGGATTTTGAGAAGAAGTATGTTTCTTTAAACGCAAAGGCTATGAATGCATTATTTTACGCTTTGGACAAAAATGAGTTCAATCGGATTTCTATGTGCGAAACGACCTTTGATATTTGGCGAACACTTAAAATCACGCACGAGGGAACTAGTAGAGTCAAAGACTCGAAAGTTAATATTTTATTGCATGATTTTGTGCTTTTTCGAATGCAACCAAGCGAGACTATAGGCAACATGTACACCCGTTTCACGGATGTCCTCAATAATCTAAGAGTTCTTGGTAAATCTTTTTCGAATTTTGATCTCGTAAGCAAGATCTTAAGATCCCTTCCAAAAAGGTGGGATCCTAAAATAACCGCAATACAAGAAACAAAAGATTTAAATATTTTTCCACTTGAAGAACTAATTGATTCATTGATGACATATGAAATGGTGCACAATACACATGATGAATATGATGAACAAAATCACCTTCCAAAGAATAGGAAGGATTTGGAACTCCGAACAAATGAATACCACTTGAGCGATGACTCAAGTGATGAGGACAATGATGAACTTGAACTTCGAAAACTAAATCTTAATAAATTTATTAAACAAAAATATAAAATAAACAAAGAACTTGAACGGAGGAAGAAGCCAAAGAAGTAGAAGGCAACCAAGGATGAATCAAAAACTTCCAAAGGTGAAACGACGAATTGGGCTTTGACGAGCTTCGACTACAAGGTAAGTAACTCAACTCCCTTGAATTATTTTGAAATTACATAATACTATTCATGAGTTATTTTTAATTTAGTTTAGGATTAATTTTCTTAAAAATAACATGAAAATATAAAAAAAAAATAGAAATCATGCTTATCATTCTAGTAATTTTGAAGATAATCATGAAAATTGTGTGTTTATGATAAACAAAATGATTTTGATTAAAAATGCCTTATGAAATATGATATCATGCCTAATAAATTTATTTTTTGAAGCTATGCATGATGATGATGAGTTTTGGGTAATTTATAGTTTATTGATTATTGATGATTTCCATAATGATCTTTTACGATTTATGGATTATCGATTTATACCATGATGAAAGTTGTTTTAGAAAATGATGCACGGCTTTTGTATGCAAACTAAGCATGAAAAGATAGATTCACCTAAAAAGAAAAATGTATGACTACAACAAATAACAAATGATTTTGGTTGAAAATACTTTATACTCAATGAAACCATCATTAATGAATATGCTTTATGTTTAATAGTTTCTTTGGCTTATATGCTCTATCATGATAAATATTTTGAAAATAAATGAAATCATGTTTGATTTGAAATAATGCATAATGATCATGCTTAATGATGCATTTTTTGATTTGACATAAAAGTTGCTTTAAAAAATGATGTATGTTTTGATTTGACATAAATGAAATAGGCATGCTTATATGAAATAGTGAAGTGTTATGCTTGACAATTGTATACTTAATGATGCATAAAGTTGTAATGAAAATATTAATATTTTAATACTATGATTTGATGATTTTATGCATGACATTGTAAAGTTATATATAATGATGCATAATGATAAAATTGTGTAATAAACATATTAAACATTTTGAAACCTTGTTTTAGTGTCATGCATATTGATCGTGCTTAATAAATTTCGAAATTATGCATGATGAATCTTACGATTTATGGATTATTGATTTTTACCATAATGAAAGTACCTTATTGATCTTTGTTGAAATAAATCTTACTCTTTCGATTTTAAACATGATATATGTTTTTATTTGGCATAAATGAAACAAAATCATATGTTTTGAAACAATCGAAAAGAGGAAAACATTCTTGAAAATTATTTTGCTCAATCTTATTGATTTTGATGAATCCATTTTTATCATCTTTGTGAATCTCTTGGATCTTGATAATAATTTTGATGATTTAAATTTGAATAATTTTTTATCGAAATCATGATCTTGATAATTATGTTTTGAAACTTTATGTAAACCAAGAATGTTCATCATAATTCTCTCTTTGAATATTTAAAGAGGAGAATTTTTTAGATGAATCATGATTTTGATGATTGAATATTTGATGTGCATGAATTGAGATCTTGCTCTCCTACTATTCTTTTTGCTATTCACCAAAAAGAAGACTAATTCTAATAAACCATGATATGCTATATGAATTTTATTGTATTCATGAAGTAATATCTCATCACTAATTTTTGTTTATATTCCTTCATGTGATGATATGAATGTATGAAACACTTATGATATGATTTTTTATACAATTCCATGCATTCGTGAAATATTTATCTCATCACCCAATTAATTCCTTTTGATACTCCTAATGTGATGAAGTGAAATTATGCATGAAATACAAATGAGGAGAAGTTTTGATCATGCATGGTAGGATATAATTTGACAAATTGATACCATCATGATATGAAACATTTATGATTTGCAATGATGTATGCAATACTTGTGCCTTCTAATTATGATGTGATGTATTACATATGATGTAAATCATGATTTAAAATACTATGAGTTGTTGCTAAAACAATGTATTATAAATATTGATTTAATGTTTTGTATCATGAATACTCTAAATGATGAATGTTTGGTAATCATGATCAAAATTTTGACAAATAGTTAAAAATTTTAGTATCATGTATGATATCCTCATAATGTTGATCGATTTATTCAATATCGTGCATGAATAAATATAAGGTTTTTGAAAATGTGCATATTCTAATTGGAAAATATGATGATGCACAAATAAGATTGATACTTACCTTTGTCATAATTGATGTAAAGGGTCTTCCCTTCTTTTTAACAATGACAAAGGGGGAGATAGCTAGCTTGCACAAGTCAAGAAGATGCAAAAACTTGATTGCTAGCTTGCCTATCTTAAGTAACAAAGATTGCTAACTTGCTTATTTCAAGAAGCAAAAGTTGTCTTCTTGAACATCACTATCTTGCCTATCTCAAGAAGCAAGACTTGCAACCTGCACATTACAATAGGAAGCAAGAATCGATAGCTTACACACTTCAATAAGAAAGCTATCTTGTATTTGCTATCGTAAAAGTTGCTAGCTTGTAGAGAAGCAAAGAATTGCTATCTCGAAAGAAGCAAAAAATGTAAAACTTAGAAAACTTGCAATATAATTGCTCTTGCCATGCTTTGTATCAAAAATAGGTTGATATCCTTAAAAGCATCGCATTAAATTTTTTAGTATCCGCAATGTATCACATGTATCGTAAATTGAAATTTTTGAGACTATTATCATATCATGTTTAACAATTGATGTCTTTCATGACATGATTTCTTTGCATTTTTATCTTGTATATATCATATGATGATTGAAATATTGATTGATGAAAATTCATAATTTATGTAAAAGTTTAAATCATTGGTTCCCCTCTATGCTTTTGTGCTTATATGTTGTGATCTAGCTTCATGTTGCAAAAATTTGCATATCTTTCAAAATAGCTAGAGCTATTTCTCCTTTTTGTTGATGACATAGGGGGAGAAGTATATTGATGACTTCATGCATTGAATTGAATATTTTATATATATTTGCATGATGGTTTAAATGTTTTTCATAACATGTGATGAATGTTACTTGGATTTGGGATAATCAAGTGTTCTATCAATGGCATATTGATAGGGGGGGTTTGGTTAAACTCCAGGGAGTTAAGGTTAACTTCGTTAGTCATCAATTAGTTGTCATCATCAAAAAGGGGGAGATTGTTGAATCTCGGATTTTGAGAATGAAACTAATTGATTGTGTTTACATGTTTATCTGCATTTTGAGTGATGCAGGTCTACTCGATCAGGATTAGACAATTAAGACAGGAGGAATTGACGTTGCGCCGGAGGAGATCACGTTAGGATATTGGATGGCAGAAGGCTTCGGACGTCAAGCATCGGGCCAAGAGCGAAATTGCACGAAGGATATCGGGGTTGCGGAGGTCAACCGCCGATTGGGCAACAAGCCACAAGAGAGGACGATGCGCTGAAGAATCGGACGAAGTGCCAACCAATGACGTGTCGGGCAACAGAATGTCAATTCATGTTGTAATAATTGTCTAGTTCGGAGTAGAGTTTTGGCTTGTGTGTGCAGGATTAACTACGATAACGATGAAGACATAAAGCGAAACAAAGTGTCGGAGTTAAGCACGAAGGATTTGTTGTGAGTTCGAGAGTTCGATGAAACTCCGAAGGTTCGTCGGGAATGCTGCCGGAACTAGCCGAGAATGAGTAGGGAGCTTGCCGAAGGGTTTTTCGGAAGCTTGCCGGAAGGTTCGTTGGAAGTTCGCGGAGCTTGCCGAGAAAGATCGGAGCTTGCTGAAGAAGCTCATTGGAACTCGCCAAGATCAAATCATGAAGTCTAGGAGCTTGCCGGGAGTCCGTAGAATGGTTTCCGAGAGTTCGTCGGAAGACCATCGGAAGTTCGCCGGAAGCTCGCTGGAAAAAGTCTTGAATTACGAACTTTGTAAGAGCTTAGAAAATGTTTTTAAATTTATAGTTAGTATGTTAATTAGGGTTAGGATTAGGTGTTAATCCTATAACTCAAGTAGGGGCCAATTGGGCCCGAGTTCGGACTGGTTGGGGCCAAGTTTGGAGCCCAACCAGTGAGCTGAAATAGTGTAGGCGGTGGCACCGCCAGATTAGGCGGTGGCACCACCTAGAACCCGAGAACCAAGCGGTGGCACTACTTGGCTGGGCGGTGGCACCGCCCAGCACCCGAGAGCTAGGCGGTGGCACCGCTTGGCTGGGCAGTGGCACCACCAGTACACTATCAGTGTCAGACACTGATAGGCGGTGGCACCGCCAGCATTGGGAACCAAAGAGAATTCAAATTTTGGAGCCCAAATTTGAATCCTCTTGAGGCCTATAAATACCCCTCAATTCTCAGTTGATATTATAACCTTTGAGAAGCAAGAGATTGAGATAAAAGTCTTAGCAAAGTCTTTAGCAAGTTTTTGTTTTCAATAGCTTGAGTGTTCACCTCCCTCTTTCTTTTTGAAAATTTATAAGAGAGTGAACCACTTGTAAAAGGTTGTAAGAGGGGTATTTGTCCTTCCCCTTTAAAGTGATTTTGCTAGTGGAAGTTGGGAGCCTCATCGAAGAAGGCTTCGCAAGTGGATGTAGGTCGCATGACCGAACTACTATAAATCGGTTTGTATTTATCTTATTGTCATTTATATTACTGCAAACCATCTTCACTTTGATGCTCTACTTCTTTGTCTCCTTCTTACGTATGCCTTCAAGTTAAAATGCAATCGAAATGGTTTCAAACGAAACGTTGCTTTTATCGTACGAAGTTTCCTAAAGTGTTTAAATCGTCAAAAGTTTATCGTACTTTACCGCTGCGCTAATTCACCCCCCCTTCATAGTGCCGCTCCGAACCTAACAGAAGGGAGCCAGCATAGAAGATAGAACATGGAGTGGGGGCACCATGCTTTCCTTGGACAGAGGTCAAGGATATGAACTCTTGCAGAGGCAAGAGTAGGATCATGTTGTTCCATGGGTCCTTCATTCTGACGGAGCAGACTCATCTTGCATGGTGCCAAAGACGAAGGGAGCTTCTGGGCATATACACCTTATCTTAGAAAAGCATTTGATGGAGGAACTAAGGCGACTCAATTTGCGGAGGTGAAGTTGAGTTTAGAAGGCCTTGGCACGGGGCAAGAGGACGCGGAGGCGGGTACTCTTGAAGAATATGCCACAATGTTGCCATTCAAGTTGCCATGAAGGAAGTGGTGTGCAACAGAAATTATGCTAGTAGGGGCAGAGGCCCAGGATCCAGATATGGTGTAGCGGATCATGGTGGAATAGTTTGTGGCAATGCGATACACACGACATAGTCCCGAGAGGGACTAGATCATACGGAGGTATGATTGGGAGCTATTGGAAGCTCCACTTCGGTGAACAATACGATGGCAAGAAGGGCTATGGACTCAAGGAGTGAAGGCCATGGTACCATAGAGGCGGGTCTTCCGTGCGTGCATCGAATTTTGCATCAGATGAAAGCCTTGGTCATCAGCATATGGGGGTTGTGTTCCACCAAGGGAAAAGTTCGAATGCAAGTACCAGTGAGCCCCATGGGAGGGACTTGATTATACAAAGGTATGATCGAAGCAACTGAAGAGTTAGACTGCTCCAGAGCTCATATTCGCTTAAGGGAGCCTGACAAGTCAGAGGACAAGGTCGAGTATGTTAGGATGGGAGTGGCACTAAGAGGGGGGGGTGAATTAGTGTAGCGGATTAAAATTTGTAAGTTCGAAAATAATTCCATAAAATGCAAAGAGATTTTGCTTTGATTGTAACTTGAGTAAAGTAAAAACCGGAAACTTGCTGTTGTGTAGATAACGATTGTCGAAAAGTAAGTACTCACACATTCAATGAACACGCCAATTTAAAGTGGTTTGGTCAAATGACCTACATCCACTTGTGAAGCCTTCTTCAATGAGACCCCTAACTTCCACTAGCAAATCTCTTTGAAGGGGAAGGACAAATACCCCTCTTATAACCTTTTACAAGTGGTTTACACTCTTATAATTTTTGAAGAGGAAGACGGAGGTGAACACTCAAGCAATTTAAGACAAGACTCCCTAAAGACTTTTCTAAAACCTTTATCTCAATCTATTACTTTCACAAAAGTTGTAATCTCAGCTAAGAATTGAGGGGTATTTATAGGCCCGAAGAGGATTCAAATTTGGGCTCCAAATTTTGAATTCTCTTGGGTTTCCGAGGCTGGCGATGCCGTCGCCTATCGGTGGCGGTGCCACTGCCTGTCAGTGTTTGACACTGACAGTGTACTGGCGGTGCCACCGCCGGACCTCTCGGGTGCTGGGCGGTGCCACCGCTTAGTCAAGTAATGCCACCGCTCAATTCTCGGGTTCTGGGCGGTGCCACCGCCTAATCTGGCGGTGCCATCGCCTACACTATTTCAGCTCACTGGTTGGGCTCCAAACTTGGCCTAAACCAGTCCGAACTCGGGCCCAATTGGCCCCTACTTGGGTTATAGGATTAACACCTAATCCTAACTCTAATTAACGTGCTAACTATGAATTTAAAAACATTTCCTAAGCTATTACAAAATCAGTAATTCTAGACTTCTTCCGGCGATCTTCCGATAAACTCTCGGAAAACATTCTACGGACTCTCGGCAAGCTCCTAGACTTCACGATTTGATCTTGGCGAGTTCCAATGAGCTTCTTCGGCAAGCTCCGACCTTTCTCAGCGAGCTCCGCAAACTTCCAACGAACCTTCTGGCGAGCTTCTGAAAAACCATTCGGCAAGCTCCCTACTCATTCTCAGCTAGTTTCGGTAGCATTCCCGACGAACCTTCGGACTTCCGTCGAACTCTCAAACTTGCAACGAATCTTTCGCGCTTGACTCTGACACTTTGTATTGCTTTATGTCTTCGTCATTATCATAGTTAATCCTGCACACACAAGCCAAAACTCTACTCTGATCTAGACAATTATTACAACGTGAATTGACATTTTGTTGCCTGGCACGTCATTGGTTGGCACTTCATCCGATTCTTCAACACATCGTCCTCTCTTGCGGCTTGTTGCCCAATCAGTGATTGACCTCCGCAACCCCGATATCCTTAGCATAATTCTGCTCTCCTTGGCTCGATGCCCGACGTCTGAAACCTTCTGCCGTCTAATATCCTGACGTGATCTCCTCCGGCGCAAGGTCAATTCCTCCTGTGTTAATTGTCTAATCCTGATCAAGTAGACCTGCATCACTCAAAATGCAGTTAAACATCTAAACACAATCAATTAGTTTCATTATAAAAAATTGAGATTCAATAATCTCCCCATTTTTGATGATGACAACTAATTGATGACTAACAGAGTTAACCTTAACTCCCCGGAGTTTAACCAAACTCCCCCTATCAATATGCCATTGATAGAACACTTGAATTATCCCAAATCCAAATAACATCCATCATCTGTTATGAAAAATATTTAAACCATCATGCAAATATATATAAAATATTCAAT
This sequence comes from Musa acuminata AAA Group, assembly GCF_036884655.1. Classification (NCBI taxonomy): domain Eukaryota; kingdom Viridiplantae; phylum Streptophyta; class Magnoliopsida; order Zingiberales; family Musaceae; genus Musa; species Musa acuminata. The sequence continues at coordinate 28,618,769 of NC_088343.1, read as the reverse complement.
TCAATGTATGAAGTCATCAATATACTTCTCCTCCTATGTCATCAACAAAAAGGAGAAGTAGCTCTAGCTATTTTAAAAGATATGCAAATTTTTGCAACATGAAGCTAGATTTTCATCACAACATATAAGCACAAAAGCATAGCAAGATTCTTAAGTTCAATCATGGTAATTAAACACTTGAATTTTTGTGCAAGATTGCACTTTGCTTTTCTTTGCAAGTAACAATATTTATGATGTCTGATATAGCAAATTTCTTCATTACAATGATCGAGCTAGCAGATTCTTCCTTCAAGTGTGCAAACTAGCAATAACTTTCTCCCCCTTTGTTAATGTCAAAAAGAAGGAGAGGAACCAATGATTTAGACTTTTACATCAACTTTGCATCAATCAATATTTCAATCATCACATGATGCATACAAGACAATAATACAAAGAAATCATTTCACGAAGGATATCAATGTGAAAATTCATCAAGGATCACATGATACAATCGCAAATCATGATATCATTATGCGATACATCATGAGTTGATAATTTATCATATCAATGAAAGATATCAATTATTAAACATGATATGATAATAGTCTCAATAATTTCAATTTGCGATACATTGCGATACATTATGATACACTAAAAAAGTTAATGCGATGCTTTTAAGGATATCAATCTATTTTTGATACAAAGCATGGCAAGAGCAATTTTGTTGCAAGTTTTCTAAGTTTTGCACTTTTTGCTTCTTTTGATAGGCAAGATCTTTCTTCTCTTTTAGAGAAGTGCAAGCTTGCAAGTTTTACTTCCTTAGCATGCTAGGAAGTTTACTTTCATTTTCAATGCACAAGCTAACAAAACCTTCTCCCCTTTATCAAAGTAAAAAAGAAAGGGAGGACTCAATGCCTACAAATTTCAACCATTCAACAAGCTAAATATGCAAAGAATTCATGAAATATATCAATAAGGATCAATTCATGAATACCAAAGATATGATTCATGGTTCATTAAAATTCTTCTTAACAAGTTCACGATCAAGATTCATTTGAAAAGATATAGCACAAAGAGCAACTTGAAACATTCTTATCAAGATCACATTTTAAAATATTCCAGATATCAAGTGTTTAGAGATAAAAAATTCAATACATTGTATGAAAAAAATAAAATATCAAGTTTTATCATCGTAAACAAGAAAGAATAAGGGAAGAATAAAATAGTACATAATATTTCAATTATTTCTAGGCATACAAGCCATAAATTCAATGGCATCATGTCATGAAATATAAGAACTCTTGAATTACAAAAGACATGATTCATTTTATCAAATCTCTTCTTTTTATAAATAACAAAAATTGTAGTTGTACAAATAAGAAATTATGATTAAAAAAAAATCTCAAGTAGTAAATCCAAGAAATCAAGATCATAATTTGAATACAAACTCATTCAAATTCAAATTGTCAAATTCATCAAAATCTCAACATTACTTTCAAGAGATTCAAAATGGTATACATAGATTTATCAAAATAAACATCAAGATCAATAGGATAGAGAAAAATAATTTTTCAAGGAAAAAATATTTTCCTCTTTTTAGTTGTTTCAATTCATATGATTTTATTTCACTTATACCAAATAAAAACATGTATCATGTTTAAAACTGAAAGTGTAAGATTTATTACAACAAAGATTAATAAGGCACTTTCATTATGGTAAAAATCAATAATCTATAAATCACAAGATTCATCATGCATAATTTCAAAATTTATTAAGCATGATCATTATGCATGACACTAAAACTTGGTTTCAAAATGTTTAATATTTTCATTACACAATTTTATCATTATGCATCATCATATTTTTAAATTCGAACATGCACAATTTCAAAACTATAGCTTTCATTTTTCATGCATGATACAAATAACTTTTAAAATCTCATGCATAAAATTATCAATCATGGTATCAAAACATTTAATATTTTCATTACATCATTATGTAATGGTTTCATTGAACATCATTTTGAATGATTCTTATAGATAACTAAAACTTCTTTAGTTTTAATTTATGTGATTGACTTTATATTAGCATGCTCAAGTTTTGTTCTTATGTCAAAAATATACATCATGTTTGAAAACCAAAGACAAGGTTCATAAAAAAAATCATCAAGCCTTCCATATAAAAACCATGCATCGTCATTGAAAGTCAATATGGAAATTATCAAAATACACATTCTTGCTTCTCAAGCACATATATATGATTATTTAAATCTAATATTTTATTCTATTAACATAAAACATATAATTTTTAAGAAAAATAATTATTTAAAAAAATAAAAGAGAAAATACATCATGGAAATCATCAAGTAATTTTAAAATAATTCAAGAGAGTTGAGTTACTTACCTTGTAGTCGAAGCCCGTCAAAGCCTAATTCGCCGTTTCACCTTTGGAAGTTCTTGATTCATCCTTGGGTGCCTTCCTCTTCTTTGGCCTCTTCCTCCTTTCAGGTTCATTATTTATTTTAGATTTTTGTTTAATGAACTTATTAAGATTTAGTGTTCGAAGTTCAAATTCATCATTGTCCTCATCACTTGAGTCATTGCTCAAGTGGTATTCATTTGTCCGGAGTTCCAAATCCTTCCTGATCTTTGGAAGGTGGTTCAAGTGTTCATTGGGTTCAAAATGTTCCAAAAGTATTATTTCATAGGTCATTAATGACCCGATTAATTCTTCTAATGGAAAATCATTTAAATTTTTTGTCTCTTGTATTGCAGTTATTTTAGAATCCCAACTTTTTGGAAGGGATCTTAAGATCTTGCTTACGAGATCAAAATTTGAAAAAGATTTACCAAGAACTCTTGGATTATTGACGACATCCGTGAAACGGGTGTACATATCGCCTATAGTCTTGCTTGGTTGCATTCGAAAAAGCTCAAAAACATATAATAAAATGTTAACTTTTGAGTCTTTGACTCTACTAGTTCCCTCATGCGTGATTTCAAGTGTTCGCCAAATATCAAAAGTCGTTTCGCACGTAGAAATCCGATTGAACTCATTTTTGTCCAAAGCTCAAAATAAGGCATTCATAGCCTTTGCGTTTAAAGAAAAATACTTCTTCTCCAAATCCGACCATTCGTTCATCGGTTTAGAGGGAAGTTGAAAAATTTTTCAACAATATTCCATAAATCTAAATTCATAGAAATAAAAAAAACTCTCATTCGAGTTTTCCAATAAGTGTAGTCCAATCCGTTAAACAACGGTAGACGAACAACTGATAAGCCCTCTTGAAAGCCATGAAGAGCCATTTCTCTCAAGTGTAAATCTGAAATGAGAAATACCGGGCTCTGATACCAATTGTTTGGATTGGAGTGGCACTAAGGGGGGGGGGGGGGGGGGGTGAATTAGTGTAACAGATTAAAACTTACAATTTTTGAAGAGGAAGACGGAGGTGAACACTCAAGCAATTTAAGACAAGACTCGCTAAAGATTTTTCTAAGACCTTTATCTCAATCTATCGCTTTCACAAAAGTTGTAATCTCAGCTGAGAATTGAGGGGTATTTATAGGTACCAAGAGGATTCAAATTTGGGCTCCAAATTTTCAATTCTCTTGGGTTTCCGAAGCTGGTGGTGCCACCACCTGTCGGTGGCAGTGCCACCGCCTGTAAGTGTCTAACACTGACAGTGTACTGGCGGTGCCACGCCTAGTATGGTAGTGCCACCGCAGGACCTCTCGGGTGCTGGGCGGTGCCACTGCTGAGTCCAGCGGTGCCACCACTCAATTCTCGGGTTCTGGACGGTGCCACCACCTAATCTGGCGGTGCCATTGCCTACACTATTTCAGCTCACTAGTTGGGCTCCAAACTTGGCCCAAACCAGTCCGAACTCGGGCCCAATTGGCCCCTACTAGGATTTGTTGGGAAATCATAAGGGGGGGGCGACATCATATGCGCAGCGGAAGAACAAGAAAACAAAAATCCCCGATTCCCAAAAAGATGTTCATCGTCGTGCGAAGATTAGTGCGCAAAATCCGCAAAAACACAAAACTGCGTATAGAGATTGTGTTACCTAGGGAGATCGTATATCCCTGTTTCCTTACAGATCCTTAGGAGAGGGTGAAGGAGGTCAAGCGTCCTCCTCTCTAGCGGTGATCCACACAGCAGGGTTGCGACGACGCTCCTCAAAACTCCAGGCCTACTCTGAGGTGGAGAGGGAGAGGAGAATAGGAAGGGCAAGCAAAGACTCTAGCCTATGAGGCTGTGAATCCCTCCTATTTATAGAGATCCCGTGTCAAAACCCTAATGGGTCCTTTCCCTAGTGGATATTGGATCTGCATCCAATAAGACAAGGGCTCCGTCGGATATCTCATATCCGAACCTCTACTCATCGCAATGCCTACCATATGTGTGTGACCCTCTAGGCCCAATATCGAGCTGGCCGTGAGTCATACCTGTCAGAACTCCTTCTAACTCAGTGAATTATTATCTCTGTAATAATTCACTCGACTCATCGACTACGGAAGTACTAGGCCACTACGCCGTAGTCCCCAGACGATACAGGGGAATCCAATCCATTGGACCTGTCTGTCCTCAGTTACCATGTACCTATAGTCCCTCATCCATCTAATATCCCAGAGACCGTATATCGAGCATGGTGCTGTCAGACCCATACGGTTTCTACTCGAGTCTCGCTCTAATCGGATTCTCCCGGAGAACTCTTTCTCTCTCAACCCGAATGACCCTGGCCAGGGATTTGTCTGAGCAAGAACACATGGGATATTCCTCTCATGATACCGAGAGTGGATGATCCTCTATCGACACTCAATAGCCCTCGTAAGGTCGACTACCACTCCCAATGACCAGCTGTACTAGATCTGGGAACAGCCAAACCTATAAGTCTGGTATCAAAGAGTGGAGCACTCATACAGGACATCCTTGGTGTCTCAAGTCTAAGAACCAGATACACCACTAGGACTACGGAATCGTTGTCTGGCAATAAGGCATCATCAACCATCCAGCATTCCGTAAGCGGATCAATCAGTGAACTCATTCTCCAATGAGCACCTGTACTGTATCCCTAGTGTCCCTACACGAGCAGCTATGAGACCAGCTGCATCCATCATATGGACGGGTATACAGCACACCAGTCTATCCGGTTATCACGATGTCCCTCTCGAGTAACCTATGACCGGGATTATTTAGGATATGTGTTTAAAGGTGAATCGATCTCATTATCGTGATCTCATCACGATCCGATTCCCATTGCACAAATCCAAGGACATCACAATATATATGCATTTATGCAATAGTTATAAAGTGATATATGCCAAAATATAATAAGCAAAAAGATTCTGTATCAAGTCACACGTGCCATCACTCACGTGATTGGCTTGCTGGGCACTTATGACTAGCAATCTCCCACTTGACCTAAAGCCAATCACCTATGTGTCTGATCCCCATCAGACCCCTGTGACGCTCAAAGACAATCTGAGACAATGGCTTTGTTAGTGGATCTGCAATGTTATCTTCGGATGGAACTCTTTCCACTGCTACATCTCCTCGGGTCACGATCTCTCTGATAAGGTGGAACCTCCTCAGAACATGCTTAGATTTCTGATGAGACCTAGGTTCCTTCGCTTAAGCAATTGCCCCGTTGTTGTCGCAATATAGGGAAATCGGCTCCTCACTATCCGGCACGACTCCCAAATCTGTGATGAACTTCTTCAACCAGACTCCCTCCTTTGCTGCATCTGATGCAGCAATGTACTCCGCCTCTGTGGTCGAGTCAGCAGTGGTATCTTGCTTGGAACTCTCCCAGCACACTGCTCCTCCATTCAAGGTGTACACATACCCTGAATTCGACTTGCTATCATCGACATCAGACTGAAAACTTGAGTCAGTGTAGCCTTCAACCTTAAGGCTATTACCTCCATATACTAGTAAAAGATCCTTAGTCCTTCTCAAGTACTTAAGGATACACTTTACTGCTTTCCAGTGCTCCAAGCCTGGATCCGCCTGATACCTGCTCGTGACACTCAGAGCATGCGCTATATCAGGCCTAGTACATAGCATGGCATACATGATAGACCCTATTGCTGAGGCATAAGGTATCATATCCATGTTCGCCCTTTCTTCTGGAGTCTTTGGGGACATACTCGTAGAAAGCGATATCCCATGTCTCATCGGTATGAGACCTCTTTTGGAATTTTCCATGCCAAACCTTTTGACAATAGTTTCTATGTACCTAGACTAGGACAAGCCAAGCATCCTTTTGGATCTATCTCTATAGATTCTAATCCCCAAGATATAAGATGCTTCTCCTAAGTCCTTCATGGAGAAGTGTCTAGATAACCAAGCCTTTATTGTGGATAGCATTCCTATGTCATTCCCAATGATGAGGATGTCATCCACATATAACACCAAAAAGCTAATAGCGCTCCCACTTACCTTTCTGTATACACAAGGCTCATCTTCGTTCTTAACGAAGTCATAAGATCTGATTGCCTCATCAAATCTTATGTTCCAACTTCGGGAAGCTTGCTTTAGTCCATAAATGGATCTAAGCAACCTACACACCTTATCTGGGCAGTTCTTGGACACGAATCCCTCAGGTTGCATCATATACACCTCCTCCTCCAGGTTCCCGTTGAGGAATGCGGTTTTCACATCCATCTGCCAGATCTCATAATCATAGTGTGCTGCAATAGCCAATAGAATTCTGATGGATTTTAGCATTGCTACGGGTGAGAAAGTTTCGTCGTAGTCAACACCTTGCCTTTGACGATACCCCTTAGCCACTAGCCTTGCTTTATAGGTCTCTACCTTTCCATCTACTCCGATCTTTTTCTTAAAGATCCACTTGCAACCGATGGGTACAATACCTTCGGGTGCATCAACTAGGTTCCAAACCTTATTGGAGTACATAGAATCCATCTCAGAATTCATGGCTTCTTTCCACTTCCCGGAGTCTATACTCATAATAGCCTCCTCGTAGGTCTGAGGATCAATATCCTCTACATCCTCTGCTCTAATATGTCCCACATATCTCTCAGGAGGATGGGATACTCTATCAGACCTGCGTAAAGTTGAAACTTGTGTATTAGATACCTGAACAGACTCGGGCTGTAGAGTGGTGCTTGAGCTTGGTTCTCCAACCTCGCTCAATTCTCTCATTCTCCCACTGTCTCCGTCAAGAATGTGTTTCTTCTCAAGGAACACTGCTCTCTTAGCTACAAAGACCTTTTGGTCCTCGAGATGATAGAAGTAATACCCACAAGTTTCCTTGGGGTATCCCACAAATTTACATCGCCCTGTCTTTGATTCTAACTTATCGAGGTTGTGTCTTTTAACATGGGCAGAGCAGCCCCAAATCTTAACTACTTTAAGATCAGGCTTCTTCCCTTTCCATATCTCATATGGTATAGACACCACCGACTTAGTTGGAACTCTGTTCAGAAGGTAAGCTGCGGTTTCTAGGGCATATCCCCAGAATGAGATGGGTAGGTCAGCGAAACTCATCATGGACCGTACCATATATAATAATGTACGATTTCTCCTTTCAGAGACACCATTGAGCTGAGGTGTATAAGGAGGTGTCCATTGGGATAATATCCCATGGTCCTTGAGGAAGTGAGTAAACTCTGTACTTAAGTACTCACCTCCTCGATCTGATCGAAGAGTTTTGATACTCTTTCCAGTCTGGTTCTCCACCTCATTCTTATACTCTCTGAATTTCTCAAAGGCCTCGGACTTGTACTTCATTAAGTACACATATCCATACCTTGAGAAATCATCAGTAAATGTAATGAAGTAGGAGTAACCTCCAATGGCATGAGTTGACATGGGTCCACATACATCACTATGTATGAGTTCCAACAACTCAGTGGCTCTCTCTCCAGTTCCACTAAATGGAGAGTTGGTCAGTTTTCCACGAATGCAAGGCTCACAAGTTGCATATGACACATAGTCGAATGGATCTAGATATCCATCATTTAGCAACTTTTGAATCCTTCTTTCATGGATGTGACCTAGCCTACAATGCCACAGGTATGCACTGTTCAACTCATCTCGTTTCCTTTTGGACACATTTATATTCATGATATGTGGAGTGGTGTCTAACATAAATAAACCATTATGCAATGTTCCTTTCGTGATGATCTTATCATCTAATAATATCGAACAACCATTGTTCTCAAAAACAAATTTATATCCACTAACTGTTAAACATGAAATGGAGATAATGTTTTTGATAATAGAAGGAACAAAATAACATGCATCTAATGCAATAAAAGCTCCACTAGGCAGATGTAGGGCGACCTCGCCAACAGCTAATACAGCAACTTTTGCTCCATTACCCATCTTGAGGTCCATCTCGTCTCTCTCTAGTCTCCTAGGCCTTGCCAGAACCTGCAACGAATTACATATATGATAAGCACTACCGGTATCTAATACCCATGTGTTATCATAAGAGTCTGACAAATGGAGACTGATCATGAATGTACCTGAAGCTTCATCAAGCTTTTGTTTCGCCCTTTCTGCAAGGTACTCTTTGCAGTTTCTCTTCCAGTGCCCATCTTTACCACAGTGGAAGCACTGGCCTTTGTCCTTTGTTGGGTCTTTCTTAGCAACCTTTGCTTTACCTTGTTTGCCCTTGCCCTTTCCCTTCTTAAGGGACCTTTCTGCTTTCCTTTTCTTTCTGGTCTCACTAGTGTAGAGAACTGGCTTCTCTTTCTTAATAGTACTCTCTGCCTCCCTCAACATATTGAGGAGCTCTGGGAGAGTCACCTCAAGCTTGTTCATATTAAAATTCATTATGAACTGTGAAAAGGAATCTGGTAGGGACTGAAGCACAATGTCCACACACAAGTTATCCTCTAGGACCATTCCTAGACCTGTGAGTTTCTCTATCCACTCAATCATCTTTAGGACATGGTTCTGAACCGGTGTCCCCTCAGTCATCCTAGCGCGGAAAAGGCTCTTGGATATCTTATATCGTTGAGTCCTTCCCTGTTCCTCAAACAATTTGCGGACATGTAGGAGAATGGATCTGGCATCCATCTTTTCATATTGTCTCTGTAACTCTGGAGTCATAGAGCCCAACATATAGCACTGAGCAAGAGTGGAGTCATCAATGTACTTCACGTAGCGAGCGATCTCATCCTCGCTTGCCCCTTCTTCGGGCGTAGGCATCACTGTATCAAGGACGTACACGATTTTCTCCGCTGTGAGAACAATTCTCAAGTTACGGAGCCAATCCATATAATTTGGACCAGTGAGGCGGTTGACATCAAGTATGCCACGTAAGGGATTTGAAAGCGACATTTTCTGAAAATAAAGATGTAGCAAAAATGAATAACATGCAGATTTTGCAAGAAATAAACTATCAAGATATGGACTTCTATCTTAATATGCTCCCACTATTTTACTAACGAGTCACGCGACACCCTCAGCACGTGAAACGGAAGTCTCCGGCAGACTTCTAGTGGGGATCAGGATCCAATCAGCATCTTAGTGTAACCTCGAGGGACTCGACCAATCACACTAAGCCTAAAAGGTAGACAACTCTTGCCGATCACAACTCCTTGTGATTCCCGTCCTGTTCGGCCTCCGAATCACCATGGCCTCGAGGGACTCGACCAACCATGATGCTCGGTTAAGTCAACACCTTCGTTACAAGATGAGTCTGATTTGATGATATACCCTCGAGGGACTCGACCAAGCATATCATGCCCTCAGGTCACCGGTGACATCTCTATGTCGTAAGCAAGATAGCGAATCGCGATATAGGTGAGTCTCGAGGGACTCGACCAACTCAACCTACACCGGGATTCGGTTCCTACTCATAACGATGGAAGGCCACGTGGGTCAATCTAATTGCCTCACGTTTACCGACTTAATATTATCGAGAGATGTTTCTATGATTTGGTCTCCTAATATGACATGTCACACATATACATATTTAATATATATCTACATCGCATGCAAATATATATACATATCTAGTATGTGTATAAGCAATCACACCAGATGATCATGGACCACAACCTAATATGATTAGGCCCGAGCCAGTAGGCCTAATCACTCACATCAAGATCTATGTGTGCAACGGTGCATCTCCATGCCTTGTGATCGTCCATCTCGTCCTCGTCGGTTCCGTCGACATCTTGATGCATCTCCATGCATCACGACCGTCCGTCTCGTGGGTCCCGCTATGGCTTCCACGCTCCCGCTGCGCCTCCTCATGTGATTACAACTTAATCATAGGCACGCAGGCCCGACAATAAACGAGAAATATAATGGAGGTTCGCAGACCTCAATAATAATAATCACAAGTACACACATCACACGGTCCATGATCATCCGTCCACTCATCATACATCACATGTATAAATAATCATCATCATGTAGGACTACTAGATAATAATAAAAATAATAATCAACTAAACCTTTTAATTAATTAATATTTTCTGAAATCAGGGATATATAGGGAATTTCTCAATTCCTAAGGGTATTTTCATAATTTGGGCAAAAGACAGAAACTGGAATTTCTCAAATTCCGAGTGGCAAAACTGTCTTTTGCGCAGAAAACCCTAATACCCTTTCCCCTTTTCGCTGCTGCCGCCGCCGCCACCCTGCCGGCGGCGGCCTGTGCGGCGGGGCGAGGGCACTGCCCTCGCCTGCAGGCGGCACGCCCGCTGGTGGCGATGCCGCTGCGGGTGGGCGCCCTCTTCGGGCGCCGCCGCCTCCGCGGGCGGTTCTGCCCGCGAGTCAGCGCCCGCAGGTGGTGCTGCCTCGCTGGCGGCCGCCCCTGCGGGGTTTTTGCCCGTGGGAGCAGCGGCCACAGGCGCCGCTGCCCTGCGGTGCCTCAGCCCGCGCTGCTCAGTGGCCACAGGCGCTTCTACCGAGCGGGCTGCCAGCCCCGCCGGCCGCAAGCCTGCTGCAAGCAGACCGCCGGCCGGCTGCTGCAGGCATGCAGATCGAGGGCAGCAACTGTTGCTGCCCTTCCTTGCTTTTGCGTCAACGATTTTGACGTCAATATTCTTCCTAAACACAACACACGCAGTTCAAAAACCAATCATTCGCACGAACAACCTGGCTCTGATACCACTGTTGGGAAATCATAAGGGGGGGGCGACATCATATGCGCAGCGGAAGAACAAGAAAATAAAAATCCCCGATTCCCAAAAAGATGTTCATCGTCGTGCGAAGATTGGTGCGCAAAATCCGCAAAAACACAAAACTGCGTATAGAGATTGTGTTACCTAGGGAGATCGTATATCCCTGTTTCCTTGCAGATCCTTAGGAGAGGGTGAAGGAGGTCAAGCGTCCTCCTCTCTAGCGGTGATCCACACAGCAGGGTTGCGACGACGCTCCTCAAAACTCCAGGCCTACTCTGAGGTGGAGAGGGAGAGGAGAATAGGAAGGGCAAGCAAAGACTCTAGCCTATGAGGCTGTGAATCCCTCCTATTTATAGAGATCCCGTGTCAAAACCCTAATGGGTCCTTTCCCTAGTGGATATTGGATCTGCATCCAATAAGACAAGGGCTCCGTCGGATATCTCATATCCGAACCTCTACTCATCGCAATGCCTACCATATGTGTGTGACCCTCTAGGCCCAATATCGAGCTGGCCGTGAGTCATACCTGTCAGAACTCCTTCTAACTCAGTAAATTATTATCTCTGTAATAATTCACTCGACTCATCGATTACGGAAGTACTAGGCCACTACGCCGTAGTCCCCAGACGATACAGGGGAATCCAATCCATTGGACCTGTCTGTCCTCAGTTACCATGTACCTATAGTCCCTCATCCATCTAATATCCCAGAGACCGTATATCGAGCATGGTGCTGTCAGACCCATACGATTTCTACTCGAGTCTCGCTCTAATCGGATTCTCCCGGAGAACTCTTTCTCTCTCAACCCGAATGACCCTGGCCAGGGATTTGTCTGAGCAAGAGCACATGGGATATTCCTCTCATGATACCGAGAGTGGATGATCCTCTATCGACACTCAATAGCCCTCGTAAGGTCGACTACCACTCCCAATGACCAGCTGTACTAGATCTGGGAACAGCCAAACCTATAAGTCTGGTATCAAAGAGTGGAGCACTCATACAGGACATCCTTGGTGTCTCAAGTCTAAGAACCAGATACACCACTAGGACTACGGAATCGTTGTCTGACAATAAGGCATCATCAACCATCCAGCATTCCGTAAGCGGATCAATCAGTGAACTCATTCTCCAATGAGCACCTGTACTGTATCCCTAGTGTCCCTACACGAGCAGCTATGAGACCAGCTGCATCCATCATATGGACGGGTATACAGCACACCAGTCTATCCGGTTATCACGATGTCCCTCTCGAGTAACCTATGACCGGGATTATTTAGGATATGTGTTTAAAGGTGAATCGATCTCATTATCGTGATCTCATCACGATCCGATTCCCATTGCACAAATCCAAGGACATCACAATATATATGCATTTATGCAATAGTTATAAAGTGATATATGCCAAAATATAATAAGCAAAAAGATTCTGTATCAAGTCACACGTGCCATCACTCACGTGATTGGCTTGCTGGGCACTTATGACTAGCAGGATTAACACCTAATCCTAACTAATTAACATGCTAACTACAAATTTAAAGACATTTCCTAAGCTATTACAAAGTTCGTAAGTCAAGACTTCTTCCGGCGAACTTCCGACGGTCTTCCGATAAACTCTCGGAAAACATTCTGTGGACTCCCGGCAAGCTCCTAGACTTCACGATTTGATCTTGGTGAGTTCCAATGAGCTTCTTCGGCAAGCTCCGACCTTTCTCAGTGAGCTCCGCGAACTTCCAATGAACCTTCCGGCGAGCTTCCGAGAAACCCTTCGGCAAGCTCCCTTCTCATTCTCAGCTAGTTCCGGCAGCATTCTCGACGAACCTTCGGACTTCCGTCGAACTCTCGAACTTGCAACGAATCCTTCACGCTTGACTCCGACACTTTGTTTCACTTTATGTCTTCATCGTTATCGTAGTTAATCCTGCACACACAAGCCAAAACTCTACTCCGATCTAGACAATTATTACAACGTGAGTTGACATTCTGTTGCCCGGCACATCATTGGTTGGCGCTTCATCTGATTCTTCAGCACATCATCCTCTCTTGCGACTTGTTGCCCAATTTGTGGTTGACCTCCGTAACCCTGATATCCTTGGTGCAATTCCACTCTCCTTGGCCCGATTCCCGACTTTCGAAGTCTTCTGCCTTCCAATATCCTAACGTGATCTCCTCCGGCGCAACGTCAATTCCTCCTACGTCAACTGTCTAATCCTGATCAAGTAGACTTGCATCACTCACGATGTAGTTAAACATTTAAACACAATCAATTAGTTTCATCATCAAAATCTGAGATTCAACAGAGTAAGCGAACATTGCTACCAAGGAAGCTAAGGAGAACAGAATCGGTGCAACCCCTACAACGTTGGCAGAGGCCATGCATGGGAGTTGCAATCTGTCTTTCCATCAATCAAAGGGAGCTGCTTGGAGAACACAGAGGTGTTGAAGCAGAGGGTCGAAAGGGGCGAGGAAGCGACGATGAGTCCAGAGGGACTTAGCTACCCAAAATCAAGCATAATTTAAATTGGAGGTGGACTCAGAGGAGTGCCACAGAGACATATCTACTGATTGTGATAAAAAGGGATGCAGATACAAGGCAATGGATAGTAGGGCCGTGGGCATGGTAGCGCCATGGTACCGTAGAGACGGGACTTCCGTGAAAGTCATTGATCCCTTGCTCTCATGGAGGGAGAGTGCTTGGTCGTGAAAGGGACCAAAGAGATGGAACATGCAGAGGCAAACTCCAAGTACCGAGATAAGGCTGAAGGGTAGAGGCCAAGGAACTTCATAAGACCGGTGTCAACAAGCTTCTCATCAAGATAGCCGAAAGTGAAGGACTTCGAGTCATGCAAGAGTGCATAACCAAGGAACGAAGCAGGCAGTACGCGGTGTTGTACCTTTGCTACTTAGTGGAGTAGGCGACAAGGTTGATGGAGAAGATGGTACAATCCCAAAGGTGACCAAATCTATTAAAGAATTACAGTTGGGGTGAAAACTTCTTGCATTGGAGAAGTTCGATGGCATTGAGAAGGTGAATCACAGTAGCTAACTTAATGCAATGAGTGCAAACACTTCAAGTGCTTCAGAAGTGTGAGCAAAGAGTAGGCGAAGGCCAGTAACCAGCTCGATGCATGGAGTACAACCTCGAGGAGGCGGGCGAAGTCAAATAACCTTTGCCTTCTCAACCCTTAAGAGAATGGGCGAAACCAAGTACCCCAATTCTCTTATCTATCCAGTATAGGAGCTCTACACAGGTTCAAAGTCTCTTCGAAGATAATGAAAGACAATAATTGTCAAATCCTCATCAACGGTGATTAGTGCTACTGAGAGTAGATTGTCCGCTTCATTTCCCAATGAAATGCCAATCGAAAGCGGAAGTGATGCGAACTTACTTGGAAGTGACAACTAAGTGAAAGAAGAGTCAATGGGCAAATTTTGTGGTGGAAGGACCCAAAACTTCAGAAGTTTGTGAGACGATGCTTGTTAAAAGCTCCAACAAGCATCCACCCAGTTAAAGTAGCAAGAGGCATTTGAGAGACTAGCATAGTAAGGATGGTCTTTTTCTTCATCTGGAGGATCCGTAGGAATCAACAAGGATCAATACAACTCAGCCAACCCCACACTAGAGTTAGAGTCATTGGTGAGTTAAAGTAGCATGGCAGATCAAAGGTTCGACTACTTAAAAATAGTAGCGAAGAGCAGTTGGGAGCCAGGAGGCGCATTGCAGTTGGAGTAGAAGATTGAAGACTTAGTAAAGGCGAGGAGTTGTAGTGTCATCAAAGGCTTCGACAAGGACGTTGAAAGAATAAGTGGGGAAGAATGTCACAGACAAACTTCTAAACAGGATATTCGATGTAATGCTTATGTATGTCCGTGTCTTTTAGTATGTTCATGCTTTGCACAGCATGTAGAGGGATGGCCGAAGGCTTAATAGTCCCATTTTAGTTGGGTTTGGTGGCCGCTTTAGGCTTGTAAATAAAGGTTGTGTCATGTGGACACTTTGAGAGATTTTCGGTCTGTAGTGGATTACTTTACCCTTTGTTATGCAACTGTTCAGAGCTTGTAAAGTCTGTTTGTAATTTGCATTGTCTATGAAGTGTTTCCTAGAATGTTTGCTTGTGGATCCTGAGTGAGGCATTTTCTCTAACCCGTTTTCTCTTTTGTGGGTCCTAAGGGACCATGGGACGTTTCGGGGAGACTAACCTTTGCGGACAGACAAGCAAGGGTGCCGCATGACTTAGGAAAAACTAGCTAAGTCTGTGACAGAACATCTGGACTTCCAATGAACTCTCAAACTCCCAACGAAATCGCGTTCTTGACTTCGAGAATTCATTTTGCTTTATGCCGTGCTATCATAGTTAATCTTGCATATGTAAAAACACACTTTGATCTAGACAATTATTACTAAGCATGAATCATGTTGTTCGGCATGTCATTGGTCCATCGACGCTTCATCCGATTCTTCGATGTATCGTCCTCTCTTATGGCTTATTGCCTAATCGGCCAATTGACCTCTACAACTCCGATATCCTTAGCACAATTTCCACTCTTCTTACCCTGATGCCCGGATCCATGGCTCGAAGCCTTCTGTCGATACGTCATCCGATCTTTCGGCTAAATGTCTAATCTTCTTACATGTTCCTTCGGCCCATCATGATTCTTCATGCTTTAATTGTCTCATCCTAATCGAAGCATCCTGCGTCACTCAAAACGCAGATCAATTCATAAACACATATCAATTGGTTTCATCATTAAAATATGAGATTCAACAATCTCTCTCTTTTTGATAATGATAACCAATTGATGACGGAGTTTAAACAAACTCCCCCTATCAATATGCCATATTGATAGAATCTCTTGGATTTAAAAATCCAAGCAACATATTATCATAAACTTATGCATAACATCATACTTCTCCCCCTTTGTCATCAATAAAAAGGAGAAGTGCAACTAGAAAGTGTTTTTAGACATCCAAGTTCAAATCATTGCATAATAAATCTCAAGTTTTATCATCATTGCAAGCTAGCAAAAATTTTGAGTTTTATATCATATAAGCTAGCAATATTTAAGATGTTCAAGAAGGCAACTTTTCCTTCTTGAAATATGCAAGTTAGCAATCTTTGCTTCTCTTTTGAGATGAGCAAGCTAACATGTTTTTTCATCTTCTTGACTTGTGCAAGCTAACAAGTTTACCTCTTTTCATGATGTGCACACTAAAAATTCTTTCTCCCCCTTTGTCATTGGCAAAAAGAGAGGAATAACAAAACAATGGCGCAATTCATCAATTTTCAAATTATGACAAAAATAAAGTGTCATTCTTATTTCAATATGTCATAATTGAGATAAACCTTGAATTTAAATTTAATTCAAGTCAATGCAATTTTAATCATGATTCTCATACATGATATGCAATACATCAAATACATCATCATAATAAAATCATAAGTATTGCATGCATCATTTTAGAATAAGCTAGCAATTTTGCTTCCTAGAAAGCTTTTCTCCTTGCAATTTGTGAGCTTGCAAATTTTACAAATGAAAGTTGGTAAAAGTTTTTTACATCTTTTGGGATGAGTAAGCTTTTTACTTCTTCTTGATGTATGTAAACTAGCAAAATTTCTCCCCCTTTGTCATTGTCCAAAAAGAAGGGAAAAACTATAATTTTATAATTTTTTTTTTCTTTACAATAATTTTTAAATCATGACAAAGGTAAATAACAAGGATGAAAAATAAAGTCATGAATGTCAAAAACAAGATCTTAATTCGTAGAAAAATTTCAAGTATCAATATCGAGAGTTCAAGATCATGATATAGATGAAGACATTCTTATAGCAAAAAGATATCATGAGAGAACACATAAACGATCTCGATTCATGTATAATATCTCTCGATTCATTATGAATCATAAAAATTATAATTTTGAAAAATCATAATTCATTTAGAAAATCTCCTCTTAAGAAAATAACAAGTAGAATCATGGGAGAATGATTAAAAAAAAATCTTGATTCATAATAAATCTTAATTTGTAAATATCAAGGAATCGAGATCATGATTTGGATAAAAAAAATATTATTCAAATTTAAATCATCAAATCATCAAAATCACTTTCATAGATCAAGAGATTCAAAATAATATAAATATATATTTCAATCTCTTATTAAAAACTTGATAAGTTAGAGATGTTTCATTTTAAGTTGTTAGTTTTATACAAGTATGCCTTTATCTTTTTATGCCAAATAAGAACATGCATCAATCGTTTAGGATCGAAAAATAAATTTCATCATAAAAACCATCAAGATCAATAAACCATAAATTATCCAAAAATATCATTTCTTCAAATCATCATGCATAGATTCACATTAAGCATGATATCAAACCTCTTAACATTGTCATTAAGACATCAAGCATGGTTTAAATCAAAATCAGAAATCATCAAAATACACATTATTTCTTCTTTAAAAAACATACATAGGATTATCATTAGATTTTAATCTAATATTTTATTCATAAAACATATAATTTTCATGATTATTACAAGAAGGATAAGCATGATTCCTAAAATTTTTATTTTTAGCATTATTCATTACATTATTAAACATGTAATTTTCAAGAAAAATAAATTTTCTAAGCTAAATTAAAAATAACTCATGCAAACCATCATGTTATTTCGAGATAAACTAAGGAGGTTTCGTTTGAGTAGTTTACCTCATTGTTGAAAATCGTTAAGGCGTAATTTGTCACCTCACCTTTGTTGGATTGTCCTTCATCTTCGGGTGAGCTCGTTTCATCCAAGATTGCTTCCTTCTTCTTGCGTTCATAGCAAGTAATTATGTTCTTTTTAAGTTTATTTTTGTTTTTCAATTTTTGTTTCATTAACTTTTTAAATTTCATAGTGAGGAGTTCAAGTTCACCATCACTTGAGCTTATGTTCGAGTAGTCTTTGATTGTTCTAAGTCCGAAATCCTTCCTGTTCTTTGGAAGGATGTTCTCAAGTTCATTTTGTGCATTGTGCGCCATTTCGTATGTCATTAATGAACTAAAAAGTGTTGAATCTCATATTTTGATGATGAAACCAATTGATATGTGATATGTCTTAATCTGTATTTTGAGTGACGCATGATGCTTCGATCAGGATGAGACAATTAAAGCAGGAAGAATAATGTTGTGCCGGAGGAACATGTCAGAAGATTGGACGTTGGGCCAGTGTATCGATCGACGTATCGACAAAAGGCTTCGGGCCATGGATTCGGGCATCGGGCCAAGAAGAGCGGATATTGCGCCAAGGATATCGGAGTTGTAGAGTCAACTAGCCGATTGGGCAATAGGTCGTAAGAGAGGACGATGCGCCAAAGAATCGGATGAAGTGTCGAGGGACCAATGACATACCGGACAACTTGATTAACGTTTAGTATTAATTGTCTAGATCGAAGTGTGTTTTTACATGTGCAGGATTAACTACGATAGCAAGGAATGAAGCAAAATGAAGTCCCGGAGTCAAGGACGTGATTACGTTAGGAGTTCGAGAGTTCGTCGGAAGTCCGGACGTTCGTCAGAAGTTCTAGAGGAACAAGCCGAGAAGTCTCAGAGCTTGCTAGAGAAGATCATCGGAACTCGCCAAGAAGATCATCGTGAACTCCAGGAGTTCGCCGGAAGCTTGCCGAAAAAATAGACATAAGGACTTGTTTTACTTAGCAAATGTCTTAGGATTTCATAATTAGTACGTAATTGGGCTTAGATTTGAACCAATCCAATTAGGGGCCAGCTAGGCCCATGTAAAAACTGTGTTAGGACCAATAAGAAGCCTAAACACTGCCCCAAGAAGTCTCACCGTTGTGGCACAGTCTTCGAGACTGTGTCAGGTGGTGGTACCACTAGTCTGGGTGGTTGTACCGCCCCTAGTAGGGTGCCAAGCGGTGGTACCGCTAGTCTAGGCAGTGGTACCGCCCAGCACTGCCCCCCAGGTGATGGTACCACCAGACCTGGGTGGTGTTACCACTAAACCTGGGTGGTGGTACCACCCAGGATAGTGTTAGCGTCGACTGACACTTGTCACGCCCCTCAAAATATCGATAATATTAAAAAATTTCAACACAAATCCATCCAAGATCCAAACACACATTTAAGGTCGCTAAGAAAATATTCAAGTCAAAATTTCACCTCTATAATCCATAAATTCATAAACCCTGTGCAACTCATAAACATACAACACATCGCTCGATGATTCATAAAATCTGAACCCAACTCATCAAAATAATAACCACAACATAAATTCACAAGTGTGGGAGTCTATGCAGTCACAAAACTAACGTTTACCATAAATTCATATCATTACATGAATTAAACTTAACATTCCAGAATCTTAAACATGAGAGGTCCTTTAAACTTATACAATATCCACAAGTTTAGATTCACCGTCAACATTTCGTTAGATGCAGAGTGTGCTTATACAACAAAAACATTGTTGAATCTCGGATTTTGATGATAAAATCAATTGATGGGTTAATTGATCTAATCCATATTATTGAGTTAAGTGTGCAGGGGTAACTACGATAACCAAAAAACACAAAGCAAGAATACCAGAGTCAAGTTCGATGGACGTTTAAGAGTCCGAAGAATCGTCGGAGATGCTGCCGGAACCAACCGAGAAGAAATCGGGAACTTGTCGGAATTTTCGGAAGTTCGTCGAAGAGATCGTCGGAGGTTCACGGAGATCACCGAATAGGCTCGGCTACTCGTTAAAGTCATCACAAGTTCGGGAGCTTGCTGGGAGTCCATCGGAAAAAGTTCGTCAGAAAGCTCGCCGGAACAAGACTCGACGTTCGCGGTTGAAAACTTGCTTAGGATGTGTTTTGTTATGTAGTTCACTTGTAATTAGGATTAGGATTAAGAGATAATCCTATATCCTGGTTAGGGGCCAACTAGGCCCAAAATTAGACTTGGTTGGGCTAATTTTGAAGCCCAACAAGTGAACCGAAGGGTTTGGCGGTGGCACCGCCAGACTGGGCGGTTGCACTGCCCAGCACCCGAGAGCTGGGCGGTGGCACTGCCCAGCACTGTCAATGTCTGACAGTGACAGGCGGTGGCACCACTAGCATTGGGAACCCAAAGAGAATTCAAATTTTGGAGCCCAAATTTGAATCCTCTTGAGGCCTATAAATACCCCTCAAATCTCAGCTGAGATTACATCTTTTTTAGCAACAATTGTTTGAGAGAAAGGCCATAGAAAATCTTAGCTAGTCTTGTTTTCAATTTGCTAGTGTTCACCTAATTCTTTCTTACTGAAAATCTGTAAGAGAGTGAACCGCTTGTAAAAAGTTGTAAGAGGGGTATTCACCCTTCCCTTTCAAGAGATTTGCTAGTGGAAGGTGGGAGCCTCATCGAAGAGGGGCCTCGAAAGTGGATGTAGGTCACTTGACCGAACCACTTTAAAAATGGCGTAATCTCTGGTTTGCATCTCATTACTGCTATTTACATTACTGCAAACCTTCTTACTTGCTTTATTTCCTCATTACATTTGCTGCACAACTTTGCGAATACGCTTTCAAGTTAAGCACTTCCGATTCCAATTTTTATCGTACGAAAGATTTGTCGAAACCAACATTTTAAGCCGCTGCACTAATTCACGCCCCCCTCTTAGTGCCGCTCCAATCCTAATAATTGGTATCAGAGCTAGGCTCACTCTCATATTTGGTTTAAAACCCAAGAGAGATGGCTTACTCTGGCATGCATGAGGGTCATTCTATCACACGTCCACCCTTGTTTAATGAGTCGGATTATACTTATTGGAAGACTCGGATGAGGATCTTCCTCATTTCTATGGATTTTGAGCTTTGGACTATTGTTGAAAACGGATTTCAAAAATCTTCTCTTCCGATGAGCGAATGGAATGAATCGGAGAAGAAGGTTTTTGCTTTAAATGCAAAGGCTATGAATGCCTTGTTTTGTGCACTAGACAAAAATGAATTTAATCGTTTTTTAATTTATGATTCAGCTTTTGATATTTGGAGAACTCTTGAGGTCACTCATGAAGGCACTAGCCGAGTGAAAGAGTCCAAAATCAACATCCTTGTGCACTCTTACGAACTTTTCCGAATGAAACCAAGTGAGTCCATCGGAGACATGTACACCCGGTTTACGGATGTCATCAATAGACTCAAAGCTCTTGGTAAAGATTTTACTAATTTTGAATTAGTAACTAAAATCTTAAGATCCGTCCCTAAAAGTTGGGATCCAAAAGTTACGGCCATTCAAGAGGCCAAAGACCTTAAAACATTCCCTCTTAAAGAACTCATTGGGTCTCTAATGACCTACGAAATGACATATCAAGCTCATGACGAGCTCGAGAACCCCCTTCCAAAGAACAGGAAGGATATGGCACTCAAATCACAAGAAGACCACTTGAAAGGAACATCAAGTGATGAGGACAGTGACAATGACATTGCACTTTTGACTCAAAAATTTAAAAAATATTTAAGAAAAAACAAATATAAAAATAATACAAAAAATAAATTTGAACAAAAGAAGGACCAAGTGATTTCCTATGAATGCAAAAAACTGGGACACTACAAGAACGATTGTCCTCAAGCCAAAAAGAGAACATCAAAGAAGAAGGCGCTCAAGGCAACATGGGATGATTCAAGCACGTCTGAAGAAGAGGAGTCCAACACCGAGCAAGTTACTCATTACGCCCTAATGGCCATCGGAGATGAAGTAACGGATTTAATTGATGTAGATTTACCTTATCATGAATTGTTAAATGCTTTCCATGAGTTATTTGATGAATGTAAGACAATTAGTAGAAAATATAAATTGTTAAAAAAGGAGCATGATAGTCTCACTTGTGATATCGATAAATTAAAAACTAAATATCATGACAGTTTAGCTCCATGTATAAAATGCCATGATCAAGAATCTCTCCAAAAGGAGAACTTGCTACTTAAGGACACCTTGAAGAAATTCGAGGTTGGTAGCAAATCTTTGAACATGATCCTTACAAATAAGAGTCACGTTCCTAAAAGAAGTGGAATCGGATTTGTGAGAAGTCCTCACCAAAATCCAACCACCTTCATTAAAGGCCCCGTCTTATATGTTCGGCACCAAAGCAATTGCAACTTTTGTTGCAAATATGAACATGAAACTTATAAATGTCCATTCAAGAAAATTAGTCTGAACAAACTAATTTGGGTTCCTAAAGGAACCATGATCAATTCTATGCAATATGATGAACAAGTTTTTAAGGCACCCAAAAGAAAATGGGTACCTAAAAATAATCCCTTCTTGTAGAAACATACACCATCACAAGCTAAGAGCAAGAGATGGTATCTAGATAGTGGATGCTCAAGACATATGACTAGAGATCCATCTCATTTCTCTATGCTCACTAGCAAAGAAAAAGGGTACGTCACCTTCGGAGACAACAACCAAGGCAAAATCGTTGGCAAGGGAACCATAGGTAACAAATTAAAATTTTCTATTGATAATGTCTTACTAGTTGATAGATTGAAACATAATCTTTTGAGTGTTAGCCAATTATGCGATAAAGGTTATATCGTTCGATTTGAATCAAATGTGTGTATTATTGAAAAACCAAACCATAACATAACTATGATTGCATTAAAACAAAATAATGTCTACACCATCAACCTTGATGAACTAAGTAATGAAATGTGCTTCTCCACTTTAAATGATGATGCTTGGCTTTAGCATAGGAGACTAGGTCATGCAAGCATGAAACTAATATCTAAGATCTCATCTAAAGATTTAGTGCGAGGAATTCCAAATATAAAGTTTATCAAGGACAAAGTATGCGATGCATGTTAACTAGGTAAACAAATAAAAACTAGTTTCAAACCAAAAACTCAAATTAGCACCACTAGACCATTACAATTGATTCATTTGGATTTATTTGGACCAATTGACACGACAAGTCTAGGGGGAAGCAAATATGCGTTTGTAATTATAGATGACTATACTAGATACACTTGGACCTATTTCTTAGCTCACAAAAGTGATTGCTTCAAGTGTTTCTCTAAATTTTGTAAACTCACTCAAAACGAAAAAGGTTTTATGATTTCATCAATTCGGAGTGATCACGGTGGCGAATTTCAAAACCGTGACTTTCAAAATTTTTGTGAGGTTAATGGATACAATCACAACTTCTCCACTCCGAGGAATCCCCAACAAAATGGAGTAGTTGAAAGAAAAAATAGAAACCTACAAGAAATGGCAAGAACTATGTTAAATGAACATAGTTTACCTAAGTATTTTTGGGTCGAAGCCGTAAATACGGCTTGCTACATCATGAATAGAGTCCTAATAAGACCATCATTATCAAAAACTCCCTATGAATTATGGAATAACAAAAAACCAAATATTTCCTATTTTAAAGTTTTCGGTTGTAAATGCTTTATTTTGAATGAAAGGGATGACTTAGGAAAATTTGATGCTAAATCCGATGAAGGCATCTTTCTTGGTTACTCTTCCGTTTCTAAGGCTTTTCGGGTTTTTAACAAAAGAACGTTAGTAATAGAAGAGTCTATTCATGTAGTTTTTAATGAAATTTCTAATCTAAAGAAAAATGATTTTGATAATGATCTTGGTTTTGATAATTTGAATTTAAATGAACCCCCTCCTTAAAATAGCAACTTCGATGCACCTTCTTCCGAAATTTCCTTACCCAAGGAATGGAAGTATATAGATGCTCATCCAAAGGAGCTAATTATAGGAGATACATCAAAAGGGGTTCAAACTCGTTCCTCTTTGAAGAATTTTTGTGCTAACGCCGCCTTCCTTTCTCAAATCGAACCTAAATGCATTGACGAGACCATAAAAGATGATTTTTGGGTTATTGCAATGCAAGAGGAATTGAATCAATTTGAGAGGAATAAGGTATGGAAGCTTGTTCCTAGACCTAGTGACCATTTAGTCATTGGTACTAAATGGGTCTTTAGAAACAAGCAAGACGAAAATGATATTGTGGTTAGAAACAAGGCTAGATTTGTCACGCCCCTCAAAATATCCATGATTTTTAAAATTTTCGTCACAGACCAATCCAGGATCCAAACTAACGTTTGAGGACACTGAAAACATTCTATTCATATTCACATCCATAAAACCTGTGCAGTTTATAATCATATATCACATCACTTGATAATTCACATTTATGGCAACCCAAGCCAACTTGACAAACATGAACAACATTTATAAATCCACAAGCTAAATAATTTATACAATCAGAACTCCAACTATTCACCACAAGTTCATATCATTATAAATTAGGCTTAACATTCAGAAATTTCAAATAAGAGAGATCTCCTAACACTTTGACACGGTATATCCATTTCGGTTTATCGACGACATTTCATTACATACAAAACATACTTATACAACAATAGCATAACAACCAACAAGACTTGCCCATAATTCTGAATAGCTATCCACTGCCTCAGCCCAAATCAAACATCTCGAAGAGTGACAAGCTGACTTGAAAGGTTTATGTAACAACGGAGTGAGCCAAAAACGGCTCAGCAAGTGACAAAGCATATTCAGAACAAAAGGAACAGTTTGAAACGAGTAAGGTATCATAATGCAAGGCAGAATACCAGAATTCTCAAGGATACCATCTCAATAGATACCAAATCATACGTATCATGTCATTCAAAAACATATTTGATCCACAACGAATGGGGCATAGAGTAATTGGAGCATATCAATGGCAGATAGGATATTTCAGAACATACCTGTTCATAACAAATGGAGCACAGAGTAATTGGAACATATCAATGGCAGATAGGACATTTCAGAACATATCAGTTCATAGCAAATGGAGCACAGAGTAATTGGAGCATATCAGAAACAAGGAAACATATCGGATCTTATCAATGGCATATAAAATGTTCCGAAGCATATCAACGGCATATGGAACATTTCGAAGCAAAATCATCAGTGAATGAAGCATTTCAGAGCATATCGAAAACAAATATCGTACAGAAGCTCAAACGTCGTCTTTGACGTTGCAAACATATCAATCTTATCCAAAGCATGTACAGAAACACATAACCAAAGCTCTGGATATCATATCAAACATACAGAAGGTGTAGTGGGATCTCAGTCAGAATGTGATTCATCCATTTCTGAATGACCACCTGACAAAAGTCTCCCACGTCTGGGAGCTCCATCCACCCACGTCTAGGTGAAGTCAAAGGGGCCGGCAGAGCATCGCAGGCTCTAAGCAATATCCCACAAAGCGGGACCCCACAAAGCGGGCAAATAAGCGCATACCAGAATATCCCACAAAGCGGGACCCCACAAAGCGGGCAAATCAGCGCATACCCTTTACCATTTCTGGCAAAGGTCCAGACAATCCCACACACCAGAGTACAAAAGGGCAGTTTCAACAATAAGTAGCATATATCGGAAGCACACGCGGAACAACGAAGCTTACATGTGCCTTTACGAGTCAATCCGAAGTAAGCAATAATCTTTCACAAGTATATTCAGATTTGAAGGGAATTGAAAGCAAGGGCACATATGGAATCCAAGCAATCACAAATAACTCAATTCAATAAGAAGATTTGATGAATTCAATGTCCAAAGGAATGAAACTGGAATAGGCACATATCGAAAGCAAATGCGGAACAATAGGATATACATGTGCCTATAAGAGTCAATACGATATAGTATAAACGTTACACAACAGTTTTCAAGAATGCAATAATTTTAAGGACAAGAGCATACAAGAATTCAAAGTAGTAATATAAAGCTCAATTGAATAAGAAGGCTAAAGGATATCAATTTCCAAAGGAATGAAACCAGAATATAAGAAATCGACCAAAGCTCGATTTCTGGCAGAATACAGAAGGCACATTGAACAAATGATTTCAAACTATCAATCGTGCTCCAATTTACTCAGAAATAATCATTGGATAATACTTTCGGATAAGACAGGCTTCATATGAATTGAACTGTCCAACAGAGAGTTACAAATAATTTGGTAAGCAAGTGTCATAGAACAAAATCTCTGTTGGCAGAATTCATAATGTCAGATTCAACAGATAACTGGGCAGGTGTTTGGATTTCAGATCTTTCAATCCATATATCAAAGAAAGATATATAAGTCTAGTTTCCAATGAAATAAGCTTTGAATAAATCAAAGTTTCCACAAAGTCTTATAGGCAGTTCGGTATCAAAAGATCAGAATCTCAAAAGTTACACAGATTCGAATCGTTACATGTAAACAGGAGATATAACAAATTTAAGGCTAGAACAATTCAAAGTTCCTCATAATCAAAGCAAATGTAGAGATAAAGATGGTAGTGAGGAAAGATCAGGATACTTGCAATAAGACATATAACAGCAATTATAGGAGAAACGATCAGGGAACTTGCAATAAGACATATCAGAGCAATTATAGGAGAAACGAACAGGGAATTTGCAATAGAAAGGATTGAAACAAACGGGAAACTTGCCTTTCAATGATTTCGATCCGAAGATCCAAAGAAGGTGCTAGCCCAAATCCTTCTACTTTTTCTCCGTGTTCTCTCTCTGTTTCGTTTTGTGCTCCCGTTTTCTTCCTTTCTTTGCAACTACACCACGTGTCGAACATCGAGGCACAGTCACCTACTCTCTCTTACTCTCATTCCTTCAATTCCAGCTGCAGTTGCCACTGCCACAGCTGCCTCTCCTTCTCTTCTTCCTCTCTTCTTCCCTTTTCCTTTCTCTTCTTCTTCCTTTCCTTCTCTTCTTTCCCAGCTGCACTACTGCAGTCGCAGCCTCAGCCACGGCCACAGCCTCTACTTCCTCCCCTGCTCATCTTCCTCTCCTTCTTCTCTTCCAACTGCAGCTGCCATCGCAGCAGCCGCAGCCCCTTCTCTTCTTCCTCCCCTTCCCTTCTTCCTTCCTCTTCCTCTTTTCCTGCCACAGCTGCAGCTGCCACAGCCGCAGCCGTAGCTACTTCATTCCCTTCTCCTCTTCCTCTCTTCTTCCTCTCCTTCCCTTCTTCCTTTCTCTTCCCCTTCTCTTCCAGCGGCAGCTGCCATCGCCGCAGCTGCAGCCCCTCCTTCCCCTTCTCATCTTCCTCTCCTTCCCTTCTTCCTTCCTCTTCCTCTTTCCCTGCCACAGCTGCAGCTGCCACAACCGCAGCCGCAGCTACTTCTTTCCTTTCTCCTCTTCCTTCTCCTTCCTTTCTTCTTCTTCTCTTCTTCTCCTTCCTCCCCTTCTTCTCCCCGACGAACAGCACCTCCTTTCCTCTGTTTCCTCCTGCAGGAAACAGAGGTGCCGCCTCTTCACCCGCTTCCACTTCTTCTCTTCTTCCTCACCATCTCTTCCTCTCCTTCTCTTCCAGCTGCAGCTGCCACCGCCGTAGCTCCTCCTTTCCCTTCTCTTCTTCCTTCTCCTTCCTTTCTTCTTCTTCTCTTCTTCTCCTTCCTTCCCTTCTTCTCCCCGACGTCACACCCACCCTCTCCTCTGTTTCCTCTGCAGGAAACAGAGGTATCACCACCTCTTCTCCTGCTTCCTCTTCCTCTTCTCTTCCTCTTCTTCTTCTTCTCCTCTTCGAACGCCCCTCACCTCTCCTATGTTTCCATCTGCAGGAAACAGAGGTGCTGCAGCCCTAGCTGCTGCCACCTCTCGCTCCTCTCCCTCTTCCCTCTCTTTTCCCTCTTCTTCTCCTTCTCTTCTTCTCCTCTTTCCCTTTTCCTCCCCAACGCCACACACCTCCTCGCTGCAGCCTTGCCGCAGCTATTCTCCTCTCTTCTTCTTCTTCTTCTTCTTCTTCTTTTTCCCTTCTCCCTCTTCTTCCTCTCTTCTTCTCCCCACGCTCCACCGCTCCTCTCTCTGTTCGAGAAACAGACCCACGCCCCACCGCTTCTCTCTTTGTTCGAGAAACAGAGAGCGTGGGAGGCGGTGGGATAAAACCGAATTTTCGGTTTTCCTTTATCTTTTTCTTTTTGCAACTTAACAGTTTAGTCCTTCAAATTCCTATATTTACATATAGATCCTCCGATTTATAAATAAATCTTTATTAATAATTTTTAAAAGTGAGGGATATTACACTCTCCCATCCTTAAAAGAAAATTTAGTCCTCTAAATTGATCATAGCTCAATCGATGAAAAGATGAGGATTATGATATCTTTATTTCCTCCTCCTACTCTTAAATAGTTTCATCAATACAATACAATTACATAATTATCCATGAGCGACTGAAATATTCTCCTCCTTGATCCTCAATAGACGGTAACCCGACCTTCAACCAATTTCTAAAAATACTTGCGCACTCTATAATTAATCAAGCAAGTCGTTACTTCAGAAAATACTCGTTTTTGGTGATCACCTGATTCAACTATCCATAATCAATACAAAGCCTCAATGTTCCATCCATCTTTTTAACTAACACTAGAGCACCTCATGATAAAATATTAAGCCAAATAAAATCCTCATTTAATAATCCTTGTAGTTGTTTTTTCTAATTCCGCTTATTCAAATGATATCATTTTGTAGAGAAGCTTAGATTTTAGGATTGTCCCAAAGACCAAATCAAAAGCAAAATCACATTTGCAGGTAATCCAAACAAGTCATCCTGGGATACATTAGGCAAGGAGATAAATAATGTCCAATACTCTCAAAATAAAAGATGGGCTGATCAAATATACAAAAAGTGATCATTGGTTATATACCAATCCATACTGGTATGATAGGAAGATAGCCAATCCATACCAAGTATAATATCAAATCTCCAAATCTTTAGGAGAACTAAATCAGCAAAAAGTTCAAGTTCTCCAATAAAATCAGACAAGAGGACCAGATTCAAGTTCGTTATCAAAGAATCTCCAATGATTGTACTTACATATATCACATAATACAGTGGTCTAGGTTGAATACCCAAGTGATAGGCAACATGTTACGAATCAAATCGTAGATAGAACCCATGTTCAAACAAATATTTGCATTCTTTCATAAACATACATAATACCTTCGACCACTAATTCAGAAGTCTTAGAATCATATTCAGTGATAGCATACACTCTAACATAGGCTGATGATTTAGGAGGCAGTGACTCTTTCTTCTTGTTCAAAGGGCAAACTTTTATTTTATGATCCAACTTTCTACAAGCAAAATAGACTCCAATCACCCGAAAACACAAACTTGTTTCATAATTTAACTTGTAATTCACACATGATTAAGTCTTTGGTGGTGACTTTCCTTTTCAAATCCAAATGTCTTGACCCTCTTGTCATTACTTTCTGATTCATTTCCAATCATATTCTTATTGGTAAACTTGTCCTTATCATTCTTGTCACTGATCTCCAAAAATTCTTTTCATTGTTGCCAATAATAATCAGTCTCTACTTCCAATATAAGGTGGCAAAAGAAATCTTTTGATCATCAAAACAATTTTGTACATCAAATATCTTCTCTGTTTGCATCATTCATTTTTCTACCACCAATGAAATTAGGTCCACCATGCTTCCATTGCGCTACTCTGATTTAATATCCTCGATCAACCCTTTTATCCACCTTAATTAATCAGAATCAAATGAAATAGGAGGACCCAAATGTCCTCATCATCCTAGATTCCTAAAATACATCAAAGAAAATTTCCACCAATCACTATAGTTCATTAAACCTCAATATATTTTGCACGTCAGCATATCAAATATTTCAGTAATCCTCAAACAATGCTCTGATACCACCTCTGTCACGCCCCTCAAAATATCCATGATTTTTAAAATTTTCGTCACAGACCAATCCAGGATCCAAACTAACGTTTGAGGACACTGAAAACATTCTATTCATATTCACATCCATAAAACCTGTGCAGTTTATAATCATATATCACATCACTCGATAATTCACATTTATGGCAACCCAAGCCAACTTGACAAACATGAACAACATTTATAAATCCACAAGCAAAATAATTTATACAATCAGAACTCCAACTATTCACCACAAGTTCATATCATTATAAATTAGGCTTAACATTCAGAAATTTCAAATAAGAGAGATCTCCTAACACTTTGACACGGTATATCCATTTCGGTTCATCGACGACATTTCATTACATACAAAACATACTTATACAACAATAGCATAACAACCAACAAGACTTGCCCATAATTCTGAATAGCTATCCACTGCCTCAGCCCAAATCAAACATCTCGAAGAGTGACAAGCTGACCTGAAAGGTTTATGTAACAACGGAGTGAGCCAAAAACGGCTCAGCAAGTGACAAAGCATATTCAGAACAAAAGGAACAGTTTGAAACGAGTAAGGTATCATAATGCAAGGCAGAATACCAGAATTCTCAAGGATACCATCTCAATAGATACCAAATCATACGTATCATGTCATTCAAAAACATATTTGATCCACAACGAATGGGGCATAGAGTAATTGGAGCATATCAATGGCAGATAGGATATTTCAGAACATACCTGTTCATAACAAATGGAGCACAGAGTAATTAGAACATATCAATGGTAGATAGGACATTTCAGAACATATCAGTTCATAGCAAATGGAGCACAGAGTAATTGGAGCATATCAGAAACAAGGAAACATATCGGATCTTATCAATGGCATATAAAATGTTCCGAAGCATATCAACGGCATATGGAACATTTCGAAGCAAAATCATCAGTGAATGAAGCATTTCAGAGCATATCGAAAACAAATATCGTATAGAAGCTCAAACGTCGTCTTTGACGTTGCAAACATATCAATCTTATCCAAAGCATGTACAGAAACACATAACCAAAGCTCTGGATATCATATCAAACATACAGAAGGTGTAGTGGGATCTCAGTCAGAATGTGATTCATCCATTTCTGAATGACCACCTGACAAAAGTCTCCCACGTCTGGGAGCTCCATCCACCCACGTCTAGGTGAAGTCAAAGGGGCCGGCAGAGCATCGCAGGCTCTAAGCAATATCCCACAAAGCGGGACCCCACAAAGCGGGCAAATAAGCGCATACCAGAATATCCCACAAAGCGGGACCCCACAAAGCGGGCAAATCAGCGCATACCCTTTACCATTTCTGGCAAAGGTCCAGACAATCCCACACACCAGAGTACAAAAGGGCAGTTTCAACAATAAGTAGCATATATCGGAAGCACACGCGGAACAACGAAGCTTACATGTGCCTTTACGAGTCAATCCGAAGTAAGCAATAATCTTTCACAAGTATATTCAGATTTGAAGGGAATTGAAAGCAAGGGCACATATGGAATCCAAGCAATCACAAATAACTCAATTCAATAAGAAGATTTGATGAATTCAATGTCCAAAGGAATGAAACTGGAATAGGCACATATCGAAAGCAAATGCGGAACAATAGGATATACATGTGCCTATAAGAGTCAATACGATATAGTATAAACGTTACGCAACAGTTTTCAAGAATGCAATAATTTTAAGGACAAGAGCATACAAGAATTCAAAGTAGTAATATAAAGCTCAATTGAATAAGAAGGCTAAAGGATATCAATTTCCAAAGGAATGAAACCAGAATATAAGAAATCGACCAAAGCTCGATTTCTGGCAGAATACAGAAGGCACATTGAACAAATGATTTCAAACTATCAATCGTGCTCCAATTTACTCAGAAATAATCATTGGATAATACTTTCGGATAAGACAGGCTTCATATGAATTGAACTGTCCAACAGAGAGTTACAAATAATTTGGTAAGCAAGTGTCATAGAACAAAATCTCTGTTGGCAGAATTCATAATGTCAGATTCAACAGATAACTGGGCAGGTGTTTGGATTTCAGATCTTTCAATCCATATATCAAAGAAAGATATATAAGTCTAGTTTCCAATGAAATAAGCTTTGAATAAATCAAAGTTTCCACAAAGTCTTATAGGCAGTTCGGTATCAAAAGATCAGAATCTCAAAAGTTACACAGATTCGAATCGTTACATGTAAACAGGAGATATAACAAATTTAAGGCTAGAACAATTCAAAGTTCCTCATAATCAAAGCAAATGTAGAGATAAAGATGGTAGTGAGGAAAGATCAGGATACTTGCAATAAGACATATAAGAGCAATTATAGGAGAAACGATCAGGGAACTTGCAATAAGACATCAGAGCAATTATAGGAGAAACGAACAGGGAATTTGCAATAGAAAGGATTGAAACAAACGGGAAACTTGCCTTTCAATGATTTCGATCCGAAGATCCAAAGAAGGTGCCAGCCCAAATCCTTCTACTTTTTCTCCGTGTTCTCTCTCTGTTTCGTTTTGTGCTCCCGTTTTCTTCCTTTCTTCGCAACTACACCACGTGTCGAACATCGAGGCACAGTCACCTACTCTCTCTTACTCTCATTCCTTCAATTCCAGCTGCAGTTGCCACTGCCACAGCTGCCTCTCCTTCTCTTCTTCCTCTCTTCTTCCCTTTTCCTTTCTCTTCTTCTTCCTTTCCTTCTCTTCTTTCCCAGCTGCACTACTGCAGTCGCAGCCTCAGCCACGGCCACAGCCTCTACTTCCTCCCCTGCTCATCTTCCTCTCCTTCTTCTCTTCCAACTGCAGCTGCCATCGTAGCAGCCGCAGCCCCTTCTCTTCTTCCTCCCCTTCCCTTCTTCCTTCCTCTTCCTCTTTTCCTGCCATAGCTGCAGCTGCCACAGCCGCAGCCGTAGCTACTTCATTCCCTTCTCCTCTTCCTCTCTTCTTCCTCTCCTTCCCTTCTTCCTTTCTCTTCCCCTTCTCTTCCAGCGGCAGCTGCCATCGCCGCAGCTGCAGCCCCTCCTTCCCCTTCTCATCTTCCTCTCCTTCCCTTCTTCCTTCCTCTTCCTCTTTCCCTGCCACAGCTGCAGCTGCCACAACCGCAGCCGCAGCAACTTCTTTCCTTTCTCCTCTTCCTTCTCCTTCCTTTCTTCTTCTTCTCTTCTTCTCCTTCCTCCCCTTCTTCTCCCCGACGAACAGCACCTCCTTTCCTCTGTTTCCTCCTGCAGGAAACAGAGGTGCCGCCTCTTCACCCGCTTCCACTTCTTCTCTTCTTCCTCACCATCTCTTCCTCTCCTTCTCTTCCAGCTGCAGCTGCCACCGCCGTAGCTCCTCCTTTCCCTTCTCTTCTTCCTTCTCCTTCCTTTCTTCTTCTTCTCTTCTTCTCCTTCCTCCCCTTCTTCTCCCCGACGTCACACCCACCCTCTCCTCTGTTTCCTCTGCAGGAAACAGAGGTATCACCACCTCTTCTCCTACTTCCTCTGCTAGTCATAAGTGCCCAGCAAGCCAATCACGTGAGTGATAGCACGTGTGACTTGATACAGAATCTTTTTGCTTATTATATTTTGGCGTATATCACTTTATAACTATTGCATAAATGCATATATATTGTGATGTCCTTGGATTTGTGCAATGGGAATCGGATCGTGATGAGATCACGATAATGAGATCGATTCACCTTTAAACACATATCCTAAATAATCCCGGTCATAGGTTACTCGAGAGGGACATCGTGATAACCGGATAGACTGGTGTGCTGTATACCCGTCCATATGATGGATGCAGCTGGTCTCATAGCTGCTCGTGTAGGGACACTAGGGATACAGTACAGGTGCTCATTGGAGAATGAGTTCACTGATTGATCCGCTTACGGAATGCTGGATGGTTGATGATGCCTTATTGTCAGACAACAATTCCGTAGTCCTAGTGGTGTATCTGGTTCTTAGACTTGAGACACCAAGGATGTCCTGTATGAGTGCTCCACTCTTTGATACCAGACTTATAGGTTTGGCTGTTCCCAGATCTAGTACAGCTGGTCATTGGGAGTGGTAGTCGACCTTACGAGGGCTATTGAGTGTCGATAGAGGATCATCCACTCTCGGTATCATGAGAGGAATATCCCATGTGTTCTTGCTCAGACAAATCCCTGGCCAGGGTCATTCGGGTTGAGAGAGAAAGAGTTCTCCGGGAGAATCCGATTAGAGCGAGACTCGAGTAGAAACCGTATGGGTCTGACAGCACCATGCTCGATATACGGTCTCTGGGATATTAGATGGATGAGGGACTATAGGTACATGGTAACTGAGGACAGACAGGTCCAATGGATTGGATTCCCCTGTATCGTCTGGGGACTACGGCGTAGTGGCCTAGTACTTCCGTAGTCGATGAGTCGAGTGAATTATTACAGAGATAATAATTCACTGAGTTAGAAGGAGTTCTGACAGGTATGACTCACGGCCAGCTCGATATTGGGCCTAGAGGGTCACACACATATGGTAGGCATTGCGATGAGTAGAGGTTCGGATATGAGATATCCGACGGAGCCCTTGTCTTATTGGATGCAGATCCAATACCCACTAGGGAAAGGACCCATTAGGGTTTTGACACGGGATCTCTATAAATAGGAGGGATTCACAGCCTCATAGGCTAGAGTCTTTGCTTGCCCTTCCTATTCTCCTCTCCCTCTCCACCTCAGAGTAGGCCTGGAGTTTTGAGGAGCGTCGTCGCAACCCTGCTGTGTGGATCACCGCTAGAGAGGAGGACGCTTGACCTCCTTCACCCTCTCCTAAGGATCTGCAAGGAAACAGGAATATACGATCTCCCTAGGTAACACAATCTCTATACGCAGTTTTGTGTTTTTGCGGATTTTGCGCACCAATCTTCGCACGACGATGAACATCCTTTTGGGAATCAGGGATTTTTGTTTTCTTGTTCTTCCGCTGCGCATATGATGTCGCCCCCCTTATGATTTCCCAACAGTGGTAGCAGAGCCAGGTTGTTCGTGCGAATGATTGGTTTTTGAACTGCGTGTGTTGTGTTTAGGAAGAATATTGACGTCAAAATCGTTGACGCAAAATCAAGGAAGGGCAGCAACAGTTGCTGCCCTCGATCTGCATGCCTGCAGCCAGCCGCAGCCGCAGCCAGGCAGCACAGCGCCGGCGCATGCGCAAGCGCTGTGCCTGCAGCAGCCGGCCGGCGGTCTGCTTGCAGCAGGCTTGCGGCCGGCGGGGCTGGGAGCCCGCTCGGTAGAAGCGCCTGCGGCCACTGAGCCCGCGGGCAGAGGCACCGCGGGGCAGCAGCGCGGGCTGAGGCACCGCAGGGCAGCGGCGCCTGTGGCCGCTGCTCCCACGGGCAAAAACCCCGCAGGGGCGGCCGCCAGCGAGACAGCATCACCTGCGGGCGCTGACTCGTGGGCAGAACCGCCCGCGAAGGCGGCGGCGCCCGCGGGGGCGCCCACCTGCAACGGCAGCGACCCCAGCGGGCGTGCCACCTGCAGGCGAGGGCAGTGCCCTCGCCCTCGCCGCACAGGCCGCCGCCAGCAGGGTGGCGGCGGCGGCGGCGCAGCAGCGAAAAGGGGAAAGGGTATTAGGGTTTTCTGCGCAAAAGACAGTTTTGCCCCTCGGAATTTGAGAAATTCCAGTTTCTGTCTTTTGTCCAAATTACGAAAATACCCTTAGGAATTGAGAAATTCCCTATATATCCCTGATTTCAGAAAATATTAATTAATTAAAAGGTTTAGTTGATTATTATTTTTATTATTATCTAGTAGTCCTACATGATGATGATTATTTATACATGTGATGTATGATGAGTGGATGGATGATCATGGACCGTGTGATGTGTGTACTTGTGATTATTATTATTGAGGTCTGCGAACCTCCATTATATTTCTCGTTTATTGTCGGGCCTGCGTGCCTATGATTAATTTGTAATCACATGAGGAGGCGCAGCGGGAGCGTGGAAGCCATAGCGGGACCCACGAGACGGACGATCGTGATGCATGAAGATACATCAAGATGTCGACGGAACCAACGAGGACGAGATGGACGATCACAAGGCATGGAGATGCACCGTTGCACACATAGATCTTGATGTGAGTGATTAGGCCTACTGGCTCGGGCCTAATCATATTAGGTTGTGGTCCATGATCATCTGGTGTGATTGCTTATACACATACTAGATATGTATATATATTTGCATGCGATGTAGATATATATTAAATATGTATATGTGTGACATGTCATATTAGGAGACCAAATCATAAAAACATCTCTCGATAATATTAAGTCGGTAAACGTGAGGCAATTAGATTGACCCACGTGGCCTTCCATCGTTATGAGTAGGAACCGAATCCCGGTGTAGGTTGAGTTGGTCGAGTCCCTCGAGACTCACCTATATCGCGATTCGCTATCTTGCTTACGACATAGAGATGTCACCGGTGACCTGAGGGCATGATATGCTTGGTCGAGTCCCTCGAGGGTATATCATCAAATCAGACTCATCTTGTAACGAAGGTGTTGACTTAACCGAGCATCATGGTTGGTCGAGTCCCTCGAGGCCATGGTGATTCGGAGGCCGAACAGGACGGGAATCACAAGGAGTTGTGATCGGCAAGAGTTGTCTACCTTTTAGGCTTAGTGTGATTGGTCGAGTCCCTCGAGGTTACACTAAGACGCTGATTGGATCCTGATCCCCACTAGAAGTCTGCCGGAGACTTCCGTTTCATGTGCTGAGGGTGTCGCGTGACTCGTTAGTAAAATAGTGGGAGCATATTAAGATAGAAGTCCATATCTTGATAGTTTATTTCTTGCAAAATCTGCATGTTATTCATTTTTGCTACATCTTTATTTTCAGAAAATGTCGCTTTCAAATCCCTTACGTGGCATACTTGATGTCAACCGCCTCACTGGTCCAAATTATACGGATTGGCTCCGTAACTTGAGAATTGTTCTCACAGCGGAGAAAATCGTGTACGTCCTTGATACAGTGATGCCTACGCCCGAAGAAGGGGCAAGCGAGGATGAGATCGCTCGCTACGTGAAGTACATTGATGACTCCACTCTTGCTCAGTGCTATATGTTGGGCTCTATGACTCCAGAGTTACAGAGACAACATGAAAAGATGGATGCCAGATTCATTCTCCTATATGTCCGTAAATTGTTTGAGGAACAGGGAAGGACTCAACGATATGAGATATCCAAGAGCCTTTTCCGCGCTAGGATGACTGAGGGGACACCGGTTCAGAACCATGTCCTAAAGATGATTGAGTGGATAGAGAAACTCACAGGTCTAGGAATGGTCCTAGAGGATAACTTGTGTGTGGACATTGTGCTTCAGTCCCTACCAGATTCCTTTTCACAGTTCATAATGAACTTTAATATGAACAAGCTTGAGGTGACTCTCCCAGAGCTCCTCAATATGTTGAGGGAGGCAGAGAGTACTATTAAGAAAGAGAAGCCAGTTCTCTACACTGGTGGGACCAGAAAGAAAAGGAAAGCAGAAAGGTCCCTTAAGAAGGGAAAGGGCAAGGGCAAACAAGGTAAAGCAAAGGTTGCTAAGAAAGACCCAACAAAGGACAAAGGCCAGTGCTTCCACTGTGGTAAAGATGGGCACTGGAAGAGAAACTGCAAAGAGTACCTTGCAGAAAGGGCGAAACAAAAGCTTGATGAAGCTTCAGGTATATTCATGATCAGTCTCCATTTGTCAGACTCTTATGATAACACATGGGTATTAGATACCGGTAGTGCTTATCATATATGTAATTCGTTGCAGGTTCTGGCAAGGCCTAGGAGACTAGAGAGAGGCGAGATGGACCTCAAGATGGGTAATGGAGCAAAAGTTGCTGTATTAGCTGTTGGCGAGGTCGCCCTACATCTGCCTAGTGGAGCTTTTATTGTATTAGATGCATGTTATTTTGTTCCTTCTATTATCAAAAACATTATCTCCATTTCATGTTTAATAGTTAGTGGATATAAATTTGTTTTTGAGAACAATGGTTGTTCGATATTATTAGATGATAAGATCATCACGAAAGGAACATTGCATAATGGTTTATTTATGTTAGACACCACTCCACATATCATGAATATAAATGTGTCCAAAAGGAAACGAGATGAGTTGAACAGTGCATACCTGTGGCATTGTAGGCTAGGTCACATCCATGAAAGAAGGATTCAAAAGTTGCTAAATGATGGATATCTATATCCATTCGACTATGTGTCATATGCAACTTGTGAGCCTTGCATTCGTGGAAAACTGACCAACTCTCCATTTAGTGGAACTGGAGAGAGAGCCACTGAGTTGTTGGAACTCATACATAGTGATGTATGTGGACCCATGTCAACTCATGCCATTGGAGGTTACTCCTACTTCATTACATTTACTGATGATTTCTCAAGGTATGGATATGTGTACTTAATGAAGTACAAGTCCGAGGCCTTTGAGAAATTCAGAGAGTATAAGAATGAGGTGGAGAACCAGACTGGAAAGAGTATCAAAACTCTTCGATCAGATCGAGGAGGTGAGTACTTAAGTACAGAGTTTACTCACTTCCTCAAGGACCATGGGATATTATCCCAATGGACACCTCCTTATACACCTCAGCTCAATGGTGTCTCTGAAAGGAGAAATCGTATATTATTAGATATGGTACGGTCCATGATGAGTTTCGCTGACCTACCCATCTCATTCTGGGGATATGCCCTAGAAACCGCAGCTTACCTTCTGAACAGAGTTCCAACTAAGTCGGTGGTGTCTACACCATATGAGATATGGAAAGGGAAGAAGCCTGATCTTAAAGTAGTTAAGATTTGGGGCTGCTCTGCCCATGTTAAAAGACACAACCCCGATAAGTTAGAATCAAGGACAGGGCGATGTAAATTTGTGGGATACCCCAAGGAAACTTGTGGGTATTACTTCTATCATCTCGAGGACCAAAAGGTCTTTGTAGCTAAGAGAGCAGTGTTCCTTGAGAAGGAACACATTCTTGACGGAGACAGTGGGAGAATGATAGAATTGAGCGAGGTTGGAGAACCAAGCTCAAGCACCACTCTACAGCCCGAGTCTGTTCAGGTATCTAATACACAAGTTTCAACTTTACGCAGGTCTGATAGAGTATCCCATCCTCCTGAGAGATATGTGGGACATATTAGAGCAGAGGATGTAGAGGATATTGATCCTCAGACCTACGAGGAGGCTATTATGAGTATAGACTCCGGGAAGTGGAAAGAAGCCATGAATTCTGAGATGGATTCTATGTACTCCAATAAGGTTTGGAACCTAGTTGATGCACCCGAAGGTATTGTACCCATCGGTTGCAAGTGGATCTTTAAGAAAAAGATCGGAGTAGATGGAAAGGTAGAGACCTATAAAGCAAGGCTAGTGGCTAAGGGGTATCGTCAAAGGCAAGGTGTTGACTACGACGAAACTTTCTCACCCGTAGCAATGCTAAAATCCATCAGAATTCTATTGGCTATTGCAGCACACTATGATTATGAGATCTGGCAGATGGATGTGAAAACCGCATTCCTCAACGGGAACCTGGAGGAGGAGGTGTATATGATGCAACCTGAGGGATTCGTGTCCAAGAACTGCCCAGATAAGGTGTGTAGGTTGCTTAGATCCATTTATGGACTAAAGCAAGCTTCCCGAAGTTGGAACATAAGATTTGATGAGGCAATCAGATCTTATGACTTCGTTAAGAACGAAGATGAGCCTTATGTATACAGAAAGGTAAGTGGGAGCGCTATTAGCTTTTTGGTGTTATATGTGGATGACATCCTCATCATTGGGAATGACATAGGAATGCTATCCACATTAAAGGCTTGGTTATCTAGACACTTCTCCATGAAGGACTTAGGAGAAGCATCTTATATCTTGGGGATTAGAACCTATAGAGATAGATCCAAAAGGATGCTTGGCTTGTCCCAGTCCAGGTACATAGAAACTATTGTCAAAAGGTTTGGCATGGAAAATTCCAAAAGAGGTCTCATACCGATGAGACATGGGATATCGCTTTCTACGAGTATGTCCCCAAAGACTCCAGAAGAAAGGGCGAACATGGATATGATACCTTATGCCTCAGCAATAGGGTCTATCATGTATGCCATGCTATGTACTAGGCCTGATATAGCGCATGCTCTGAGTGTCACGAGCAGGTATCAAGCGGATCCAGGCTTGGAGCACTGGAAAGCAGTAAAGTGTATCCTTAAGTACTTGAGAAGGACTAAGGATCTTTTACTAGTATATGGAGGTAATAGCCTTAAGGTTGAAGGCTACACTGACTCAAGTTTTCAGTCTGATGTCGATGATAGCAAGTCGAATTCAGGGTATGTGTACACCTTGAATGGAGGAGCAGTGTGCTGGAAGAGTTCCAAGCAAGGTACCACTGCTGACTCGACCACAGAGGCGGAGTACATTGCTGCATCAGATGCAGCAAAGGAGGGAGTCTGGTTGAAGAAGTTCATCACAGATTTGGGAGTCGTGCCGGATAGTGAGGAGCCGATTTCCCTATATTGCGACAACAACGGGGCAATTGCTCAAGCGAAGGAACCTAGGTCTCATCAGAAATCTAAGCATGTTCTGAGGAGGTTCCACCTTATCAGAGAGATCGTGACCCGAGGAGATGTAGCAGTGGAAAGAGTTCCATCCGAAGATAACATTGCAGATCCACTAACAAAGCCATTGTCTCAGATTGTCTTTGAGCGTCACAGGGGTCTGATGGGGATCAGACACATAGGTGATTGGCTTTAGGTCAAGTGGGAGATTGCTAGTCATAAGTGCCCAGCAAGCCAATCACGTGAGTGATAGCACGTGTGACTTGATACAGAATCTTTTTGCTTATTATATTTTGGCGTATATCACTTTATAACTATTGCATAAATGCATATATATTGTGATGTCCTTGGATTTGTGCAATGAGAATCAGATCGTGATGAGATCACGATAATGAGATCGATTCACCTTTAAACACATATCCTAAATAATCCCGGTCATAGGTTACTCGAGAGGGACATCGTGATAACCGGATAGACTGGTGTGCTGTATACCCGTCCATATGATGGATGCAGCTGGTCTCATAGCTGCTCGTGTAGGGACACTAGGGATACAGTACAGGTGCTCATTGGAGAATGAGTTCACTGATTGATCCGCTTACGGAATGCTGGATGGTTGATGATGCCTTATTGTCAGACAACAATTCCGTAGTCCTAGTGGTGTATCTGGTTTTTAGACTTGAGATACCAAGGATGTCCTGTATGAGTGCTCCACTCTTTGATACCAGACTTATAGGTTTGGCTGTTCCCAGATCTAGTACAGCTGGTCATTGGGAGTGGTAGTCGACCTTACGAGGGCTATTGAGTGTCGATAGAGGATCATCCACTCTCGGTATCATGAGAGGAATATCCCATGTGTTCTTGCTCAGACAAATCCCTGGCCAGGGTCATTCGGGTTGAGAGAGAAAGAGTTCTCCGGGAGAATCCGATTAGAGCGAGACTCGAGTAGAAACCGTATGGGTCTGACAGCACCATGCTCGATATACGGTCTCTGGGATATTAGATGGATGAGGGACTATAGGTACATGGTAACTGAGGACAGACAGGTCCAATGGATTGGATTCCCCTGTATCGTCTGGGGACTACGGCGTAGTGGCCTAGTACTTCCGTAGTCGATGAGTCGAGTGAATTATTACAGAGATAATAATTCACTGAGTTAGAAGGAGTTCTGACAGGTATGACTCACGGCCAGCTCGATATTGGGCCTAGAGGGTCACACACATATGGTAGGCATTGCGATGAGTAGAGGTTCGGATATGAGATATCCGACGGAGCCCTTGTCTTATTGGATGCAGATCCAATACCCACTAGGGAAAGGACCCATTAGGGTTTTGACACGGGATCTCTATAAATAGGAGGGATTCACAGCCTCATAGGCTAGAGTCTTTGCTTGCCCTTCCTATTCTCCTCTCCCTCTCCACCTCAGAGTAGGCCTGGAGTTTTGAGGAGCGTCGTCGCAACCCTGCTGTGTGGATCACCGCTAGAGAGGAGGACGCTTGACCTCCTTCACCCTCTCCTAAGGATCTGCAAGGAAACAGGAATATACGATCTCCCTAGGTAACACAATCTCTATACGCAGTTTTGTGTTTTTGCGGATTTTGCGCACCAATCTTCGCACGACGATGAACATCCTTTTGAGAATCGGGGATTTTTGTTTTCTTGTTCTTCCGCTGCGCATATGATGTCGCCCCCCTTATGATTTCCCAACATCCTCTTCCTCTTCTCTTCCTCTTCTTCTTCTTCTCCTCTTCGAACGCCCCTCACCTCTCCTCTGTTTCCATCTGCAGGAAACAGAGGTGCTGCAGCCCTAGCTGCTGCCACCTCTCGCTCCTCTCCCTCTTCCCTCTCTTTTCCCTCTTCTTCTCCTTCTCTTCTTCTCCTCTTTCCCTTTTCCTCCCCAACGCCACACACCTCCTCGCTGCAGCCTTGCCGCAGCTATTCTCCTCTCTTCTTCTTCTTCTTCTTCTTCTTCTTTTTCCCTTCTCCCTCTTCTTCCTCTCTTCTTCTCCCCACGCTCCACCGCTCCTCTCTCTGTTCGAGAAACAGACCCACGCCCCACCGCTTCTCTCTCTGTTCGAGAAACAGAGAGCGTGGGAGGTGGTGGGATAAAACTGAATTTTCGGTTTTCCTTTATCTTTTTCTTTTTGCAACTTAACAGTTTAGTCCTTCAAATTCCTATATTTACATATAGATCCTCCGATTTATAAATAAATCTTTATTAACAATTTTTAAAAGTGAGGGATATTATAAGATTAGTGGCCAAAGGTTTCAACCAAGAAGAAGGTATCGATTACGAAGAAACCTTCGCTCCCGTGGCTCGATTAGAAGCCATAAGGATGCTCCTTGCCTATGCTAGTAGTAATAATTTTAAACTATTTCAAATGGATGTCAAAAGTGCTTTCTTGAATGGTTTTATTTCCGAAGAAGTATATATCGAACAACCTCCCAGATTTGAAAATTCTCTTCTTCCTAACCATGTATTCAAATTGACTAAGGCCCTCTATGGCTTGAAACAAGCTCCTAGAGCTTGGCATGAAAGGCTTAGTTCCTTTTTTATTTAGGTATCTTAAAGGAACTCCAAATCTAGGACTGTGGTATCCAAAATCTGAAAATTTTGATTTAATAGCTTATGTAGATGCCGATTTTGGCAGATGCAAGATAGATAGAAAAAGTACATTTGGAACATGCCAATTTTTAGGACATGCACTTGTTTCTTGGACTTTCAGGAAACAAAATTCAATTGCACTATCTACGACGGAAGCCGAATACATTGCTGCAAGTGCATGCTGTGCACAAGTTGTTTGGATGAAAAATACATTAGAAGACTATGGAATTCACTTTAAAAACATTCCCATAAAATATGTTAATACCAGTGCCATATGTCTTACTAAAAATCCAATTCAGCACTCTAGAACTAAGCACATCGACGTTAGGCATCATTTCATACGCGATCATGTCCTTAACAATGATGTTGTTCTAGAATTCATTGACACAAAGCATCAATTAGCAGATATATTTACAAAAGCTTTGAATGAAGACCAATTTGAATTCATTAGAAGGGAATTAGGTATGTTAAATTGTCCCTAAGAATAAACTTGTTTGAATGGATTTTTCATAAAGTTTTTCATTCTCTCTCCATTCCTCGGTGAATCTGATCCTTCTCTTTCGATTCTAAATGACTTGTTAAATTATCTTATCCTATCTTGAGTCAAACACCGCTCTCATCTGATCAAGATTAATGATTTTATGATATTTTAAATCTCGAAATTGATTTTGATGGCTTGATTATGAGTTTCAAATTGACGAATTGAATTTGAATGGATTTGTATTCGAATTATGATCTTGACTTATTGGAGTTGCTACTTGAAACTTTTTTTTCTTATCCCAATCTCTTCTTTGTACATCTATAATTTTTGTTATTTATAGAAAGAAGAGATTTGATAATATGGATGAATGCTGAATTTTCCTTTAAGATAAACTCTGCATAAATATTTTAGCATACTTAATTTTGAATGATAAAATCTTTGTATGATCAATGATAATATAGATGAATGATGTATGACCAATGATAAAATGTTTATATGACAAATTATGTGCTTTAAGTCTCATTCCCTTTTTGTTGATGACAAAGGGGGAGAAAAGTGATGACTTGTATCATTTTAATAGCATGACTTATATGAATTGCAAAAGCTTGTGTGATATGAATATCTTATATGCCTTGCAAAATCCTTGAGAATGAATGTCTTATATGCCTTGCAAAATCCTTGAGAATATCGCAAGATCGATTGATCATATTGAAAGCATGCCTTACATTTATTTCATGAAATTCATGTTGAAAATCTTTATCTCCTGCCGTAGTAAAAATTGTCTCTTATCATTCGACTTGAAAATAATTTTCATCGAAGTTTTGTATTTACTATTGCT
Organism: Musa acuminata AAA Group; assembly: GCF_036884655.1. Lineage (NCBI taxonomy): Eukaryota > Viridiplantae > Streptophyta > Magnoliopsida > Zingiberales > Musaceae > Musa > Musa acuminata. The sequence continues at coordinate 28,574,478 of NC_088343.1, read as the reverse complement.
TAATGAGAATAACGATAAGTTCTACTGTTAGAACTTATCGGTTTATGCTTGAATTCAATGGATGAAATTCAAGTGTTTTCATCTTCTCATAATATGGCATATAGATAGGGGGAGTTATGTTTAACTCCGTCATCAATTGATTGTCATCATCAAAAAGGGAGAGATTATTGAATCTCAGATTTTGATGATAAAATAAATTGATGGGTTAATTGATCTAATCCATATTATTGAGTTAAGTGTGCAGGAGTAACTACGATAACCAGAAAACACAAAGCAAGAATACCGGAGTCAAGTTCGATGGACGTTTAAGAGTCCGAAGAATCGTCGGAGATGCTGCCGGAACCAACCGAGAAGAAATCGGTAACCTGTCGGAATTTTTGGAAGTTCGCCAAAGAGATCGTCGGAGGTTCATGTTAGGATCGGAGCAGCACTAAGAGGGGGGGGTGAATTAGTGCAGCGGTAAAGTGTGATAAACTTTTGACGATTTAAACACTTTCGGAAACTTAGTACGATAAAAGTAACGTTTTCATTTGAAGTCGTTTCGATTGCGTTTTAACTTAAAGAGATAAGTAAGATAGAGACAAAGAAGTAGAGTATTAAAGTGCAAATGGTTTGCAGTAATTTAATGACAATAAGTAAATGCAAACCAGAGATCACGTCGATTTTATAGTGGTTCAGTCAAATGACCTACATCCACTTGCGAGGCCCCTCTTCGATGAGGCTCCCACCTTCCACTAGCAAATCTCTTGAAGGGGAAGGGTAAATACCCCTCTTACAACTTTTTACAAGCGGTTCACTCTCTTATAGATTTTCAGCAAAAAAGAAGGAGGTGAACACTAGCAAATTGAAAACAAGACTAGCAAAGACTTTTCTAAGACTTTTCTCTCAAACAATTGCTGCTCAAAAAGTTGTTATCTCAGCTGAGATTTGAGGGGTATTTATAGGCCTCAAGAGGATTCAAATTTTGGCTCCAAATTTGAATTCTCGTTGGGTTCCCGATGCTGGCGGTGCCACCGCCTGTTAGTGGCGGTGCCACCGCCTGTTAGTGGCGGTGCCACCGCCTGTCACTGTCAGACATTGACAGTGTTGGGCGGTGCCACCGCCTAGGCCAATTCAGCTCACTAGTTGGGCTCCAAACTTGGCCCAAACCAGTCCGAACTCGGGCCCAATTGGCCCCTACTTAGGTTATAGGATTAACACCTAATCCTAACCCTAATTAACATGCTAACTACGAATTTAAAGACATTTTCTAAGCTATTACAAAGTCCGTAAGTCAAGACTTCTTCCGGCGAGCTTCCGGTGAACTTCCGGCGGTCTTCCGATAAACTCTTGGAAACCATTATGCGGACTCCCGACAAGCTCCTAGACTTCACGATTTGATCTTGACGAGTTCCGATGAGCTTCTTCGGCAAGCTCCGATCTTTCTCGGCGAGCTCCGCGAACTTCCAACGAACCGTCCGGCGAGCTTCCGAAAAACCCTTTGGCAAGCTCCCTACTGATTCTCAGCTAGTTCCGGTAGCATTCCCGATGAACCTTCGGACTTCCGTCGAACTCTCGAACTCGCAACAAATCCTTCGCGCTTGACTCCGACACTTTGTTTCGCTTTATGTCTTCACCGTTATCGTAGTTAATCCTGTACACACAAGCTAAAACTCTACTCCGATCTAGACAATTATTACAACGCGAATTGACATTCTGTTGCCGGCACGTCATTAGTTGGTGCTTCATCCGATTCTTCAGCGCTTCGTCCTCTCTTGTGGCTTGTTACCCAATCGATGGTTGACCTCCGCAACCCCGATATCCTTGGCGCAATTCCGCTCTCCTTAGCCCGATGCCTGACGTCCGAAGCCTTCTGCCGTCCAATATCCTAACGTGATATCCTCTGGCGCAACGTCAATTCCTCCTGCGTCAACTGTCTAATCCTGATCGAGTAGACCTGCATCACTCAAAATGCAGTTTAAATTATAAACACATATCAAGTGGTTTCATCATCAAAATACGAGATTCAATAATCTCCCCCTTTTTGATGATGACAACCACTTGATGACGGAGTTAATCTTAACTCCTAGAGTTTAAACAAACTCCCCCTATTAATATGTCATATTGATAGAACCTTGAATTCAAACAGAATTCAAGTCATTGTAATATTCATCATGAATACTTGCAACACATCATCATGAATATATGCATAAACTTATGCATCACATGTCATGTCATCAACATACTTCTCCCCCTTTGTCATCAACCAAAAGGAGAAGTACCACAATCAAGTGTTTGTTATATGGGTTCAACTTATTGCATGAAAAAACATAATATCAAGTTTTATCATCATGCAATCTAACGATTAAAGATGTGTAAGTTTAACATGTTTGGTCTTCTTGAGATAACTATTGATTGCTTCTCTTTAGACAACTAGCTAGCAGTTTTCATGATATGCAAGTTGTAAGCTAGCAAATTTTTGCTTCCTTTGCAATGTTTGAGCTAGCAATTTTGCTTCTGTAGCAAGTTAGCATATTTTGCATTTTGTGATAGCAACTATTTGCTTCTCTTTAGACTATAAGCTAGCAATTTTTACGATATGCAAGTTTTACTACATACAAGCTAGCAAAAAATTACGAAAGCAGATGCAAGATAGCTTTCTTGTGTAAGCTCATGATTCTTGCTTCCTATTGCAATGTGCAAGTTGCAAGTTTTGCTTCTTTTGCAATGTGCAAGTTTTCAAATTTTGCATCTTGAGCGAGCAATATTTCTCCCCCTTTGTCATTGTCAAAAAGAAAAGAAAAATACAGTTTTGTAGTTCTTTTTCCTTTTACAACAATTTCAAAATCATGACAAAGGATGAATAATCAAGTTATGAATATCAAGACAATTTTTCATCATGAATATTTTATCATTGCATGCATCATTATCATAAGTTGAAGTATTACATGCATAATATCATATCATCATTCATAATTACATTAATGTTTCAATATAGCAATTTCTTCTCAGAATGTGCAACTTAGCACTCATTGCTTCTCTTGATATTTGCGAGCTAGCTAGCAAAATTTGCTCCCCCTATGTCATTATCAAATAGAAGGGAGAAATCAATGGCCAAAAGATTTTAATCATTATACAAGCCAACTTACAAAATCATGTCATGATATCAAGAAAATTCAAGAAGGACATGATTCATTCAATAAATCCTTTTAATAGAGCAAAAGAATTATACAACCAATATATCAATATCATAGATCAAGTCATGATTCGTGATTCATTATAAAGCAAATTAATTTTTAGTCATCTCATAAGGCTTTTAAAGAATTTTTGAAAAATAGGAGAATGATTAATTTAAGCATGCAATGTTTCAATCAAATTCAAGTCATGAATACCAATACTTTCATATTGTGAGTATCAATTCATTAATACCAAAAGATATTATTTATGATTTCAATTTTGCAAGATCAAGATTATGAGTTAAATAAAACTTATTCAAATCAAATCGGTAACTTGAAACTCATAATCAAGTCATCAAAATCAATTTCGAGATTCACAAAATATCATGAAATCATTAATCTCGATCAGATGGGAAAAGCATTTTTTAAGTGATTCTTTTTCATCTTTATATGCCAAATCAATATAAGCATGAAAGTTCAAGACGTAAAGGTAAAATCTTATAAGACAACTCATTTATAAAATATTCATCATGTTTATTTTCATGAGATTCACAAGATTAGTAAAATAAATTCATTAATCTCAATAGGATAGAAAATTATTTCCATTTCATACAATTGATTTCATGTGAGGGTATTCAAGTCTTTTTGTGAAAACAAGTATCATCATTTAAAATTGAAAACGTAAGTTTCGTCGTGAAGCCATTAAAACCAAATACATCATGATATCACGTCTATCATCAAAAGACTATCAAGAAATTCATACATAGATGTACATGTACTATGTAATCTTAATATGTTATGAGAATGTCATCTTAATTCATCATAAAAACAATTAGACCAAAAGCATATTAATCTAAAATGAGAGGTTCAAATCAACATTTACTTCAAAAACGCATGCATGACGTATACATATGTATGGATTAATCCTAACCATTATCACATATCATATTATCATCCCTAATATTGCATCATTCAATATTTCAAAACATAACATGCCTGAAACCTTTGCAATATACTTTTCATTATCAAATTTATTAATTTTTCAAAGATGCTACAAAGAAAAACATGATATGATTTTTGAAAAATAATTTTTTTTATTTCCTATTCCTACTATCTAAATTAAACACTCATGAAGGGCTTTAAGTAATTTCAAAATAATTCAAGAGAGTTGAGTTACTCACCTTGTAGTCAAAGCCCGTCAAAGCCCAATTCGTCGTTTCGCCTTCCAATTCGTCGTTTCGCCTTTGGAAGTTTTTGATTCATCCTTGGTTGCCTTCTTCTTCTTTGGCTTCTTCCTCCGTTCAAGTTCATTGTTTATTTTAAATTTTTGTTTAATAAACTTATTAAGATTTAGTGTTCAAAGTTCAAGTTCAACATTGTCCTCATCACTTGAGTCATCGCTCAAATGGTATTCATTTGTCCGGAGTTCCAAATCCTTCCTGTTCTTTAGAAGGTGATTTTGTTCATCATGTTCATCATGTGTATTGTGAAACATTTCATATGTCATCAGTGAACCAATTAGTTCTTCAAGTGGAAAAATATTTAAATCTTTTGTTTCTTGTATTGCAGTTATTTTAGGATCCCACCTTTTTGGAAGGGATCTTAAGATCTTGCTCACGAGATCAAAATTCGAAAAAGATTTACCAAGAACACTTAGATTATTGACGCCATTCGTGAAACGGGTGTACATGTCGCCTATAGTCTCGCTTGGTTGCATTCGAAAAAGCTCAAAATCATGCAATAAAATATTAACTTTCGAGTCTTTAACTCTACTAGTTCCCTCGTGCATGATTTCAAGTGTTCGCCAAATATCAAAAGCCGTTTCGCACATTGAAATCCGATTGAACTCAGTTTTGTCCAAAGCACAAAATAAGGCATTCATAGCCTTTGCGTTTAAAGAAAAATACTTCTTCTCCAAATCCGACCATTCGTTCATCGGTTTAGAGGGAAGTTGAAAATCGTTTTCAATGATATTCCATAAATCCAAATCAAAAGAAATCAAGAAAACTCTCATTTGAGTTTTCCAATAAGTGTAGTCCAATCCGTTAAACAACGGTGGACGAAAAACCGATAAACCCTCTTGAAAGCCATGAAGAGCCATTTCTCTCGGGTGTAAATCCGAAATGAGAAATACCGGGCTCTGATACCAATTGTTAGGATCGGAGCCGCACTAAGAGGGGGGGGGGGTGAATTAGTGCAGCGGTAAAGTGTGAGAAACTTTTGACGATTTAAACACTTTCGGAAACTTCATACGATAAAAGTAACATTTTCGTTTGAAGCCGTTTCAATTGCGTTTTAACTTGAAGAGATAAGTAAGATGGAGACAAAGAAGTAGAGCATTAAAGTGCAAATGGTTTGTAGTAATGTAAATGACAATAAGTAAATGCAAACCAGAGATCATGCCGATTTTACAATGGTTCGGTCAAATGACCTACATCCACTTGCAAGGCCCCTCTTCAATGAGGCTCCCAACTTCCACTAGCAAATCTCTTGAAGGGGAAGGGTAAATACCCCTCTTACAACTCTTTACAAGCGGTTCACTCTCTTACAGATTTTAAGCAAGAAAGAAGGAGGTGAACACTAACAAATTGAAAACAAGACTAGCAAAGACTTTTCTAAGACTTTTCTCTCAAACAATTGCTGCTCAAAAAGTTGTAATCTCAACTGAGATTTGAGGGGTATTTATAGGCCTCAAGAGGATTCAAATTTGGGCTACAAATTTGAATTCTCGTTGGGTTCCCGATGCTGGCGGTGCCACCGCCTGTTAGTGGCGGTGCCACCGCCTGTCACTATCAGACATTGACAGTGCTGGGCGGTGCCACTGCCCAGCCAAGCGGTGCCACCACCTAGCTCTCGGGTGCTGGGTGGTGCCACCGCCTAGTCTAGGCGGTGCCACCGCCTCGGCCAATTTAGCTCACTGGTTGGGCTCCAAACTTGGCCCAAACCAGTCCGAACTCGGGCCCAATTGGCCCCTACTTGGATTATAGGATTAACACCTAATCCTAACCCTAATTAATGTGCTAACTATGAATTTAAAGATATTTTCTAAGCTATTACAAAGTCCGTAAGTCAAGACTTCTTCTGGCGAGCTTCCGGCGAACTTCCAGCGGTCTTCCGATAAACTCTCGGAAACTATTATGCGGACTCCCGGCAAGCTCCTAGACTTCACGATTTAATCTTGGCGAGTTCCGATGAGCTTCTTCGGCAAGCTCCGATCTTTCTCGGTGAGCTCCGCGAACTTCCAACGAACCTTCCGGCGAGCTTCCGAAAAACCCTTCGGCAAGCTCCCTACTCATTCTCGGCTAGTTCCGGCAGCATTCCCGACGAACCTTCGGACTTCCGTCGAACTCTCGAACTCGCAACAAATCCTTCGTGCTTGACTCCGATAGTTTGTTTCGCTTTATGTCTTCATCGTTATCGTAGTTAATCCTGCACACACAAGGTAAAACTCTACTCCGATCTAGACAATTATTACAACGCGAATTGACATTCTGTTGCCCGGCACGTCATTGGTTGGCGCTTCGTCCGATTCTTCAGCGCATCGTCCTCTCTTGCGGCTTGTTACCCAATTGACAGTTGACCTCCGCAACCCCGATATCCTTGTCGCAATTCCGCTCTCCTTGGCCTGATGCCCGACGTCCGAAGCCTTCTGCCGTCCAATATCCTGACGTGATATCCTCTGGCGCAATGTCAATTCCTCCTGCGTCAACTGTCTAATCTTGATCGAGTAGACCTGCATCACTCAAAATGCAGTTTAAATTATAAACACATATAAATGGTTTCATCATCAAAATACGAGATTCAACAGTTCACGGAGATCACCAAGAAGGCTCGGCTACTCGTTAAAGTCATCACAAGTTCGGGAGCTTGCTGGGAGTCGGTCGGAAGAAGTTCGTCGGAAAGCTCGCCGGAACAAGACTCGACGTTCGTGGTTGAAAACTTACTTAGGATGTGTTTTAATATGTAGTTCACTTTTAACTAGGATTAGGATTAAGAGATAATCCTATATCCTGGTTAGGGGCCAACTGGGCCCAAAATTAGACTTGGTTGGGCTAAATTTGAAGCCCAACAAGTGAACCGAAGGGTCTGGCGGTGGCACCGCCAGACTGGGCGGATGCACCGCCCAGCACCCGAGAGCTGGGCAGTGGCAGCCACCGCCCAGCACTGTCAATGTCTGACAGTGACAGGCGGTGGCGACGCCAACATCGGGAACCCAAAGAGAATTCAAATTTTGGAGCCCAAATTTGAATCCTCTTGAGGCCTATAAATACCCCTCAAATCTCAGCTGAGATTACAACTTTTTGAGTAGCAATTGTTTGAGAGAAAGGCCTTAGAAAAGTCTTAGCTAGTCTTGTTTTCAATTTGCTAGTGTTCACCTCCTTCTTTCTTGCTGAAAATCTGTAAGAGAGTGAACCGCTTGTAAAAAGTTGTAAGAGGGGTATTCACCCTTCCCTTTCAAGAGATTTGCTAGTGGAAGGTGGGAGCCTCATCAAAGAGGTGCCTCGCAAGTGGATGTAGGTCACTTGACCGAACCACTTTAAAACCGGCGTAATCTCTGGTTTGCATTTCATTACTGCTATTTACATTACTGCAAACCTTCTTACTTGCTTTATTTCCTCATTACATTTGCTGCACAACTTTGCGAATACGCTTTAAAGTTAAGCACTTCCGAATCCGATTTTTATCGTACGAAAGATTTGTCGAAACCAACGTTTTAAGCCACTGCACTAATTCACTCCCCCCTCTTAGTGCCGCTCCGATCCTAACAAACATATATACTAACAAAGATCTGCCCAAAATCTTTTAGCTTTCCACTACCTCAACCCAATCTTAACATTTAAGCAAGCTACAAGCTATCCTGAAAATTTTATATAGCAACGGGGTGAGCATATAAAGCTCAGCAAGTGACTAACATATCCATGGCAAAAGAGGGCAATTTTCAAATAAATAAGGTTTCAAAATGTAAGACAGAATATAAGAATTCATAGACGTAATATCATTAGGTGCAGAATCACAAATGTCATTTCAATCAAATATAATTGGTTCATAACAGATGGAGCATAGAGTAATTGGAGCATGTCAATAGCATATGAAATGTTCCGGAGCATATCAACGACATATGGAATATTTCGAAGCGTAACAATAACAGATGAAACATTTCGGAGCATATCAGTAACAAATGAAACATTTCAGAGCTTATCAATGGCGTATAAAATGTTCCAGAGCATATCAATGGCGTTTGGAACATTTCGAAGCATATCAATAACCAATATCAAACAGAAGCTCAAACGTCGTATTTGATGTTGCATTCATACCATTCTTATCCAAAGCATGTATATAATAAACACATAACCAACGCTCTGGATATCATATCAAACATACAGAAGGTGTAATGGGACCATAGACAGAATGTGATTTATCCATTTTTGAATGACCACCAGATAGAAGTCTCCCATATCTGTGAGCTTCATCCACCCACATCTAGGTGAAGTCAGAGGGGGTCGGTAGAGCATCGCAGGCTCTATGCATAACTCCCTTTACCATTTCTTGCAAAGGTTCACATTATCCCATAATACCAAAGTACAAAGGGTAGTATGAACAATAAATAACACATATCAGAAGCACACGCGAAACAACAAAACGTACATGTGCCTTTACGAGTCAATACGATGCAAGCAATAATCTTTCACAAATGTATTCAGATTTGAAAGGAAATGAAAGCAAGAGAATACACGGATTCCAAGCAATCAAATATAGCTCAATTCAAATAAGAAGGTTAGATGAATTCAATATCCAAAGGGATGAAACTGGAATAGGCATATATCGAAAGCAAATGCGGAACAATGGAATATACATGTGCCTATATGACTCAATGCGATAGAGCAATAAACGTTACACAATATATTTCATGAATGTAAATGATTCATAGACAAGAGCAAACTAGAATTCAAGTATTAATATAAGCCTTAATTGAGTGAAGGGAACTGAATGAAATCTATTTCTAAACGAATGAAAATAGAATATGCGAAATCGACCAAAGCTCGATTTCTGATAGAATTCGAGAGGCACATTGAATAAATACTTCAGATTATCAATTGTACTCCAATACCCTCAAGAAAGCTATTGTTAAAATATATATCAATCTATTTTCTGATGAAATAAATTTTGTACGAATCAAGGTTTCCAACAAGGAGTTACCATTGATTTAGTAACCAAAGGTCAAAAACAAAATCACTATTTTACAGAATTCATAGGATCGGATTCAACAGATAACAGGATAGGTATTTGAATTCTAAATTTTTTAATCTAGATATCAAAAGAAAGGTCTACAAGTTTAGTTTTATGTGAAGTCAGTTTGGTACAAATGAGAATTTTAAATAGGGACTTATAGGCATTTTAGTATCGAAAGGTCAAAAATTTTGATCCTTGTTTTGCAGCATCTATAGGCTCATTTGAAACAGTCGTTTGGGTAAGTATTCGGTGTCCAAAATTTTCAAAATTAGTGTCAAAAGAAAGATATAAGAGTCTAATTTCAAATGAAGAAGGTCCTACCTAAATCTACCTTTGGTGCTAGAAATTATGGCTGAAAAAGTATATAGGGGTCAGTTTACCAAAAAAATTCCAAATCCATGGTTTTATGTCCAACAAGAGAAATATCAGGTTCTAAGCAGAAATCTTTCAGATTATTAAGAATCAATATAAGAACAGAGATTAATATTACTATAGGATGAGGTTAGAATACTTGCATTTGAGAATTATGACCCCAATTGGGAAGATTTGAGCAAGAAACCTCAAAGCCCCTAAATTTCTCTTCTTCTTTTTCCCCCTTTTTTTTCTTCTTCTTTCTCTCTTTCTCTCTTCTTCTCCCATGCAGCTACCTTCTCAGGTTTCTTGAGAACGAAGGCAGAGAGGCTTAAGCGGTGGGTTTTGTAATTTATGCAATTTGTAGTTTAGTCCTTGTATTATTATATTTACGATTAGGTCATCAGGGTTTACATATAGGTCTTCATTTTTTTTTTCTTTTCAAACAGATCCCCAAATTTTTTGAATAAGTTCTCAGATTTATACTTTGGCTCTTTTATCGAATTTAAAATAGAAACTTACATTATAACTAGAAACTTATACGAAAATTTAGAAATGAGGGATGTTACACTCTCCCCCTTAAAAGAAAATTTTAATTCTCTAAATTTATCATACCACTTTCAATAAAAAGATGAGGATAAACTTTTTTCATTTCCTCCTCTAGCTCCCAGGTTGTTTCCTCTCCAGAATGTTGTCTCCAAATTACTTGAATCAGAGGGATGACCCGATTCCTTTGGATCTTTTCTTTCTTGTCAACAATCTGAGTGGGCTCTTCTACATAAGATAAATCTTTATCGATCTCCATCAGCTCATACTTAATGATATGAGAAGGATCAGGTATATACTTCCTAATCATCGAAACATGAAATATATTATGGATATGGCACAACGATGGTGGCAAGGCTATCATGTAAGCGACAGAACCATCCCTCTCAAGAACCTCAAAAGGTCCAATAAATATTGGGCTTAACTTTCCTTTCTTCCCAAACCTTATAATGCCTTTGGTAGGGGAGACCTTTAAGAACACAAAATCTCCGATTTCAAACTCAATATCTCATCTTCTATTATTAGCATAACTCTTTTGATGACTCTGAGCAGTTTTTAACATTTTCCTTATAACTTGAATTTACTCAGTAGTTTCTTGTACTTTGTCCGGTGCTAACAACTTTCTGTCACCAACTTCCTCCCAACATATAGGTGTTATACACTTTCGCCCATATAAAGCTTCATAAGGAGCCATCTGAATGCTTGAATGATAACTATTATTATAAGTGAACTCAATAAGTGAAATATCTGTATCTTATTCACCTTTCTAATCCATAACATAGGCTCTAAGCAAATCCTCAAGTGTTTGAATTGTTCTTTTTGACTAACCATCAGTCTGAGGATGGTATGCAGTACTAAACTTGACTTTAGTTCCCATAGATTCTTATAATCTTCTCCAGAATTTAGAGAAAAATCTGGAGTCTCTATTAGAGATGATCTCCTTTGGAATACCATGAAGTCTTACTATTTCAATGACATATAAATTTGTAAGTCTATCAAGCGAATAAGTCATATTAATCGGTAGGAAATGTGTAGATTTTGTTAACCTATCAATGATAACCCAAATAAAATCATGCTATCTAAAGGTTCTGGGTAGTCCTGAAACAAAATCCATGGTAACACATTCCTATTTCCATTCAGGAATATCTAAAGGTTGCAACAACCCTCTAGGTGTTTGGGGTTCTACTTTGATTTGCTGACAAGTCAAACATTTTGAAATATATATTGTAATTTCCTTCTTTATGCCTTCCTACCAATAATGACTTTGGAGATCTCTATACATCTTAGTGCTCCCAAGATGCATGGTGTACTTTGAAGTATGACTTTCCTTTAGGATTTGGTTCCTAATATCTGGTTCATTTGGTATACATACTCTATCCCCAAATCTCAATAGGCTATTCTTTGAAACTTGAAATTTTCGCTTCAATTCCTTTTCTACTTTATTCCTCAAGTAGATTAAACGTGGATCTCATAATTGTCCTTCCTTAATTTGTTGAATAAGATTAGATTGCACATGAATGGAGGCCATTAATATCATTGAGTCTTGCTCTTTCCTCATAGCTTTCAAATCAAAATTTTTTTCTAATAACTTCCATTGCTTTATGACTAGACTAGCCATAAAACTTGTAGATTTTCTACTAAGTGCATCAGCTACAACATTGGCTTTGTTCGGGTGATAACGGATGGAATGATAATAATCCTTTAGAAGTTCTATCCATCTTCGCTGCCTCATGTTTAACTCTTTCTTAGTGAAAATATATTTTAAACTCTTGTGATCAGTAAAGATTTCAAATTATCGACCATACAAATAATGTCTCCAAATCTTTAGAGCAAAAATAATTGCTGCTAATTCCAAATCATGAGTTGAATAATTCAATTCATAACCTTTAGTTGTCTAGAAGCATAAGCAATCACTCTCTCTTCTTGCATCAAAACACATCCAAGGCCCTTTCTTGAAGCATCAGTATAAACTACAAATCCCTCACTACCACTTAGAATAGTGAGAATAGGGGCACTAGTCAATCTTCTTTTTAACTCTTGAAAACTTTGCTCATAATCATCACCCCATACAAATTTCACATTCTTTTTAGTGAGTTTGGTGAGAGGTTGAGCGATTCGAGAAAATCCCTCCATAAATCTCTTGTAATAACCTGTCATACCCAAGAAGCTTCTAACTTCTGTTACATTTGTTGGTACTTCCCATTCAACTACAGCTTCTACTTTCTTTGGATTAACAAATATACCCTTTCCTGAAATCACATAGCTTAAGAAAGCAACTTCATTCAACCAAAATTCACATTTGCTGAACTTTGCATACAACTTCTTTTCTCTTAGTATGGACAATACATTTCTCAAGTGTTCCTTATGCTCCTAATTACTCCTTGTATACATCAATATGTCATCAATGAATATAATTACACAGTCATCCAAGGGCGGTTGAAATATCCTATTCATTAGTTCCATAAAAGCTATAGGGGCATTAGTCAAACCAAAAGGCATCACCAAGCATTCATAATGACCATATCGAGTTCTAAAAACTATTTTTGGAATATCCTCCTCCTTGATCTTCAATTGATAGTAACTTGACCTCAGGTCAATCTTAGAGAATACTTGTGCACCCTACAGTGATCAAACAAATAATTAATTCTAGGTATGGCATACTTATTTTTGATGGTCACTTGATTCAACTGTCTATAATTAATACAAAACCTTAATGTTCCATCCTTCTTCTTCACTAATAATACCGGAGCACCCCATGGTGAAACACTGGGTCGTATGAAACCCTTATCTAATAATTCTTATAGTTGCTTCTTTAATTCCTCTAGCTCAAGTGGTGTCATTCTATAGGGAGGCTTAGATATTGGGGTTATACTAGGGACCAGATCAATAACAAATTCACCCTCTCTATCTAGAGGTAAACCAGGTAAGTCATCCTGGGATACATTAGGCAAGGAAATAAATCATGTCCAATACTCTCAAAATAAAAGATGGGCCGATCTAATATGTAAAAAGTGATCATTTGTTATATAACAATCTATACTGGTATGATAAGAAGATAACTAATACATACCAAGTATAATATCAAAACTCCAAATCTCTAGGAGAACTAAATCAGCAAAAAGTTTAAGTTCTCCAATAAAAATAAGACAAGAGGACCAGATTCAGGTTCATTATCAAAGAGTCTCCAATGATCGTATTTACATATAGCACACAATTGCATTGGCCTAGGTTGAATACCCAAGTGATAAGCAAAATATTCTGAACCAAATCATAGATGAGACCTATGGTCAAACAAATATTTGAATTCTTTCATAAACACAAATAATACCTTCGACCACTAATTCAGAAGTTTCAGAATCATATTCAGTGATAGCATACACTCTAACATGGGCTGATGATTTAGGAGGCATTGACTCTTTCTTCTTGTTCAAAGGGCAGTCTTTTATTTTATGATCCAACTTTCCACAAGTAAAATAGCCTCTAGTCACCTACAAACACAAACTTGTTACATAATTTAACTTATATCTTACACAGGATTAAGTCTTTTGTGGTGACTTCTATTTTTAAATCCAGATGTCTTACCCCTTTTGTTATCACTTTTTGATTCATTTCCAATCATATTTTTATTGGTAAACTTGTCCTTATCATTCTTGCCACTGATCTCCAAAAATTCTTTTCATTGTTGCCATTAATGATCAGCCTCTACTTCCAATATAAGGCGGCAAAAGAAATCTTTTGATCATTAGAACAATTTTGTACATCAAATATCTTCTCCGTTTGCATCATCCATTTTACTACCACCAATGAAATTAGGTTCAGCATGCTTTCATTGTGCTACTCTGATTTAGTATCCTCGATCAACCCTTTCATAGTACTTAATTAATCAAAAGCAGATGAAGTAGGAGGACTAAATGTCCTCGTCATCCTAGATTCCTAAACTACATCAAAGAAAATTTCCACCGATCATTATAGTTCACTAGACCTCAATATATTTTGCACGTCAATATATCAAATATTTCAGTAATCCTCAAATCATGCTCTGATACCACCTCTATCACGCCACTCAAAATATCGATAATATTAAAAAATTTCAATACAAATCCATCCTGGATCCAAACACACATTTGAGGTCGCTAAGAAAACATTCAAGTCAAAATTTCACCTCTATAATCTACAAATTCATAAACCCTGTGTAGTTCATAAACATACAACACATCGCTCGATGATTCATAAAATATGAACCTAACTCATTAAAATAATGACCACAACATAAATTCACAAGTGTGGGAGTCTATGCAGTCACAAAACCAATGTTTACCATAAGTTCATATCATTACATGAATTAAACTTAACATTCCAGAATCCTAAACATGAGAGATCCTTTAAACTTATACAATATCCATAAGTTTAGATTCACCGTCAACATTTCGTTAGATGCAGAGTGTGCTTATATAACAAAAACATATATACTAACAAAGATTTGCCCAAAATCTTTTAGCTTTCCACTACCTCAGCCCAATCTTAACATTTAAGCAAGCGACAAGCTATCCTGAAAAATTTATACAGTAACGAGGTGAGCATATAAAACTCAACAAGTGACTAACATATCCATGGCAAAAGAGGGCAATTTCCAAATAAATAAGGTTTCAAAATGCAAGACAGAATATAAGAATTCATAGATGTAATATCATTAGGTGCAGAATCACAAATGTCATTTCAATCAAATATAATTGGTTCATAACAGATAAAGTATAGAGTAATTGGAGCATATCAATAGCATATGAATTGTTTCAAAGCATATCAATGACATATAGAACATTTTGAAGTGTAACAATAATAGATGAAACAATTCGGAGCATATCAGTAACAAATGAAACGTTCCGGAGCTTATCAATGGCGTATAAAATGTTCTGGAGCATATCAACGGTGTTTGGAACATTTCGAAGCAAATCAGTAACCAATATCAAAAAGAAGCTCAAATGTTGTATTTGATGTTGCATTCATACCATTCTTATCCAAAGCATGTATATAAACACATAACCAAAGCTTTGGATATCATATTAAACATACAGAAGGTGTAGTGGGACCATAGACAAAATATGATTCATCCATTTCTGAATGAGGACCAGACAGAAGTCTCCCACGTCTGGGAGCTCCATCCACCCTTGTCAAGGTGAAGTCAAAGGGAGCCGATAGAGCATCACAGGCTCTATGCATAACTCCCTTTACCATTTCTAGCAAAGGTTCACATTATCCCATAACACCATAGTACAAAGAGTAGTATGAACAATAACTAGCATATATTGGAAGCACACGCGGAACAACAAAACGTACATGTGCCTTTACGAGTCAATACGATGCAAGCAATAATCTTTCACAAATGTATTCAGATTTGAAATGAAACAAAAGCAAGAGCACACACAGATTCCAAGCAATCACATATAGCTCAACTCAAATAAGAAGGTTAGATGAATTCAATATCGAAAGGGATGAAACTGGAATAGGCACATATCGAAAGCAAATGCGGAACAATGGGATATACATGTGCCTATATGAGTCAATGCGATATAGCATAAACGTTACACAATATGTTTCAAGAATGTAAATAATTCATAGATAAGAGTAAACCAAAATTCCAGTATTAATATAAGCCTTAATTGAGTGAAGGGAACTGAATGAAATCTATTTCCAAATAAATGAAAACAGAATATGCGAAATCGACCAAAGCTCGATTTCTAGCAGAATTCGAGAGGCACATTGAATAAATACTTCAGATTATCAATTATAATCCAATACCCTTAAAAAAACTATTATTAAAAGATATATCAATCTATTTTCTGATGAAACAAATTTCGTATGAATCCAGATTTCCAACAAGGAGTTACCATTGATTTAGTAACCAAAGGTCAAAAACAAAATCACTGTTTTACAGAATTCATAGGGCCGGATTCAACAGATAACAAGATAGGGATTTGAATTCCAAAATTTTCAGTCTATATATTAAAAGAAAGGTCTACAAGTCTAATTTTAAATGAAGTTAGTTTGGTATAAATCAGAATTTCCAACAGGGACTTATAGGCATTTTAGTATCAAAAGGTCAGAAATTTTGATCCCTATTTTGCAGCATCTATAGGCTCATTTGAAATAGACGTTTGGGTAAGTATTTGGTGTCCAAAATTTTCAAAATTAGTGTCAAAAGAAAGATATAAGAGTCTAATTTCAAATGAACTAGGTCCTGCCTAAATCCACATTTGGTGCTAGAAATTATGGCTAAAAAAGTGTATAGGGGTCAGTTTACCAAAAAATTTCAGATCCATGGTTTTATGTCCAACAAGAGAAATATCAGGTTCAAAACATAAATCTTTCAGATTATTTAGAATTAATATAATAACAAGACTAATATTACTGTAGGATGGGGTTAGAATACTTTCCTTTGAGAATTATGACCCCAATTGGGAAGATTTGAGCAAGAAACCTCAAAGCCCCCAAATTTCTCTTCTTCTTCTTCCCCCTTTTTTTTCTTCTTCTTTCTCTCTTTCTCTCTTTCTCTCTTCTTCTCCCACATAGCTGCCTTCTCAAGTTTCTTGAGAATGAAGGCAAGGAGGCTTAAGCGGTGGGTTTTGTAATTTTATGTATTTTATACTTTAGTCCTTGCATTATTATATTTATGATTAGGTCCTCAGGGTTTACATATAGGTCCTCAAATTTTTTTTCTTTTTGAACAGATCCCCAAATCTTATGAATAAGTTCTCAGATTTATACTTTGGCTCTTTTATTGAATTTAAAATAGATACTAACATTATAACTAGAAACTTATACGAAAATTTAGAAATGAGGGATGTTATAACACTAGGCGGTAGCCTGCCCATGCCTGAGGAACCCGGGATGGGAAAGTTTTAAGCTCCAAGTTTGAATCAATTTGAAGCCTATAAAAACACCTCTCATCCCTAGTTAAAACACAAGCACAAAGAGTTCAAAAGTAGAAAAATGCTACTGCAATCTCTTTAGATTCTCTCCTCTACTCTAAGTTTAGAATTCTGTGAGAAAAGAGTGAGTGCTAGTAAGGGTTATCTCCTAAACCCGTGAAAAGGAAAAGAGGGGTGTAAAAGGTGTTAGGATCAAGAGCACTAAGAGGGGGGGGGGGGGGGGGTGAATTAGTGCAGCGGAAATCTTTCGACGATAAAAAAAAAAGTTCAAACGATAAAAATAATTTCGGTGTGAAAGCCGATTCAAAGATTACTTTAACTTAAGATCAAGCGAGATGACGTTAAAGTCAATCTATGAAGGCAGTTTGCAGTTATGATGAAAACCAGACAGAATATAAGCGCAAACTGAAATATGACGTTCGTACGAAGAAATTGATTTACGTCTAAATGCTGATTCGTAAATCACTTGATAAGGCGAGATGTAGCTTAAGCAAGGATATAAAGGCAGTTTGCAGTTAAGATAGAAATCAAAACGTAAACCTAAACTGAAATATGATGATCGTACAAAAAAATAGATTTACGTCTAAACGCTGATTCGGAAAGTGCAAAGCTTGAAACCCGATCATATATGCGCAGAAAGCAATAAGCTTTAGAGGAGGTTTCTAGTAAAGATAATATGCTCAAAGTAAATGCAAATCAAGATTTAGAGTGGTTCGGTCAATCTTGACCTACTCCACTTTTGGCTTCCTCCACCGACGTCAACTAGAGGCCTTCCTTCAATAGGCGAAGGCCAACCACCCATTTATAGTTTCACTCCTTTTGATGGGCTTAGGAGACAACCCTTACAGAATTTTCTCTCCTTTCTTTACAGCTCAGTGTTGAATCTCGTATTTTGATGATAAAACTACTTGATATATGTTTATGATTTAATCTGCGTTTTGAGTGACGTAGGATGCCTCGATCTGGATGAGACAATTAAAGTAGGAAAATCATGTTGTGCCGGAGGAACATGATAGAAGATTGGACGTCAGGCCGGTGGATCGGTCGACGTATCGACAGAAGGCTTCGGGCTGTAGACTCGGGCATCGGGCCAAAAAGAGCGGGTATTGTGCCAAGGATATCGGAGTTGCGGAGCCAACTGGCCGATTGGGCAATAGGCCGTAGGAAAGGACGATGCGCCGAAGAATCGAACGAAGCGTCTAGGGACCAATGACATGCCGGACAACTTGGTTAATTGCTTAGGATTAATTGTCTCGATCGAAGTTTTATTTACATGTGCAGGATTAACTATGATGAAAGTAAGACATGCAGTAGGAGTTGCGCCGGAGTCATGACAATGATCACGTTGGGAGTTCGAGAGCTCGACGGAAGCTCGGACTGTCGTCGGAGGTTCTGTAGGAACAAATCTGAGAAGTCCATAAGCTTGCCAAAGAAGTTCGTCGGAACTCACCAAGTGTATCGTCGCAAGTCCAGGAGTTTGCCGGAAGTCCGCAGGAGAATCACCGAGGGTTCATCGGATGATCGACGGAAGTTCGCCGGAAACTCGCCGGAAGATGCGATTGACGCACCGAAGCAAGCTGCAGAAATTGTCTTAGGATTTATCGTAGTTAGCACAATGATTAAGTTGGTAATGGGAGGTGATCCCATTAGCTTAATCTTGGGGCAATTGGGCCCCTGAAAAACCCAAATTGGGCCGAATGGATCAACCCATTCGGACCTTGGCTGCTGTGGGAGGTGCAACCGCCCAAGCCAGGAGGTAGCACCGCTTGGGCTAAGTCTCCCAGGGAGACTGGGCGGTGCAACCGCCTGGGCTCAATCTCCGAGCGAGACTGGGCGGTGCAACCTCTCCTGACAATAGGTGGCACCGCCTGAGCTCAAGTTTCGAGCTCTGCCACGCAGTGCAACCGCCCTAGTCAAGAGGTGCAACCGCCTGAGCTCGGTCTTCAAGCTCTGGCAGAGAGGTGCAACCGCCCCTGACAGAGGTGCACTGCCCAGAGGCTTAGTCTTAGAGCTCTACCAGGCGGTGCAACCGCCCCAGTTAGGAGGTGCAACCGCCTGATCCCGAAATTCCGGGAATTGACAGTTTTGAGCTCCAAATTTGAACTGGGTTGGGGCCTATAAATACCCCACCCATTCAACACTGAAAGGTAACAGACAAACACTCGAAATCTTGATATCTTTCTATGATTCTTAGAGCTCAAAACTGTTGTAAAGACCAAAAGTTCTCCTCCTGTTCTTCAAAGTTTGAGATGTAAAGAGATGAGAGAAAACTTCTGTAAGGGTTGTCTCCTAAGCCCGTCAAAAGGAGTGAATCTGTAAAAGGGTGGTTGGCCTTCGCCTATTGAAGGAAGGCCTCTAATTGACGTCGGTGACCTCGTCGGTGGAGGAAGCCAAAAGTGGAGTAGGTCAAGATTGACCGAACCACTCTAAATCTCGGTTTGCATTTCCTTTGAACATTTTAACTTCACTGCAAACTTCTCAATAGCTTACTACCTTCTGCGATTTTACGAACGAGTTTCTAAGTTCAGAATTTTCCGAATCTGCGTTTAGACGTAAATCGGCTTTTCTCGTACGATCATCATATTTCAGTTTACGTTTACGTTTTGATTTCAATCATAACTGTTTACTGCCTTCTGCGATCTTACGAATAAGTTTCTAAGTTCAGAACTTTCTAAATCTGTGTTTAGACGTAAATCGGCTTTTATCGTACGAACGTCGCATTTTAGTTTGCGCTTTTATTCTGCTTTCCATCATAAACTGCAAACTGCCTTCGTAGATCTACTTTAATGTCATCTCGCTTAATCTTAAGTTAAAGTAATCTTAGAATTGGCTTTCACATCAAAATTGTTTTTATCGAACGAACGCAGCTTTCATTTTAATCGCTGAAAAATTTCCGCTGCACTAATTCACCCCCCCCCCCTCTTAGTGCTCTTGATCCTAACAATTGGTATCAGAGCCTGGTATTTTTCATTTCGGATTTACACCCGAGAGAAATGGCTCTTCATGGCTTTCAAGAGGGTTTATCGGTTTTTCGTCCACCATTGTTTAACGGATTGGACTACACTTATTGGAAAACTCGAATGAGAGTTTTCTTGATTTCTTTGAATTTGGATTTATGGAATATCATTGAAAACGGTTTTCAACTTCCCTCTAAACCGATGAACGAATGGTCGGATTTGGAGAAGAAGTATTTTTCTTTAAACGCAAAGGCTATGAATGCCTTATTTTGCGCTTTGGACAAAAATGAGTTCAATCAGATTTCTACGTGCGAAACGGCTTTTGACATTTGGTGAACACTTGAAATCACGTACGAGGGAACTAGTAGAGTCAAAGACTCAAAGGTTAACATTTTATTGCATGATTTTGAGCTTTTTCGAATGCAACCAAGCGAGACTATAGGTGACATGTACACTCGTTTCACGGATGTCGTCAATAGTTTAAGCGCTCTTGGAAAATGTTTTTCGGATTTTGAACTCGTAAACAAGATTTTACGCTCACTTTCTAAACCTTGGGATTCAAAAGTAACTGCTATTCAAGAATCGAAAAACTTGAACCAATTTCCACTTGAAGAACTAATTGGTTCCTTGATCACATATGAAATGACGTGCAATGCACGTGAAGAACTTGAGAACCATCTTCCAAAAAACAGGAAGGATTTGGGACATAGAACATTTGAAAACCACTCGAGCATAAGCTAAAGTGATGGTGAACTTAAACTACAAATGAAACAAAAATTAAAAAGTAAAAAGAACGGAACTACTTGCTTTGAACGCAAGAAGAAGAACAAAAATTGGGATGAATCGAGCTCCTCTAAAGACGAGGAGAAAATCAACAAAGGCGAGGTGGCAAACTACGCCTTTACGCCTTTCGACGCTGAGGTAATCAAAATGCCTTTAATTTACTTCGAAATTACATGATGTTTTTCATGATGCATTTTTCTTTTTCTTTAAATTTTCTTGAAAATTACATTTTTAATAATTTAATAATGAAAATGCAAAAATATGATCATGCTTGTAATTTTGAAAATGATAATGAAAATTGCATGTCTTATATTAATGCAAGATAGAAATCTAATGATTGTACACCTAGTGAGTTTAATCTTATTTATGTGCTTGAGAAGCAAGAATGTATATTTTGATGATTTTCATATTGCTTTTCAATGACGATACATGGCTTTTGTCTGGAAGGCTTGATATTTTTCATTGTCTTTGTTTGTTAAATATGATGTATGGTTTTGACATAAGAATAAAGATTTGAGCATGCTATTATAAAGTCAAAACTAAAGAAGTTTTAGGCATTTATAAGAATCATTCAAAATTATGTTCAATGAAACCTTGCTTAATGTTGCAATGAAAATATTAAAGTTTTGATACTATGATTTGACGATTTTATGCATGAGATTTTAAAGTTATACATGATGATTTTTGTGATTGATGGTTTTATGATGAAATTCATTTTACGATCCTAAACGTTGATGCATGTTTTCATTTGACATAAATGAAAAGGCATGCTAACATGAAATCGATCACTTAAGATGAAACACTTAAAAAATGTGAGAAATATATGAATTGATGCTATAAACACTATACTATGATTATCCCATGCTTGCATCATCAAGAGATATATGAATTGATACGATTACCATATTTGCAATTCTTATATGAATTGATGCTATGATTGTCAAATTTGCATTATGCCATGTTTGCATCATGCGTTAAGATATCAAGAACTTGTATCGTAATTTTACGCATTGATATATTACCATGTGATGAAATGTTACAATTGATGAACACTTGAAATGTAATCCTCTATCTTATTGATTTTTCAATAAATCTATGCTTGTCATATATGAATTTATTGAATGTAATTTTGAGGATGATTTCAGATTTGACAAATGCTTGATTCGTATTTACGACATAAGAGACACTTTAAATATGAATCATGCTTCAATCATATTAAATGCTTCAATCATTTTCAATCTCTAGAGTTCTCGATTTTGATGAAATACAAGTGATAAATTCATTTATGACATCTTGTAAATCACTTGAATTATGAATGAGTTTTTTTTTTTTATGATGTGTTAAAAGAATCACTTAAAAAGAAAATGCTTTCCCATCTTATCGAGATTAATGATTTCATGATATTGTGTGAATCTCGAAATTGATTTTGATGAAATAGTAATAACGTTATTCATGTTATGAATCTTAAAAATGATAATATTCTTCATGTGATAATATGAATACATGAAACACTTATGATATGATACAATTCCGTGTATTCATAAAATATTTATCTCATCATCCATAACTCTTCTTGATATTCCTTATGAGATGAAATGAAATAATGCATGAAATACAAATGAGGAGTTAATGATCATGCATAATAGGATGTAATGAATTCTGACATTTAGATACCATTGTTTGAATATCTATGATCATGTTGCCAAAATGATATATCATGAATGCTTGAATATCATGTTTGATATGCTCATGATAATAATTGATTTTTCGGTATCATGCATAAAAAAAAAATGAAATGTAATGTTAATGAATTTGTGCATTGAAAATATAATGATGCACAAATGAGATTGATACTAACCTTTGTCATGATTTAAAAAATTGATGTAAAGGGTTTTTTCCTTCTTTTTGACAATGACAAAAGGGGAGATAGCTAGCTTGCACAATTCAAGAAGAAAGCAAAAATTGCACTTTTCAAAAGAGAAGAAATTGCTATCTTGAACATCACCAAAAAGTGCTATCTTGCAAGTCTCAAGACACACAAATGCAATCATGCAAAATTTGTAATTTTGCACATTATTAAAATTTATGATACTTTGGTGATTATGCATGTTCTAAAATGTTATAAGATTCACTAGCTTGCATGATATAGAACTTAGCTATATTGAACATCACCAAGGAATGCTATCTTGCCTATCTCAAGAAGCAAAAAGTCAACTTGCACATCTAGCAAAACTTATATTTCAAGAAGCAAGAGTTGCTTTCTTGAACATCTCAAAATTGCTAGCTTGCGGGCCTTAAAATGTAGAAATTTTTTGCTAGCTTGTATATGGTAAACTTGCTATCATACTACCATGATGATGAGCATGCCTTATCTTCATGATTATATTTGAAAAACTAAGGCAAAATTATGTCCGAATGATTAAACGTGTTAAAATTATTTTTCGGACTTTTTTGATTGAATGATCAAATCACTTGATTGCCATAATGATTTTACACAATTACTTGCCATGATTACATGTTGGAAATTATGTGCTTGAATACAAAAATTTCCATGATAATAAGCATGTTTTACCTTCATGATTGTAATTGAATATCTCTAGTAAAACCCTGTCCGAATGTATGAAAGTGTCAAATTTCATTTTCGGATTTTCTTGATCCTAACAATTGGATTTTCTTGATACATTATCCTCTTCCGAACTTAACAAGCATATGTCATATCAAGTTTAATTCACATCATTGATTTTTGACATATGGAATCATCTAGCAAATGCACTTATCATGTGAAAAATATTTTTTGAGAAACATATTTGATGATTCCCTCTTATAAAAGGAAGATATTTTTACATACAAGGATTTGACTCACTTACATATCTTAATCCTTGCAAAAATGAAGTGTGCTTTAATATTTTATCGATTTGAACTTCACATATGGCTTTCCTACTTCATGTAAAAAGATAACAAATAAAAAGGAAGAAGCAATAAAAGCTATCTACATATCATGTTTTCCTCGAGATGTTTACATAATTGGTATCCTATCACTCACTGTTGGAAAATGACATGAACCAACTTATGGCATCGCACTTATATTTAAAATTTGCTTATATCGTTCTCCTTGTTGTTGATGACAAAGGGGGAGAAATATATAAATTGATACTATGAGTGCCATATTTGAAGAATATGAATAGATGTTATGAATGCCACATTATGATATCAAAAGCAGGTGCTATGAATGTCATATCATGTTAAGATATCAAGAACTTGAATCGTAATTTTACATGTTGATATCTTACCATTTGATGATAGCAAACTTGCATGATGATAAAACTTGATATTATGTTTTTCATACAATTAGTTGAACCAATATCACAAACGCTTGATTGTGGTACTTCTCCTTTTTGTTGATGACAAAGGGGGAGAAGTATGTTGATGACATGACATGTTATGCATAAGTTTATGCATAAGTTCATGATGACATGTTGCAAGTATTCATGATGAATACTGCAATGACTTGAATTCAGTTTGAATTCAAGGTTTTATCAATATGGCATATTGATAGGGGGAGTTTGTTTAAACTTCGGGAGTTAAGTTTAACTCCGTCATCAAGTTGTTGTCATCATCAAAAAGGGGGAGATTGTTGAATCTCGTATTTTGATGATGAAACTACTTGATATATGTTTATGATTTAATCTGCGTTTTGAGTGACGCAGGATGCCTCGATCAGGATGAGACAATTAAAGCAGGAAAATCATGTTGTGCTGGAGGAACATGTTAGAAGATTGGACGTCAGGCCGGTGGATCGGTCGACGTATCGACAGAAGGCTTCGGGCTGTGGACTCGGGCATCGGGCCAAGAAGAGCGGGTATTGTGCCAAGGATATCGGAGTTACGGAGCCAACTGGCCGATTGGACAATAGGCCGCAGGAAAGGACGATGCGCCGAAGAATTGGATGAAGCGTCGAGGGACCAATGACATGCCGGACAACTTGGTTAATTGCTGAGGATTAATTGTCTCGATCGAACTTTTGTTTACATGTGCAGGATTAACTACGATGAAAGTAAGACATGCAGTAGGAGTTGCGCCGGAGTCATGACAATGATCACGTTGGGAGTTCGAGAGCTCGACGGAAGCTCGGACTGTCGTCGGAGGTTCTGCAGGAACAAATCCGAGAAGTCCATAAGCTTGCCAAAGAAGCTCGTCGGGACTTGCTAAGTGTATCGTCGTAAGTCCAGGAGTTTGCCAGAAGTCCGCAGGAGAATCACCGAGGGTTCATCGGATGATCGACGGAAGTTCGCCGGAAACTCGCCGGAAGATGCGATTGACGCACCGGAGCAATCCGAGATTCAACAATCTCCCCCTTTTTGATGATGACAATCAATTGATAATGGTGTTAACCTTAACTCCCCCTGTCTATATGTCATACTTGAGATAAGTCTTTCTTGAATTTAAAACCTTTAAATTCAAGAGACATATTGATAAGTTAAAATCTTTTAAACTTATCAATACTCCCATCATGATTCCCATCATGATGTATCTCTCTGAAGATGACGTCAAGGCTTGACATTCATTTTCAAATTTTACATTACAAGTTTGAATGATGGTAATAGTAGCAATTTATTATATTGTAAGATATCAACATGTAAATCTGTGAAGTAAGATTTTGATATCATTACATGATTCACACATTTCAAATGTTTTAGCAATTATTGCATTTCATCACATGGTAAGATATCAATACGTAAAATTACGATGCAAGTTTTTTGTTTGATATCTTGACCTGATACAAACAAGGCATAATGCAAATTATAGCAATCATAGCATCTCTTGGTGATGCAAGCATGGCATTAATACTCATATATTTCTTCTCCTTTGTCATCAACAAAAAGCATGGTAATTATGATACCAGGAGAACAATATAAGCAAATTTTAAGCATAAGTGTGATAATTGTTCATGCCTTTACTCGGTTCATGTTATTTTCCAATAGTAAGTGATAGGAAATCAATTATACAAGCATGATATGTAGATCACTTTGAATACTTCTTCCTTTTTATTTGTTATAATCTTTTTGCATGGAGGAAGGCCATTTGTGATACCAGCTATTTGTGAGTTTACACTGAGTGAAGTTAAAACCGATGAGAGATTAAATCATGCTTCAGGTATCAAGATATGTATGCGAAGCAAATCTTTGCAAGTAAAAACACTATCATTCATATTTCAAGATGGAATTCATAAGCAGGAATCATTTAATCAAATCCATTTCAGAAAAATATTTTTCACATATAAGTGTATGAGAAAATCCGATTTTTAGGATACCAATTGTTAAGCGAATCCAAACATGAAATGAACACTTTCATGCATTCGGACAAGACTATGCTACATATTTTCAAATACAATCAAGAAGACAAAACATGCTTATTGTTATGGAAATTTTTGTATTCAACACATAATTTCCAACATGTTATTTTGGCATGTAATGGCAATCAAGTGATTTGATCATTCAATTAAGTCCGAAAGATAATTGTAACTAGTTTATGTACTCGGACACATCAACATTCCTAATTCTCTTATTATGAAATCAAATTGTTCTTCACTTATAGGTTTTGTAAAAATATTAGCTAGTTGATGTTTAATAAAACATGACGCATCAACTGCATTGGTATATCATTTTCACAAATCATATTTATCATGGAAATCAAGACACAAGGTTTTCAAAAAACATTTAGTTTCGATGTAAATGTCCCCAGATTAAGTTATTGGGATCACCTCCCATTCCTAACTTAGTCTACATGCTAACTATGATATTTAGGACATTAATACTGTAACTTGCTCCAGTGCGTCAATTGCTTCTTCTGGTGAGCTTCCGGCGAACATCCGATGAACCCTCGGTGATGCTCCGGTAGACTTTCGGCAAACTCTTGAACTTGCGACGATCCACTTGGGGAGTTCCAACGAGCTTCTTTGGCAAGCTCCTAGACTTCTCGGATTTGTTCCTACAGATCCTCCGACGATCGTCCGGACTTCCGTCGAACTCTCAAACCCACAACGTGATCATGGTCTTGACTCCGACGTAACTCCTGCTACATGTCTTACTACCATTGTAGTTAATCCTGCACACTTATCTTAACATATGGATTAGATAATAAATGACAATTGACTTCATCATCAAAATCCGAGATTCAACTATCTCCCCTTTTTTTATGATGACAATCAATTGATAACGGAGTTAACCTTAACTCCCCCTATCTATATGCTATACTTGAGATAAGTCATTCTTGAATTCAAAGCCTTTGAATTCAAGAGACATATTAATAAGTTAAGATCGGTTAACCTTATCAATACTCCCATCATGATGTATCTCTCTGAAAATGATGTCAAGGCTTGACATCCATTTTTCATGTTTTACATTTCAAATGTAAAAGATAGCAATCGTAGCAATTCATCATATGGTAAGATATCAACATGTAAAACTGCGATGTAAGTTCTTGATATCTTAACATAATACAAACATTTCAAGTGTTTAGCAATCATAGCATTTCATCACATGACAAGATATCAATTTGTAGAATTGCGATGTAAGTAAGCTCTAGATATCTTAAAATAGTGCAAATATGGCAATAACATAGTGCAAATATGGCAATCATAGCAATTCTATCACCAATTTTATCATATATTTCGATGCAAGCTTTTGATATCTTAACATAATTCAAATTCAAATATGGCACTCATAGCATTAATTCATATAGCATTAAATTCAAATATGGCACTCATAGCATTAATTCATATAGCATTAAAGTCAAATATGGCACTAATAGCATCAATTCATATATTTCTCATTCAAATATGGCACTCATAGTATCGATTCATATATTTCTCCTCCTTTGTCATTAACAAAAAAGAGAACGATATAAGCAAATTTTAACTAGGTTTATGTCATTTTTCAACAATGAGAGATAGGATACCTATTAGGATCGGAGCGGCACTAAGAGGGGGGGGGGGTGAATTAGTGCAGCGGTAAAGTACGATAAACTTTTGATGATTTAAACACTTTCGGAAACTTCGTACGATAAAAGCAACGTTTCGTTTGAAACCATTACGATTGCGTTTTAACTTAAAGGGATACGTAAGAAGGAGACAAAGAAAGTAGAGCATCAAAGTGAAGATGGTTTGCAGTAATATAAATGACAATAAGTAAATGCAAACCAAAGAACATACCAATTTAAGGTGGTTCGGTCAAAATGACCTACATCCACTTGCGAAGCCTTCTTCGAAGAGGCTCCCAACTTCCACTAGCAAATCACTTTGAAGGGGAAGGACAAATACCCCTCTTATAACCTTTTACAAGTGGTTCACACTCTTACAAATTTTCAAAGAGAAAGAGGGAGGTGAACACTCAAGCTATTGAAAACAAAAACTTTCTAATTGCTTTGCTAAGACTTTTATCTCAATCTCTTGCTTCTCAAAGGTTGTAATCTCAGTTAAGAATTGAGGGGTATTTATAGGCCTCAAGAGGATTCAAATTTGGGCTCCAAAATTTAAATTCTCTTTGGTTCCCGATGCTGGCGGTGCCACCGCCTGTCAGTGTCTGACACTAACAGTGTACTGGCGGTGCCACCGCCCAGCCAAGCGGTGCCACCACTTGGTTCTCGGGTTCTAGGCGGTGCCATCGCCTAATCTAGCTGTGCCACCGCCTACACTATTTCAGCTCACTGGTTGGGCTCCAAACTTGGCCCAAACCAGTCCGAACTCGGGCTCAATTGGCCCCTACTTGAGTTATAGGATTAACATCTAATCCTAACCCTAATTAACATGCTAACTACAAATTTAAAGACATTTTCTAAGCTATTACAAAGTCCGCAAGTAAAGACTTTTTCCGGCGAGCTTCCGGCGAACTTCCGACGGTCTTCCGACGAACTCTTGGAAACCATTCTACGGACTCCCGGCAAGCTCCTAGACTTCACGATTTGATCTTGGCGAGTTCCAATGAGATTCTTCGGCAAGCTCTGATCTTTCTCGGTGAGCTCCGCAAACTTCGAATGAACCTTCCGGCGAGCTTCCAAAAAACCCTTCGGTAAGCTCCCTACTCTTTCTCGGCTAGTTCCGGCAGCATTCCTGATGAACCTTCAGAGTTTCGTCGAACTCTCGAACTCACAACAAATCCTTAGTGCTTGACTCTGACACTTTGTTTCGCTTGATGTCTTCATCGTTATCGTAGTTAATCCTGCACATACAAGCCAAAACTCTACTCCGATCTAGACAATTATTACAAAGCGAATTGACATTCTGTTGCCTAGCACGTCATTGGTTGGTGCTTTGTACGATTCTTCGGCGCATCGTCCTCTCTTACGGCTTGTTGCCCAATCGGCGGTTGACCTCCGCAACCCCGATATCCTTGGCGCAATTCCGCTCTTAGCCCGATACCCGACATCCGAAGCCTTCTGCCATCCAATATCCTAACGTGATCTCCTCCGGCACAACGTCAATTCCTCCTACGTTAACTGTCTAATCCTGATCGAGTAGACCTACATCACTCAAAATGTAATTAAACATCTAAACACAATCAATTAATTTCATCATCAAAATCTGAGATTCAACAATCTCCCCCTTTTTGATGATGATAACTAATTGATGACTAATGGAATTAACCTTAACTTCCCAGAGTTTAACCAAACTCCTCCTATCAATATGCCATTGATAGGACACTTGGATTATCCCAAATCCAAGTAACATTCATCACATGTTATGAAAAACATTTAAACCATCATGTAAATATATATAAAATATTCAATTCAATGCATGAAGTCATCAATATACTTCTCCCCATATGTCATCAACAAAAA
Organism: Musa acuminata AAA Group; assembly: GCF_036884655.1. Lineage (NCBI taxonomy): Eukaryota > Viridiplantae > Streptophyta > Magnoliopsida > Zingiberales > Musaceae > Musa > Musa acuminata. The sequence goes on along the minus strand of NC_088343.1, from coordinate 28,544,694 downwards.
GGAGAAGTAGCTCTAGCTATTTTAAAAGATATTCAAGTTTTTGTAACATGAAGCTAGATTTTCATCACAACATATAAGCACAAAAGTATAGTAAGATTCTTAAGTTCAATCATGGCAATTCAACACTTGCTTCTTGTGCAAGATTGCACTTTGCTTTTCTTTGCATGTTCTAACTAGCAAAAGCTTTCTCCCCTTTGTTTTTGTCGAAAAGAAGGGAAGAGTACAAGCTAGCCAGCATTTGCCTTGAGCTAGCAATCTTTCTCCCCCTATGTCATTGCCGAAAAGAAGGAGAGGAACCAATGATTTAGACTTTTACATAAATTATGAATTTGCATCAATCATCACATGATATATACAAGACAAAAATGCAAAGAAATCATGTCACGAAAGACATCAATTGTTAAACATGATATGATAATAGTCTCAAAAATTTTAATTTGCAATACATGTGATACATTGTGATACTAAAAAATTTAATGCAATGCTTTTAAGGATATCAACCTATTTTTGATACAAAGCATGGCAAGAGCAATTATATTGCAAGTTTTCTAAGTTTTGCATTTTTTGCTTCTTTCGAGATAGCAATTTTTTGCTTCTGTACAAGCTAGCAACATTTACGATATGCAAGTTTTACTATATACAAGCTAGCAAATTTAAAGATGTGCAAGTTGGCATATTTGCTTTTCTTTGCAATGTGCATGATAGTATTTCTTTGTAATGTTCAAGATAGCAAATTGTACATCATGCTAGCTAGCAAATTAAAGATGTTCAAGAAAGCAAGCTCTTTCTTCTCTTTTGAGAAGTGTCAGTTTTGCTTCCTTAGCAAAATACCAAACTAGCAAGGGACCATGTTTTACATGAGGCAAGCAAACAATTTGGCAAGTGTTTCATTTGTATCTTTTCTTTAGATGTGCAAGAAAGTAAGCAAGTTTTTGCATTTTCTTGACTTGTGCAAGGTAGCTAATTTCTCTTTGAGATGACCCTTTACATCAATTCAAGATAGCATATTAGCAACTCTTTCTCTCCCTTTGTCATTGGCAAAAAGAAAGGAAGATTATAGTCATGAATATCAAAATAATAATTTTATCATGAATATTTCATCACTGCGTGCATCATTATTGCATGCATTATTGAATCTCGGATTTTGATGATGAAGTCAATTGTCATTTCTTATCTAATCTATATGTTGAGATAAGTGTCCAGGATTAACTACGATGAAAGTGAGACATGCAGCAGGAGTTGCGCCGGAGTCAAGACAATGATCACGTTGGGAGTTCGAGAGTTCGACGGAAGTTCGGACAGTCGTCGGAGGTTCTGCGGGAACAAATCCGAGAAGTCCATAAGCTTGCCAAAGAAGCTCGTCGGAACTCGCCAAGTGAATCGTCGCAAGTCCAGGAGTTTGCCGGAAGTCCGTAGGAGCATCACCGAGGGTTCATCGGATGATCGACGGAAGTTCGCCGGAAGCTCGCTAGAAGAAGCGATTGACGCACCGGAGCAAGTTACAGTAAATGTCTTAGGAAAAATCGTAGTTAGGACAATGATTAAGTTGGAAATGGGAGATGATCCCATTAACTTAATCTTGGGGCAATTGGGCCCTTGAAAAACCCAAATTGGGCCGAATGGATAAACCCATTCAGACCCAGATTTCTGCCAAGCGGTTGAACCGCCCAAGGCAGGAGGTTGCACCACCTGGGCTCAGTCTCCGAGCGAGACTGGGAGGTGCAACCACTCCAGCCAGGCGGTGGCACCGCCTGGGGCTCGGTCTCCGAGCGAGACTGGGTGGTGCAACCTCCCCTGATAGGAGGTGACACCGCTTGAGCTCGGTCTTCGAGCTCTGCCAGGCGGTGCAACCGCCTCAGTTAGGAGGTGCAACTGCCTGAGCTCGGTCTTTGAGCTCTTGCAGGAGGTGCAACCACCCCTGACAGGAGGTAGCACCGCCCAGAGGCTCAGTCTTCGAGCTCTACCAGGCGGTGCAACCGCTCCAGTCAGGAGGTGCAACCGCCTGATCCCGAAATTCCAAGAATTGACAGTTTTGAGCTCCAAATTTGAACTGGGTTGGGGCCTATAAATACCCCACCCATTCAGCACTGAAACAACATGAACTTACACCGAAATCTTGATCTTTTTATGTGATTCTTAGAGCTCAAAATTGTTGTAAAGGCCAAAAGTTCTTCTCCCTCTTTTCTTCCAAGTTCTGAGTTGTAAAGAGAGGAGAGAAAATTCTGTAAGGGTTGTCTCCTAAGCCCGTCCAAAGGAGTGAAACTGTAAAAGGGTGGTTGGCCTTCGCCTATCGAAGGAAGGTCTCTAGTTGACGTCGATGACCTCATCGGTGGCGGAAGCCAAAAGTGGAGTAGGTCAAGATTGACCGAACCACTCTAAATCTCGGTTTGCATTTACTTTGAGCATCTTATCTTTACTGCAAACCTCCTCAATAGCTTACTGCCTTTTGTGTTTTTTACGAACGTATTTCAAAGTTCAGTGCTTTCTGAATCGAGGTTTAAGACGCAAATAAGTTTTATCGTACGAACGTCATATTTCAGTTTGCGCTTACGTTCTGATTTCCATTATAACTGCAAACTGACTTTATATCTTTGCTTTAACTGCATCTCGCCTTATCTCAAGTTCAAGTGGTTTACGAATCAGCTTTTATACCGAAATCGCTTTTATCGTACGAACGTCGTATTTCAGTTTGCGCTTATATTCTGATTTCCATTATAATTGTGAACTGCGTTCATGTCTTTGCTGCATCTCTCCTAGTCAAAAGTTGAAGTGATTTACGAATCGGCTTTCTTACCAAAATCACTTTGATCGAACGAAGCAATTTTCGATTTTAATCGCAGAAGGTTTTCCGCTGCACTAATTCACCCCCCCTCCCCCCCCCCCCCCCTCTTAGTGCTCTTGATCCTAACAATTGGTATTAGAGCGGGGTTAACTCTCTAACGGATTAAAACCCAAGAGAGATGGCATACGCTGGAAACCAAGAGGGCCATTCTATTACACGTCCACCCATGTTCAATGGGACGGACTACACCTATTGGAAGACCCGAATGAGGATCTTTCTTATTTCTATGGATTTTGAACTTTGGAATCTTGTCGAAAACGGATTTTTGAAGTCTTCTCTTCCAATGATCGATTGGAATGAATTGGAGAAGAAGGCTTTCGCTCCTAATGCAAAGGCTATGAATGCCTTATTTTGTGCACTTGATAAAAACGAGTTTAACCGTGTTTCGACTTGTGAAAGATTCTAAGATCCCTTCCTAAGAGTTGGGATCCTAAAGTCACTACTATTCAAGAGGCGAAAGATCTAAGCAACTTCCCTCTTGAAGAACTAATCGGGTCATTAATGACCTACGAGATGACTTGCAAAGCTCATGAAGAGCAAGAAGACATCATTCCAAAGAACAGGAAGGATATGGCACTTAAAATTTCAGAAGACCACTTGAGAGAAAACTCAAGTGATGAGGACTGTGACAATGACTTGGCACTTCTAACAAGAAAATTTAAAAAATTTATTAAAAGAAACAAGTTTAAAAATAAACTTGAACCAAAAAAGGACCAAGTTATTTGCTATGAGTGCAAGAAGCTAGGACACTACAAGAGTGATTGTCCCCAAGTTAAGAACAGAACATCAAAGAAGAAGGCGCTCAAAGCAACATGGGATGACTCGAGCGCATCCGAAGAAGAGGAGTCCAACACCGAGCAAGTTGCTCATTACGCCTTAATGGCCATCGAAGAGGAGGTAACGAATTTAATGGATGCAGATTTATCATTTGATGAATAATTAAATGCCTTCCATGACTTATTTGATGAATGCAAGATTATTAGTAGAAAATATAAATTGCTAAAAAAGGAGCATGATAGTCTTACTTGTAATTTTGATAAGTTAAAAACTGAATATCATGATAGTTTAAGTTCATGCACAAAATGCCATGATCTAGAAACTCTCCAAAAGGAAAACTTGCTACTTAAGGACACCTTGAAGAAATTTGAGGTTGGTAGCAAGTCACTGAACATGATCCTTGCAAACAAGGGTCACGTTCCCAAAAGAAGTGGAATTGAATTTGTGAGAAGTCCTCACCAAAATCCAACCACCTTCATAAAAGGCCCCATCTTACATGTTCGACACCAAAGCAAATGCAACTTTTATTGCAAACTTGGACACAAAACACATTATTGTCTATTCAAGAAAATTAGTCCGAATAAATTAATTTGGGTTCCCAAAGGAACCATGACAAATTCTATGCAACATGATAAACAATATAGATCTATTTTTGAGGCACCCAAAAGCAAATGGGTTCCTAAAAATCATCCTTTCTTGTAGAAACCTATACCATCGCAAGCTAGGAGCAAGAGATGGTACTTTGATAGTGGATGCTTAAGGCATATGACCGGAGATCCATCTTAATTCTCTAAGCTCACTAGCATAGACGAAGGCTATGTCATCTTCGGAGACAACAACAAGGGTAAAATCATTGGCAAAGGAACCATAGGTAACAAATCCAACTTCTTTATTGAAGATGTTTTGTTACTTAATGGTTTAAAACATAACCTCTTGAGCATTAGTCAACTATGTGATAAAGGATACATTGTCAGATTTGAATCTAATGCTTGCATCATTGAAAAACCACACAAAAACATGTCTATGATTGCATTAAAACAAAATAACGTATACACTATTGACATCAATGATTTGTGTAATGAAATGTGTTTTTCAGTTTTGAATGAGGATGCTTGGCTATGGCATAGAAGATTAGGTCATGCTAGCATGAAACTAATCACTCAAATATCATCTAAAGAACTTATAAGAGGAATTCCTCATATCAAGTTCATCAAAGATAATGTATGTGATGCTTGCCAATTAGGTAAACAAATTAAGGGTAGTTTCAAATCTAAGAATCAAATAAGCACCTCTAGGCCCTTACAATTGATCCATATGGACTTGTTCGGACCAATCTCTACATCAAGTCTAGGAGGTAGCAAATACGCCTTTGTCATTGTAGATTACTATAGCAGATATACATGGACTTACTTCTTAAAACAGAAAAATGAATACTTTAGATATTTTACCAAGTTTTGTAAACTTGTTCAAAATGAAAAGGGGTCTATGATTTCGCCAATTAGAAGTGATCACGATGGAGAATTTCAAAACCATGATTTTCAAGAATTTTGTGAACTCAATGAATACAACCATAATTTCTCTACTCCAAGAAATCCTCAACAAAATGGAGTAGTAGAAAGAAAAAATCAAAATTTACAAGAAATGACAAGAACCATGTTGAATGAACATAGCCTACCCAAGTATTTTTGGGCCGAAGCCGTAAACACCGCATGCTATATATTGAATAGAGTTCTGGTAAGACCCTTACTCATCAAAACTCCTTATGTGTTATGGAACAACAAAAAACCCAACGTTTCATATTTTAAAGTCTTTGGGTGTATGTGTTTTATCTTGAATGAAAAGGATAACTTAGGAAAATTTGATGCTAAATCCGATGAAGGAATCTTTCTTGGTTATTCTTCGGTTTCTAAAGCTTTTCATATCTTCAATAAAAGAACCTTAATTATTGAAGAATCCATTCATGTTGTTTTCAATGAGATTTCCGAAATCAAGAAAAACGATTTTGATGATGATGTTAATTTTGATTCCTTGAATTTAAATGAAACCCCGTCTCCAACTAGCAACTTGGATGCATCCACTTCCGAAACATCCTTACCCAAGGATTGGAAGTATGTAGATGCTCATCCTAAGGAGCTAATCTTAGGAGACACATCAAAGGGGGTACAAACATGATCTTCTCTTAAAAATTTTTGTGTGAACGCCGCTTTTCTCTCCCAAATTGAACCCAAATGTGTTGACGAAGCCATGAAAGATGATTCATGGATTATCGCAATGCAAGATGAATTGAATCAATTTGAGAGAAATGAGGTGTGGAAGCTTGTTCCTAGGCCAAATGGCCATTTAGTTATTGGTACTAAATGGTTCTTTAGAAACAAGCAAGATGAAAATGCTATCGTGGTTAGAAACAAGGCTAGATTAGTGGTCAAAGGTTTCAACCAAGAAGAAGGTATCGACTACGAAGAAACCTTCGCTCCTATGGCTCAATTAGAAGCCATAAGGATGCTCCTTGCCTACGCTAGTAGTAATAATTTTAAGTTGTTTCAAATGGATGTTAAAAGCGCTTTTCTTAATGGCTTTATTTCTTAAGAAGTCTATGTTGAACAACCTCCTGGATTAGAAAATAATAGCCTCCCTAATCATGTGTTTAGATTAACCAAAGCTCTCTATGGTTTAAAACAAGCCCCGAGGGCTTGGTATGAGAGACTTAGTTCTTTTTTTATTGAAAATAATTTCACAAAAGGCAAGGTTGATACTACATTATTCATCAAGAATTTTGAAAATAATTTTCTCATTGTTCATATTTATGTTGACGATATTATCTTTGGTTCCACGAATGAATCTCTTTGTGAATCGTTTGCTAAAACTATGAGTCTTGAATTCGAAATGAGTTTAATGGGAGAATTAACATTCTTCTTAGGCCAACAAATCAAACAACTAAGCAATGACATCTTTATTAGTCAAACTAAATATGCTATGAATTTACTAAAAAAGTTTAATATGAATAACTCAAAGGCTATTAACACTCCTATGAGCACCTCCACTAAGTTAGAAATTGATGAAAGTGGAGAAAGCTTCGATCAAAAAACTTATAGGGGTATGATAGGAAGTTTGCTTTACCTCACTGCAACTAGACCAGACATCATGTTCAGTGTAGGACTTTGTGCTAGATTTCAATCAAACCCTAAGATATCTCATCTCAAAGCAGTTAAAAGAATACTTAGATATCTTAATGGTACCACAAATATAGGATTATGGTACCCAAAAACAAAGAATCTTGAGGTAATTGCTTATGCTGATGCGGACTTTGCTGGCTGTAGACTAGATAGAAAAAGCACATCAAGAACATTTCAATTTTTAGGACATGCCCTTATTTCCTGGTCATCTAAGAAACAAAACTCGGTTTCACTATCAACAACTAAAGCTGAATATATTACAGCAAGTGTATGCTGTGCACAAGTTGTATGGATGAAAAACACCTTAGAAGATTATAAAGTTCATCTTAAAAATATTCCCATTAAATGTGATAACACAAGTGCAATATGCTTAACAAAGAATCCTATACAACACTCAAGAACAAAACATATTGATATTAGACATCATTTTATATGAGATCATGTCACTAATCATGACATAATCATAGAGTTCATTTATGCTAAACATCAACTAGCTGACATTTTTTCAAAACCTCTAAGTGAAGAACAATTTGATTTCATAAGAAGAGAATTAGGAATGTTGATGTGTCCAAATAGATAAACTAGTTAAAATTATTTTTTGGACTTTATTGAATGATCAAATCACTTGATTACCATTACATAACATGTGTTGAAATGATTGCCATTACAAAACTTAAATGTTTTGTCTTCATGATTGTATTTGAAAATCTGTAGCATAGTCTTGTCCGAATGAATGAAAGTGTTCATTTCATTTTCGGATTTGCTTAACAATTACAATGATAAAAATTGAATTTTCTCATACACTCTTGTGAAAAATATTTTTTTCTGAAATGGATTTGATGATATGAATTCCATCTTGAAATATGGATGATAGTATTTTTACTTGCAAAAAGCTATTTCAAACACATATCTTGACTCAAAGTAAACTCACAAATAGCTGGTATCACAAATGGCTTTTCTCCTTCATGCAAAAAGGATTATAACAAAAAAAGAGGAAGAAATATTCAAAGCAATCTACATATCATGCCTTCCTTTATATGCTTGATAATTTGCTTATATTATTCTCCTGGTATCACAACTACCATGCTTTTTGTTGATGACAAAGGGGGAGAAATATATGAATTGATGCTATAAACACTAATGCTATGATTATGCCATGCTTGCATCACCAAGAGATATATGAACAGATGCTATGATTAATTTGCATTATACCTTGTTTATATCGCGTCAAGATATCAAACAAAAAACTTGCATCGTAATTCTACGAGTTGATATCTTACCATATGATGAAATGCAATATTTGAAATATGTACATCATATAATGATATCAAAATCTTACTTCACAGCTTTACATGTTGATATCTTACAATATAATGAATTGCTACAATTACCATCATTCAAACTTGTTATGTAAAATTTGAAAATGAATGCCAAGCCTTGACATCATCTTCAGAGAGATACATCATGATGGGAATCATGATGGGAGTATTGATAAGTTCAAATGATTTTAACTTATCAATATGTCTCTTGAATTCTTAAGTCTTGAATTCAAGAATGACTTATCTCAAGTATAGCATATAGACAGGGGGAGTTAAGGTTAACTCCATAATCAATTGATTGTCATCATAAAAAATGGGGAGATTGTTGAATTCGGATTTTGATGATGAAGTCAATTGTCATTTATTATCTAATCTATATGTTGAGATAAGTGTGCAGGATTAACTACGATGAAAGTGAGACATGCAGCAGGAGTTGCGCTGGATTCCAGACAATGATCACGTTGGGAGTTCGAGAGTTCGACGGAAGTTCGGACAGTCGTCGGAGGTTCTGCGGGAACAAATCCGAGAAGTCCATAAGCTTGCCAAAGAAGCTCATCAGAACTCGCCAAGTGAATCGTCGCAAGTCCAGGAGTTTGCCGGAAGTCCGTAGGAGCATCACTGAGGGTTCATCGGATGATCGACGGAAGTTCGTCGGAAGCTCACCGGAAGAAGCGATTGATGCACCGGAGCAAGTTGCAGTAAATGTCTTAGGAAAAATCATAGTTAGCACATTGATAAAGTTGGAAATGGGAGGTGATCCCATTAAGTTAATCTTGGGGCAATTGGGCCCCTGAAAAACCCAAATTGGGCCGAATGGATGAACCCATTTGGACCCTGATTTCTGTTAGGTGGTTGAACCGCCCAAGGCAAGAGGTTGCACCGCCTAGGCTCAGTCTCCGAGCGAGACTGGGAGGTGCAACCGCTCCTGCCAAGCGGTGGTACCGCTTGGGGCTTAGTCTCCGAGCGAGACTGGGTGGTGCAACCTCCCCTAACAGGAGGTGGCACCACCTGAGCTCGGTCTTCGAGCTCTGGCAAGAGGTGCAACCGCCCTTGACAGGAGGTAGCACCGCCCAGAGGCCAGTCTTTGAGCTCTGCTAAGCGGTGCAACCGCTCCAATCAGGAGGTGCAACTGCCTGATCCCGAAATTCCGGGAATTGACTGTTTTGAGCTCCAAATTTGAACTGGGTTGGGGCCTATAAATACCCCACCCATTCAGCACTGAAACAACATGAACTTACACCAAAATCTTTATCTTTTTCTGTGATTCTTAGAGCTCAAAATTGTTGTAAATGCCAAAAGTTCTTCTCCCTCTTTTCTTCCAAGTTCTGAGTTGTAAAGAGAGGAGAGAAAATTCTGTAAGGGTTGTCTCCTAAGCCCGTCAAAAGGAGTGAAACTGTAAAAGGGTGGTTGGCCTTCACCTATTGAAGGAAGGTGTCTAGTTGACGTCGGTGACCTCGTCGGTGGAGGAAGCCAAAAGTGGAGTAGGTCAAGATTAACCGAACCACTCTAAATCTTGGTTTGCATTTACTTTGAGCATCTTATCTTTACTGCAAACCTCCTCAATAGCTTATTGCCTTCTGTGTTTTTACGAACGTGTTTCAAAGTTCAGTGCTTTCCGAATCGAGGTTTAAGACGCAAATCAGTTTTATCGTACAAACGTCGTATTTCAGTTTGCGCTTACGTTCTGATTTCCATTATAACTGCAAACTGACTTTATATCTTTGCTTTAACTGCATCTCACCTTATCTCAAGTTAAAGTGGTTTACGAATCAGCTTTTATACCGAAATCGCTTTTATCGTACGAACGTCGTATTTCAGTTTGCGCTTATATTTTGATTTCCATCATAACTGCGAACTGCGTTCATATCTTTGCTGCATCTCTCCTAGTCAAAAGTTGAAGCGATTTACGAATCGGCTTTCTTACCAAAATCACTTCTATCGAACGAAAACAGTTTTCGATTTTAATCGCAAAAGGTTTTCCGCTGCACTAATTCACCCCCCCCCCCTCTTAGTGCTCTTAATCCTAACATGCATAATACAAAATCATCATATATATTTTCAAAACATATAAACTCATCATTATATGCATGATTCCAAATCATCATTCATATCATTTCAATCATTGTTTCAATCATCACTATAACTCATCATGCACAAAATATAAAATCATCTAACATGATACAAACATTTATTTTCAAAATATTTATCACTATTTTCATGTATGATACCATTTTTCATATTGAATATATCATCACAATAAAAAGCAATTGCATGCATAATTTCAAATCATAAATGTTTCAAATCATGATGGTATTAACTTGCAAATTTCATCCTACCATTCATAATCATAACTTTTCATTTGTATACATCAAAATAATATCAAGAGTATTTTTGCATAATTTTATATCACCACATAAGGAATATCAAGAAGAAAATAATTGGGTGATGTGATAAACATTTCATTAATACAAGGAATTGCATAAAAATCATATCATGAAAGATTAGAACATGTGAATACCAAAAGACATTATTTCTTTTTGAAAAAAAAACCTACTCATAATTAATCAAAAGAAAATCTTAGGAGATTGATTAATGAAAAAATCTTGGTTCATAATAAATCTTAATTTGTAAATATCATGGAATCAAGATCATGATTTTGGATAAAACTCATTCAAATTCAAATCACCAAAAATCATTTTTATGGTTCACAAAATTCGTAACATAAGTAGATTCATGATTTCATTAATAATATATTTTTTCTTTTTTAAGTATTTCATTTTAAGTGATTGATTTCATGTTAGCATGCTTTTTCATTTATGTCAAATAAAAACATGCATCAACGTTTAGGATCGAAAAATGAATTTCATCATAAAACCATCAAGATCAATAGATTCTCAAAAATGAATTGTTTGGATTAAGAAAATCCGAAAATAAAATTTAACTCTTTCATGCATTCGGATATGGTTTTGCTATAGATTTTCAAATTCAATCATGAAGTTAAAAATGCTCATGATCATGGATATTTTTGTATCCAAAACACATAATTTCTAACATGTTATTAAGGCATATAATAGTGTAAAATCATCAACATACACATGCATGGATTAATCCTAAGCACTATTACATATCGTATAATTATCATCCCTAATGTTGCATACATCATTCAACATTTCAAAACATAACATGCATGAAACCTTAGCAATATACTTTTCATGATCAAATTTTTAATTTTTCAAAGATGCTAAAAAGAAAAACATGATATAATATTTGAAAAATAAATTTTTTATTTCCTATTCTAAATTAAGCACTCATGAAAGGCTTCAAGTAATTTTAAAATAATTCAAGAGAGTTGAGTTACTTACCTTGTAGTCGAAGCTCGTCAAAGCCCAATTCGCCGTTTCACCTTTGGAAGTTTTTGATTCATCCTTGGTTGCCTTCCTCTTCTTTGGCCTCTTCCTCCATTCAAGTTCATTGTTTATTTTAGATATATGTTTCATAAACTTATTAAGATTTAGTGTTCGAAGTTCAAGTTCATCATTGTCCTCATCACTTGAGTTATCGCTCAAGTGGTATTCATTTGTCCGGAGTTCCAAATCCTTCCTATTCTTTGGAAGGTGATTTCGTTCATTATGTTCATCATGTGTATTATGCACCATTTCATATGTCATTAACGAACCAATTAGTTCTTCAAGTGGAAAAATATTTAAATCTTTTGTTTCTTGTATTGCGGTTATTTTAGGATCCCAACTTTTTGGAAGGGATCTTAAGATTTTAGTGACTAGTTCAAAATTAGAAAAACTTTTACCAAGAGCTTTAACTCCATTGATGACATCCGTGAAACAGGTGTACATGTCTCTGATGGACTCACTTGATTTCATCCGAAAAAGTTCGTAAGAATGCACAAGAATATTGATTTTGGACTCTTTCACTTGGCTAGTGCCTTCATGAGTGACCTCTAGAGTTCTCCAAATATCAAAAGCCGAGTCACACATCGAAACGCGATTAAATTCATTTTTGTCAAGTGCACAATATAAGGCATTCATAGCCTTTGTATTTAGAGAAAACATCTTCTTCTCCAAATCATTCCAATGGTTCATTAGAAGAGAAGACATTTCAAATCCATTTTCGACTATGTGCCATAAATTCAAATCTAAAGAAAGTAAGAAAACTCTCATTCGAGTTTTCCAATAAGTGTAGTCCGTCCCGTTGAACAACGGTGGACGAACGACCGATAAGCCCTCTTGAAATCCATGAAAAGCCATTTCTCTTGGGTGTAAATATGAAATGAGAAATACCGGGCTCTGATACCAATTGTTAGGATAGGAGCGGCACTAAGAGGGGGGGGGGGGGTGAATTAGTGCAGCGGTAAAGTACGATAAACTTTTGACGATTTAAACACTTTCAGACACTTCGTACGATAAAAGCAATGTTTCATTTGAAACCACTACGATTGCATTTTAACTTGAAGGGATACGTAAGAAGGAGACAAAGAAGTAGAGCATCAAAGTGAAGATGGTTTATAGTAATATAAATGACAATAAGTAAATGCAAACCAGAGAACACACCAATTTAAAGTGGTTCGGTCAAAATGACCTACATCCACTTGCGAAGCCTTCTTCGAAGAGGCTCCCAACTTCCACTAGCAAATCACTTTGAAGGGGAAGGACAAATACCCCTCTTACTACCTTTTACAAGTGGTTCACACTCTTACAAATTTTCAAAGAGAAAGAGGGAGTTGAACACTCAAGCTATTGAAAACAAAAACTTGCTAAAAGCTTTGCTAAGACTTTTACCTAAATCTCTTGCTTCTCAAAGGTTGTAATCTCATCTGAGAATTGAGGGGTATTTATAGGCCTCAAGAGGATTCAAATTTGGGCTCCAAAATTTGAATTCTCTTTGGTTCCTGATGCTGGCGGTGCCACCGCCTATCAATGTCTGACACTGACAGTGTACTGGCGGTGCCACCGCCCAACCATGTGGTACCACCGCTTGGCTCTCGGGTGCTGGGCGGTGCCACCACTTGGTTCTCGGGTTCTAGGTGGTGCCACCGCCTACACTATTTCAGTTGACTGGTTGGGCTCCAAACTTGGCCCAAACCAGTCCGAACTCGGGCCCAATTGGCCCCTACTTGAGTTATAGGATTAACACCTAATCCTAACCCTAATTAACATGCTAAATATGAATTTAAAGACATTTTCTAAGCTATTACAAAGTCCGCAAGTCAAGACTTTTTCCGGCGAGCTTCCGGTGAACTTCCGACGGTCTTCCGACGAACTCTCGGAAACCATTCTATGGACTCCCGGCAAGCTCCTAGACTTCACGATTTGATCTTGGTGAGTTCCAATGAGCTTCTTCGGCAAGCTCCGATCTTTCTCGGCGAGCTTTGTGAACTTCCAATGAACCTTCCGGCGAGCTTCCGAAAAACCCTTCGGCAACTCCCTACTCATTCTCGGCTAGTTCCGACAGCATTCCCGACGAACCTTCAGAGTTTCGTCGAACTCTCGAACTCACAACAAATCCTTCGCACTTGACTCTAACAATTTGTTTTGCTTTATGTTTTCGTCGTTATCGTAGTTAATCCTACACACACAAGCCAAAACTCTACTCCGATCTAGACAATTATTACAAAGCGAATTGACATTCTGTTGCCCGGCGAGTCATTGGTTGGCACTTTGTCCGATTCTTCGGCGCATCGTCCTCTCTTACGGCTTGTTGCCCAATCGGCGGTTGACCTCTACAACCCCGATATCCTTGGCGCAATTCCGCTCTTGGCCTGATGCCCGACGTCCGAAGCCTTCTGTCATCAATATCCTAACGTGATCTCCTCTAGCACAATGTCAATTCCTCCTGCGTTAACTATCTAATCCTGATCGAGTAGACCTGCATCACTCAAAATGCAGTTAAACATCTAAACACAATCAATTAATTTCATCATCAAAATCTGAGATTCAACAATACCAATTATACAAACATCTCAAGGAAAACATGACATGGAGATAACTTTCATTACTTCTTCCTCTTTATTTGTTATTATCTTTTTGCATGAAGGAGGAAAGCCATTTGTGAGCTTACTTGAATGAAGTTAAAATCAATAAGAGATTAAATCATGCTTCATTTTTGCAAGGATCAAGATATGTATATGAATCAAATCCTTGCAAGTGTTAAAAATGATCTTCCTTTTTCAAGAAGAAATTCATAAGAAGGAATCATTTCATCAAATTCATTTCTCAAAAAAATATTTTTCACACGATAAGTCTATAGGAAATATATTTGTTAATTGATTCCATATGTCAATGATATGAAACAAACTCGATATGACATATGTTTATGAAAGCTACATTAAGTCCGGAAGAGAAATACTAAATCATATTAGGATCAAGAAAATCCGAAAATGAAATTTAACACTTTCATGCATTCAGACAAGGTTTTGCTATAGATTTTCAAACATATACATAAAGATAAAACATGCTTATCATCATGGAAATTTTTGTATCCAAAACACATAATTTTCAACATGTTATTAAGACATGTAATCGTATCAAATCATCATGGCAATTAAGTAATTTGATCATTAAATCAAGAAAGTCCAAAAAATAATCTTAACAAGTTCATGTATTCGGACACATTAACATTCCTAATTCTCTTCTAATGAAATCAAATTGTTCTTCACTTAGAGGTTTTGTAAAAATATCAGCTAGTTGATGCTTAGTATCAATGAACTCTATGATTACATCATGATTAGTGACATGATCTCGTATAATGTGATGTCTAATATCAATATATTTTGTTCTTGAGTGTTGAATGGGATTCTTTGTTAGACATATTGCACTTGTGTTATCACATTTAATGGGAATGTTTTTAAGATGGACTTTATAATCTTCTAAGGTGTTTTTCATTCACACAACTTGTGCACATCATGCACTAGCTGCAATATACTCAGCTTCGATTGTTGATAGTGCAACTGAGTTTTGTTTCTTAGATGACCAGGAAATAAGGGAATGTCCCAAAAATTGATATGTTCCTGATGTGCTTTTTTATATAGTCTACACCCAGCAAAATCCGCATCAGCATAAGTAATTAACTCAAAATTTTTGGTTTTTGGATACCATAATCCTAGATTTGTGGTTCATTTAAGATATCTAAGTATTCTTTTAACCGCTTTGAGATGAGATATCTTTAGATTTGATTGAAACCTAGCACAAAGTCCTACACTGAACATGATATTTGGTCTAGTTGCAGTGAGGTAAAATAAACTTCCTAGCATACCCCTATAGGTTTTTTGATCCAAGCTTTCTCCACTTTCATCAACTTCTAACATAGTGAAGGTGCTCATAGGAGTGTTAATAGCTTTTGAGCTATCCATATTAAATCTTTTCAGTAGATCTAAAGCATATTTAGTTGGACTAATAAAGATGTCATTGCTTAGTTGCTTAATTTGTAAGCCAAAGAAAAAGGTTAATTCTTCCATCAAACTCATTTCAAATTCGAGACTCATGATTTTAGCGAAAGATTCACAAAAAGATTCATTCGTAGAACCGAAGATAATATCATCAATATAAATCTGAACAATGAGAAAATTATTTTTAAAATTCTTGATAAACAATGTATTATCGACCTTGCCTTTTGTGAAATTATTTTCAATAAGAAAAGAACTAAATCTCTCGTACCAAGCCCTTGGGGCTTGTTTTAAACCATAGAGAGCTTTAGTTAATTTAAATACGTGATTAGGGAGGTTATTATTTTTAAATCTGGGAGGTTGTTCAACATAAACTTCTTCGGAAATAAAGCTATTGAGAAAAGTGCTTTTAACATCCATTTGAAATAACTTAAAATTGTTATTACTAGCATAGGCAAGGAGCGAAGGTTTCTTCGTAATCAATACCTTCTTCTTGGTTGAAACCTTTGGCCACTAATCTAGCCTAATTTCTAACCACGATACCATATTCATCTTGCTTGTTTCTAAAGATGCATTTAGTACCAATAACTAAATGGTCATTTGGTCTAGGAACAAGCTTCCACACCTCATTTCTCTCAAATTGATTTAACTCATCTTGTATTGGATAATCCATGAATCATCTTTCATGGCTTCGTCAATACATTTAAGTTCAATTTGGGATAGAAAAGCGGCATTGGCACAAAAATTTTTAAGAGAAGAACGTGTTTGAACCCCCTTAGATGTCTCTCCTATGATTAGCTCCTTAGAATGAGTATCTACATACTTCCAATCCTTGGGTAAGGATGTTTCAAAAGTTGATGCATCCAAGTTGCTAGTTGGAGAAGGGGATTCATTTAAATTCAAAGAATTGAAATTAACATCATCATCAAAATTATTTTTCTTAATTTCGGAAATCTCATTGAAAACAACATGAATGGATTCTTCTATAATTAAAGTTCTTTTATTAAAGATACGAAAAGCTTTAGAAACCAAAGAATAACCAAGAAAAATTCCTTCATCGGATTTAGCATCAAATTTTCCTAAGGCATCTTTTTCATTCAAGATAAAACACTTGCACCCAAAAACTTTAAAATATGAAACATTGGGTTTTTTTATTGTTCTAAAACTCATAGGGAGTTTTGGTGAGTAAGGGTCTTACTAGAACTCTATTCAAAATAGAGCATGCAGTGTTTATGGCTTCGGCCTAAAAATATTTAGGTAGGCTATGTTCATTCAACATGGTTCTTGCCATTTCTTGTAAATTTCTATTCTTTCTTTCTACTACTCCATTTTGTTGAGTATTGCTTAGAGTAGAGAAGTTGTGGTTGTATTCATTAGATTCACAAAATTCTTGGAAATCACGGTTTTGAAATTCACTACCGTGATCACTTCGAATTGATGAAATCATAAAACCCTTTTCATTTTGAACAAGTTTATAAAACTTCATGAAATATCTAAAGCATTCATTTTTGTGTTTCAAGAAATAAGTCCATGTGTATCTACTAGAGTCATCTACAATAACAAAGGCATATTTGCTACCTCCTAGGCTTGATGTAGAGATTGGTCCGAACTAGTCCATATGGATCAATTGCAAGGGCCTAGAGGTGCTTATTTGATTCTTAGATTTAAAACTACCTTTAATTTGTTTTCCTAGTTGACAAGCATCATACAAATTATCATTGATGAACTTGATATGAAGAATTCCTCTTGCACGTTCTTTGGATGATATTTGAGTAATTAAATTCATGCTAGCATGACCTAATCTCTTATGCCAAAGCCAAGTATCCTTACTCAAAACCGAGAAACACATTTCATTACAAAGATCATTGATGTCAATGGTGTATACGTTATTTTATTTTAATGCAATCATAGATGTGTTTTTGTGTGGTTTTTCAATTTTACAAGCATTAGATTCGAATTTCATAATATATCCTTTATCACATAGTTGACTAATGCTCAAGAAGTTATATTTTAAACCATCAACTAACAAAACATCTTCAATAAAGAAGTTAGATTTATTACCTATGGTTCCTTTGCCAATGATTTTATCCTTGTTGTTGTCTCCGAAGGTCACATAGCCTTCGTCTATGCTAGTGAGCTTAGAGAATTGAGATGGATCTCAGGTCATATGCCTTGAGTATCCACTATCGAGGTACCATCTCTTGCTCCTAACTTGTGATGATATATGTTTCTATAGGAAAGGATGATTTTTAGATACCCATTTACTTTGGGTGCCTTAAAAACTGATCTTAATTGTTTATCATGTTGCATAGAATTTATCATGGTTCCTTTAGGAACCCAAATCAGTTTACTCAGACTAACATTCTTGAATGGACAATGATAAGTTCTATGTCCATGTTTGCAACAAAAGTTGCATTTGCTTTCGTGACGAACATGTAAGATAGGGCCTTTAATGAATGTGGTTGGATTTTGGTGAGGACTTCTCACAAATCCGATTCCACTTCTTTTAGGAATATGACCCTTATTTGTAAGGATCATATTCAAAGACTTGCTACCAACCTCGAATTTCTTCAATGTGTCCTTAAGTAGTAAGTTCTCCTTTGGAGAGTTTCTAGATCATGACATTTTATACATGGAGCTAAACTATCATGATATTCAGTTTTTAATTTATCGAAATTACTAATCAGACTATCATGTTCCTTTTTTAACAATTTATATTTTCTACTAATTGTTTTGCATTCATCAAATAAGTCATGGAAGGTATTTAATAATTCATCAAATGATAAATCTGCATTAATTAAATTTGTTACCTCCTCTCCGATGGCCATTAGGGCGTAGTGAGTAACTTGCTCGGTGTTGGACTCCTCTTCTTTGGATGCACTTGAGTTATCCCACGTTGCTTGAAGCACCTTCTTCTTTGATGTTCTCTTCTTGGCTTGGGGACAATCACTTTTGTAGTGTCCCGGCTTTTTGCACTCATAGCAAATAACTTGGTCCTTTTTGGTTTTAAATTTATTTTTTTATGTCATTTTTAAACTTGTTTCTCTTAATAAATTTTTTGAATTTCCTTGTTAGAAGTGCCAAGTCATCATCATAGTCCTCATCACTCGAGTTTTCTCTCAAGTGGTCATCTAAAGTTCTAAGTGTCATATCCTTCCTGTTCTTTGGAAGGATGTCCTCTTTTCATGAGCCTTGCAAGTCATTTCATAAGTTATTAATGACCCGATTAGTTCTTCAAGAGGAAAGTTGTTTAAATATTTAGCCTCTTGAATAGCAGTGACTTTAGTGTCCTAACTCTTAGGAAGGGATCTTATAATCTTATTTACGAGCTCAAAATTTGAAAAACTTTTACCGAGTCCTTTTAGACCATTGACGACATCCGTGATACGGGTGTACATGTCACCAATAGTCTCGCTCGGTTTCAATCGGAAAAGTTCAAAAGAAGATATCAAAAGATTGATTTTTGACTCTTTCACTCTACTTGTGCCTTCATGAGTCACTTCGAGTTTATGCCAAATATCAAATGCATTTTCACAAACTGAAACACGATTGAACTCATTTTTATCAAGCGCACAAAATAAGGCATTCATAGCGTTTACATTAAGAGTGAAAGTCTTCCTTCTCCAATTCATTCCAATCGATCATTGGAAGAGAAGACTTTAAAAATCCATTTTCTGTTGAATCTCAGATTTTGATGATGAAACTAATGATTGTGTTTAGATGTTTAAATGCATTTTGAGTGATGCAGGTCTACTCGATCAGGATTAGACAATTAACGCAGGAAGAATTGACGTTGCGCCGGAGGAGATCACGTTAGGATATTGGATGGCAGAAGGCTTCGGACGTCGGGCATCGGGCCAAGAGCGAAATTGCGCCAATGATATTTGGGTTGCGAAGGTCAACCGCCAATTGGGTAACAAGCCGCAAGAAAGGATGATGCATTGAAGAATCGAATGAAGCGCTAACCAATGACGTGCCAAGCAACAGAATGTCAATTTGCGTTGTAATAATTGTCTAGATCGGAGTAGAGTTTTGGCTTGTGTGTGCAGGATTAACTATGATAACGATGAAGACATAAAGTGAAACAAAGTGACGGAGTCAAGCGCAAAGTATTTGTTACGAGTTTGAGAGTTCGACAAAAGTCCGAAGGTTCGCCGGGAATGCTGTCGGAACTAGCCAAGAATGAGTAGGGAGCTTGCCGAAGGATTTTTCGGAAGCTCGCCAGAAGGTTCGTTGGAAGTTCGTGGAGCTCGCCGAGAAAGATCGGAGCTTGCTGAAGAAGCTCGTTGGAACTCACCAAGATCAAATTGTGAAGTCTAGGAGCTTGCCGGGAGTCCGCAGAATGGTTTTCGAGAGTTTATCGGAAGACCACCGAAAGTTTGCCGGAAGCTCGCCGGAAGAAGTCTTGACTTGCGAAATTTGTAATAGCTTAGGAAATGTCTTTAAATTCGTAGTTAGCACATTAATTCGGATTAGGATTAAGAGATAATCCTATATCCTGGTTAGGGGCCAACTGGGCCCAAAATTAGACTTGGTTTGGGCTAAATTTAAAGCCCAACCAGTGAACCGAAGGGTCTGGCGGTGGCACCGCCCAGCACCCGAGAGCCAGGCGGTGGCACCGCCCAGCACTGTCAGTGTCAGACACTGACAAGCGGTGGCACTGCCACTGATAGGTGGTGGCACCGCCAACATCGGGAACCAAAGAGGATTCAAATTTTGGAGCCCAAATTTGAATCCTCTTGAGGCCTATAAATCCCCCTCAAATCTCAGCTGAGATAACAACATTTGAGAAGTAAGACATTGAGATAAAAGTCTTAGCAAAGTCTTTAGCAAGTTTTTGTTTTCAATAGCTTGAGTGTTCACCTCCCTCTTTCTCTTTGAAAATTTGTAAGAGAGTGAACCACTTGTAAAAGGTTGTAAGAGGGGTATTTGTCCTTCCCCTTCAAAGTGATTTTGCTAGTGAAAGTTAGGAGCCTCATCGAAGAAGGCTTCACAAGTGGATGTAGGTCGCATGACCGAACCACTATAAATCAGTTTGCGTTTATCTTATTGTCATTTATATTACTGCAAACCATCCTTACTTTGATGCTCTACTTCTTTGTCTCCTTCTTACGTATGCCTTCAAGTTAAAATGCAATCGAAATGGTTTCAAATGAAACGTTGCTTTTATCGTATGAAGTTTCCGAAAGTGTTTAAATCGTCAAAAGTTTATCGTACTTTACCGCTGCACTAATTCACCCCCCCCCCTCTTAGTGCCGCTCCAATCCTAACATTTTTGACAAGATTCCATAGTTCAAAATCTATTGAAATAAGAAAGATCCTCATTCGGGTCTTCCAATAGGTGTAGTTCGTCCCATTGAACATGGGTGGACATATAATAGAGTGGCCCTCTTGGTTTTTGGCGTATGTCACCTCTCTTGCATTTTAATCCATTTGAGAGTTGACCGCCCTCTGATACCAATTGTTAGGATCAAGAGCCCTAAGAGGAAGGGGGGGGGGGGGTGGGGGGTGAATTAGTGCAGCGAAAAAACTTTCGACGATTTCAAACGACGTTCGTACGATGAAATCATTTCCGATATAAAACCATTTACAAAAACATAACTTGAAAGCGAGTTCGTAAAGGAGTGCAGCAAAAGTAATGAGGAAGTAAAGCACATATGGAGGTTTGCAGTAAGATAAATAGCAAGAATAAACGCAAACCTAAAAGCACCGTAATTTTAGAGTGGTTCGGTCAATCTTGACCTACCTCCACTTTTGGCTTCCTCCTCCGACGAGGTCACCGATGTCCACTAGAGGCCTTCCTTCAATAGGCGAAGGCCAACCACCCTTTTACAGTTTCGCTCCTTTTGACGGGCTTAGGAGACCACCCTTACAGAATTTTCACTCCTCTCTTGAATGATCAATACTTGGAAGAAAAGAGGGAGGAGAACTTTTGGCCTTTACAACACTTTTGAGCTCTAAAATCATAGAGTAAGATCAAGCTTTCGGTATCCTTTCATGCAGGAAAGGGTGGGATTTATATAGGCCCTAACTGGTTTAAATTTGGAGCTGAAAAGTGTCATCTCCCGATTTTTCGGGGTCCTGGCAGTACTACCGCCATAACTGGGCGGTACTACCACCTGTAATCTGTCACTGAGACCGAGCTCAAGTGGTACCATCACTTGACCGGGGCGGTACCACCGCTGGCAATAATAACTGCCGGCAGTACCACCGCCTAATAAGGGCGGTACTTGTTAGGATCAAGAGCACTAAGAGGGGGGGGGGGGTGAATTAGTGCAGTAGAAAACTTTCGATGATTAAAACTGCATTCGTACGTTGAAATCTAATTCCGACGTAAAAGTCGTTTCGTGTAGATAATAACTTTGAAAGCTTACGGAAACGTATTTGAAGTAAAGTAAGGAAGGCGGTTTACAGTTAAGATAGAAATCAGAATGTAAGCACAAACAGAAATATGATGTTCATACGATAAAACCGATTTCCATCTTAACGCCGATTCGGAAAATACTTAACTAAGAAACACGTTCATAAATGAGCAGAAGGCAGTAAGCTATTGAGGAGGTTTGTAGTAAGGATAAGATGCTCAAACTAAATGCAAACCGGGATTTAGAGTGGTTCGGTCAATCTTGACCTACATCCACTTTTGGCTTCCTCCACCAACGAGGTCACCGACGTCCACTAGAGGCCTTCCTTCAATAGGTGAAGGCCAACCACTCTTTTACAGTTTCACTCCTTTTGATGAGCTTTGGAGACAACCCTTACAAACTTTTCTCTCCTCTCTTGAAAGATCAAAACTTGGAAGAAAAGAGAGAGAACTTCTAGACTTTACAACACTTTTGAGCTCTAAAATCATAGAGTAAGATCAAGCTTTCGGTGCCCTTTCATGCAGGAAAGGGTGGGGTATTTATAGGCCCCAAACCAGTTTGAATTCCGAGTTCAAAACCGTCATCTCCCGGAATTCCGGGGTCTAGCGGTTGCACCACCTAACTAGGGCGGTTGCATCGCCTAGCAGAGCTCGGAGACTGAGCCTCTAGGTGGTGCCACCTACTATTAGGGGCGGTTGCACCGTTTGGCAGAGCTCAGAGACTGAGCCTCTGAGTGGTGCCACCGCCTGACAGGGGCGGTTCCACCGCCTAGTCTCGCTCGGAGACTAAGCCCAAGCAGTGCCACCGCTGGACTAGGGCGGTTGCACCGCTTGGCAAAGCTCAGAGACCGAGCTCAAGCAGTTCCACCACCTGTCAGGGGCAGTTGCACCGCCCAGTCTTGCTCGGAGACTAAGCTCTGGGCGGTGCCATCGCCGACCCATGCGGTGCCATCGCTGGCCAAGAAATCTGGGTCCGAATGGGCTGATCCATTCGGCCCAATTTGGGTCTGTCAAGGGCCCAATTGCCCCAAGATTAAGTTAATGGGATCACCTCCTATTTCTAACTTAATCATAGTGCTAACTACGATATTTCTTAAGACATTTACTGTAACTTGCTCTGGTGCGTCAATCGCTTCTTCCAGCGAGCTTCCGGCGAACTTTCGTCGATCATCCGATGAACCCTCGGTGATGCTCCTGTGGACTTCCGGCAAACTCCTGGACTTGCGACGATCCACTTGGTAAGTTCCGACTAGCTTCTTTTTGCAAGCTCTTGGACTTCTCGGATTTGCTCCCGTAGAACCTCCGACGACCATCCGGACTTCCGTCGAACTCTCAAACTCCCAACGTGATCATAGTCTTGACTCCGGCGCAACTCCTACTGCATGTCTTACTTTCATCGTAGTTAATCCTGCACACTTATCTCAACATATGGATTAGATAACAAATGATAATTGACTTCATCATCAAAATCCGAGATTCAACAATCTCCCCCTTTTTGATGATGACAATCAATTGATAACGGAGTTAACCTTAACTCCCCCTATCTATATGCCATACTTAAGATAAGTCATTCTTGAATTCAAAGCCTTTGAATTCAAGAGACATATTGATAAGTTAAAATCATTTAACCTTATCAATACTCCCATTATGATTCCTATCATGATGTATCTCTCTGAAAATGATGTTAAAGCTTGACATCCATTTTCAAATTTCATATATGAATGATGGTAAGGGTAGCAATTCGTCATATGGTAAAATATCAACATGTAAAATTTCGAAGTAAGATTTTGATATCTTAACATGATGCACACATTTCAAGTGTTTTAGCAATCATAGCATTTCATCACATGGTAAAATATCAACACGTAATATTACGATGCAAGTTCTTGATGTCTTAACATGATGCAAACGTGGGATAATGCAAATATGGCAATCATAGTTATCATCAATTCATATATTTTCGATGATGTAAGCATGGCATAGCATCAATACTCATAGTATCAATTCATATATCTCTCCCCCTTTGTCATCAACAGAAAAGAGAATGATATAAGCAAATTTTAAGCATAAGTGCGGTAATTATTCATGCCATAACTAGGTTCATGTCATTTTCCAACTATGAGTAATAGAATACCAATTATGCAAACATCTCTGTTAGGATCAAGAGCACTAAGAGGGGGGGGGGGGGTGAATTAGTGCAGTAGAAAACTTTCGACGATTAAAAAAGTGTTCGTACGATAAAAACGATTTTGGTAGAAGAGCCGATTCGTAAATCTCTTTAACTTGTAATCAAGCGATATGTAGTTAAAGGAAATCTATGAAGGCAGTTTGCATTTATGATGAAAGTTAAAATGTAAGTGCAAACTGAAATATGATGTTCGTACGATAAAACTGATTTACGTCCAAACGCCGATTCGGAAAATGCAGAGCTTGAAACATGATCGTATATGCGCAGAAGGCAGTAAGCTTTTGAGGAGGTTTGCAGTAAAGATAAGATGCTCAAAGTACATGTAAACCGAGATTTAGAGTGGTTCGGTCAATCTTGACCTACTCCACTTATGGCTTCCTCCACCGATGTGGTCACCGACGTCAACTAGAGGCCTTCCTTCAATAGGCGAAGGCCAACCACCCTTTTACAGTTTCACTCCTTTTGACGGGCTTAGGAGACAGCCCTTACAGAATTTCCTTTTCTCTCTTAACAGATTAGAACTTGGAAGAAAAGTGGAAGAACTTTCAACTCATACAACACTTTTGAGCTCTAAAAATCATAAAGTAAAATCAGAATTTCGGTGGTTTCTGGGTGCCCTTTCAGTGCTGAAAGGGTGGGGTATTTATAGGCCCCAACCCAGTTTTAATTTGGAGTTCAAAACTGTCAATTCCTGGAATTCTGGGATCTGGCGGTTGCACCGCCTGGCTGAGGCGGTTGCACCGCCTGGCAGAGCTCGAAGACTGAGCCTTTGGGCGATGCCACCTCCTGTCAAGGGCGGTTGCACCTCCTGCCAGAGCTCGAAGACCGAGCTCAAGTGGTGCCACCGCCTGACTGAGGCGGTTGCACCGCTCAGCCAGAGCTCGGAGACCGAGCCCAAGCAGTGCCACCTCTTGTCAGGGGCGGTTGCACCGCCCAGTCTCACTCGGAGACTGAGCCCAGGCGGTGCCACCGCTTAGCAGAAATTAACATCCGAATAGGTTGATCCATTCCGCCCAATTTGGGTTTTTCAGGGGCCCAAATGCCCCAAGATTAAGTTAATGGGATCACCTCCCATTTCCAACTTAATCATTGTGCTAACTACGATATTTCCTAAGATATTTACTGCAACTTGCTCTGGTGCGTCAATCGCTTCTTCTGGCGAGCTTCCGGCATTTTTCTTGGTTACTCCTCTGTTTCTAAAGCCTTTCGTGTCTTTAACAAAAGGACCTTAGTAATAGAAGAGTCTATTCATGTAGTTTTTAATGAAATTTCCGATTTAAAGAAAAATGATTTTGATGATGATCTTGGTTTTGATAATTTGAATTTAAATGAACCCCCTCCTAAAAATAGCCATTTGAATGCATCTTCTTCCGAAATTTCTTTACCTAACGAATGGAAGTATGTAGATGCTCATCCAAAGGAGCTAATTATAGGAAATGTAACAAAAGGGGTTCAAACTCGTTCTTCTTTTAAGAATTTTTGTACTAACGCCGCTTTCCTTTCTCAAATTGAACCTAAATGCATTGACGAAGCCTTAAAAGATGATTTTTGGGTCATTGCAATGCAAGAAGAATTGAACCAATTTGAGAGGAATGAGGTATGGAAGCTTGTTCCTAGACCAAGTGACCACTTAGTCATTGGTACTAAGTGGGTCTTTAGAAACAAGCAAGACGAAAATGGTATCATGGTTAGAAACAAGGCTAGATTAGTGGCCAAAGGTTTCAACCAAGAAGAAGGTATCGATTACGAAGAAACCTTTGCTCCCGTGGCTCGATTAGAAGCCATAAGGATGCTCCTTGCCTATGCTAGTAGGAATAATTTTAAACTATTTCAAATGGATGTCAAAAGTGCTTTCTTGAATGGTTTTATTTCCGAAGAAGTATATGTCGAACAACCTCCCAGATTTGAAAATTCACTTCTTCCTAATCATGTATTCAAATTGACTAAAGCTCTCTTTGGCTTGAAACAAGCTCCTAGAGCTTGGTATGAAAGGCTTAGTTCCTTTCTTATTTTAAATAATTTTACTAAAGGCAAGGTTGATACTACATTGTTTATTAAACATTTTAAAAATAATTTTCTTATTGTGCAAATTTATGTTGACGATATTATTTTTGGCTCTTCGGATGAATCACTATGTGAATCATTTGCCAAATGTATGAGTCATGAATTTGAAATGAGTTTAATGGGTGAATTAACTTTCTTCTTGGGATTACAAATCAAACAACTTAGTGATGGTATATTTCTTAACCAATCTAAATATACATTAGAATTGTTAAAACGATTTAACATGGATAATTCAAAATCAATAAACTCCCCTATGAGTACTGCGACTAAGTTAGATATGGATGAAAATAGTGAAAATTTCGATCAAAAAACATATAGGGGAATGATAGGTAGTCTACTATACCTTACCGTGACTAGACCGGATATTATGTTTAGTGTAGGACTTTACGCTAGGTTTCAATCAAATCCTAAATTATCTCATCTTAAAAGTGTTAAAAGAATATTTAGGTATCTTAAAGGAACTCCAAATCTAGGACTGTGGTATCCAAAATCTGAAAATTTTGATTTAATAGCTTATGCAGATGCCGATTTTGGCGGATGCAGGATAGATAGAAAAAGTACATCTGGAACATGTCAATTTTTAGGACATGCACTTGTTTCTTGGACTTCCAAGAAACAAAATTCAGTTGCACTATCTATGGCGGAAGCCGAATACATTGCTGCAAGTGCATGTTGTGCACAAATTGTTTGGATGAAAAATACATTAGAAGACTATGGAATTCACTTTAAAAACATTCCCATAAAATGTGATAATACTAGTGCCATATGTCTTACTAAAAATCCAATTCAGCACTCTAGAACTAAGCACATCGACGTTAGGCATCATTTCATACGCGATCACATCCTTAACAATGATGTTGTATTAGAATTTATTGACACAAAGCATCAATTAGCAGATATTTTTACAAAAGCCTTAAATGAAGACCAATTTGAATTCATCCGAAGGGAATTAGGCATGTTAAATTGTCCCTAAAATGAGCTTCACGAAAAATGACTCGTCCTTTTCCTTTCTTTTGTGAATTTGATTTCTTCCTTCTTCTTCAATTCAAAATGATCCATTAAAGTATAACTTATTATCTTGAGGGAAAAAGCTAAACAAAAGGGAGGAAGAAATTTTTTTTTTCTTTCCTCCGCGGGATGCCAGCGGTGGCACCGCTAGATCCGGCGGTAGCACTGCCTGAGCGCTCGGGCGCCAGGCGGTGACACCGCTCGGTTTGGCGGTGGCACCGACCGAGCAACCCTTATTAACCCGAGGGGTTAGGGCCGGCGGTGACACCGCCCCCAACCCGAAGAAAAAGCTCTCAAAGCCCTCTCCCATTCCCCCTAACCCTCATTCTAACTCTTAGAAGCATTGGAGAAGGATTCTTGGTGGTCCAAGCTCTCCATCTCTCAACCTAATCTCCATAAGGTAACACTTGAAATCCCTCTTTTCTTTTCTCTTTCCCTTGCTTATTGTTCACAATTTCATCATCATCTTATCTAGATAATGGCTCCCAAGAGATTAAAAGGAAAAAGGATTGAAGGAGATTCATATGACCATGATCTTTTTAGATCAAAAGAGGCAGCCCTTAGCTTTCCAAAATTTGAAACACGATGTATCCAAAAGGGAAAATACGTTGATCTGGATGAACTAGAGGACTTAGAACCCATTAGGTGGTTTGCACACCTAGAAGCTTTACCTCTACTACAAATAGATGAACCAATCTATCCGCGGTTAGTTAGATTGTTCTATGCCAACCTATATGAGGACAACAATAGCCTAAGCACTTACCTTCTAGGAACACCCATTAGAATATTTGACAGCACTATTTGTGAGCTAATTGGCATAACTGAAAAAGATAGGGGATGCTATTTTAAAGGTAAATGGGACGTCAACACAATAGGAGCAACCTATACCGAAGCCGTAGAAATAATTTTTGCAAATCCAAACCTTGGCTTCCTACCCAAGAGCTGTGAACACTTACTGCCTTTCAACTCTAAAATTCTTCATCACATTATCACAAGTATCATATTCCCCAGACAATTTCATCTTGACGAAATAAGTCAAATAGAGATAAGTACCATGTATTGGATTATGACCGGTCGGCATAATTGTTTTGGGTACTCAATTCGGCAACACATGTAGGATATTATGGCTAAAGATACTATGTTGCCATATGGGAGGTTAATCACTAGATTTCTTCATGCCTATGACATTTGCATCCCACCCAATGAAGAATCTATTCAAAATGATCGATATAACATAATAAATAAAAACCTACTGAAAAGATTGAGGTGCACATTTAGCAATGGCATATGAGTTAGGCAGCCTAGAAGGACTGATCCAATTCCTCCACCAATAGAACACCCCGAAACACCAATTCTTATGGGAAATGAATCTCCTCCTCCTAGTCCCTTTGGCGCAGCACCTTCAGCTCCTGTTTCCTCCTCTGAAGATCTCATTATGGCGGAATTATCTCAGATCAAATTCCAGCAAGATCAACTCAAATCACAGCAAGAACAAATTCAAAATCAACAAGTTGAAAATTTGAAGACACTACGACAAATGAATGAAAAAATAGATATCATGTATCAGCACTGTGGATTACCTCGTAAGGATTAAATTGATGTATCTTTTTATTCTGTTCTGTTTAATTTTAACAACAAGTTCAAAGTTTGTCATCGCTTGAACGATAACTGATACTTCCTTTTAGATAACTACTGTTTTGATCTGCATAAATGATGATCTCTTTTGGATAAACTATTTCTAGCAAATTTGAATGATGAATTTTGTTTACTATCAAATGCTAAACTTTTTTAATGATTCAATGATCATTTTTAGCGAATTCAAGGGGGAGAAGTGATGACTAAGTGATGACTTATACCATATCGATAGCATGACTTATATGAATTACAAAAACTTGTGTGACTTATATGCCTTGGAAAATCCTTGAAAATATCACAAGATTGATTGATCATATTGAAAGCATGCCTTACATTATATCATGAAATTTATATTGAAAATCTTTATCTTCTGTCGTAGTAAAATTCATCCCTTATCATTTAACTTATGATTTTCATCGAAGTTTCGTACTTACTATTGTTTAATGAGGATTACGATAAGCTCTACGGTTAGAACTTATCGGGTTATGCTTGAATCCAATGTGATGGAATTCAAGTGTTTTTATCTTCTCATAATATGACATATAGATAGGGGGAGTTATGTTTAACTCCGTCATCAATTGATTGTCATCATCAAAAAGGGGGAGATTGTTGAATCTCGGATTTTGATGATATAATCAATTGATGGGTTAATTGATCTAATCCGTATTATTGAGTTAAGTGTGCAGGATTAACTACGATAACCAGAAAACATAAAGCAAGGATACCGGAGTCAAGTTTGATAGACGTTTAAGAGTTCGAAGAATCGTCGGAGATGCTGCAGGAACCAACCGAGAAGAAATCGGGAACCTATCGAAATTTTCGGAAGTTCGCCGAAGAGATTGTCGGAGGTTCACGGAGATCACCGAGAAGGCTCGGCTACTCGTTAAAGTCATCACAAGTTCGGGAGCTTGATGGGAGTCCGTCGAAAGAAGCTCGTCGGAAAGCTCGCCGGAACAAGACCCGACGTTCGCGGTTGAAAACTTGCTTAGGATGTGTTTTGTTATGTAGTTCACTTGTAATTAGGATTAGGATTAAGAGATAATCCTATATCCTGGTTAGGGCCAACTGGGCCCAAAGTCAGATTTGGTTTGGGCTAAAATTAATCCAAACCAGTGAACCGGAGAGCCAGGCGGTGGCACCGCCCAGCATGTAATATCCCTCACTTTTGAAAATTATTAATAATGATTTATATGTAAATTAGAGGACCTATATGTAAATATAGAAATTTCAAGAACTAAACTGTTAAGTTGCAAAAAAGAAAAAAAAATAAAGAAAACCAAAAATTTCGGTTTTATCCCACCGCCTCCCACGCACTCTCTCTGTTCACAGAGAGAAGCGGTGGGGCATGGGGAGAAGAAGAAGAGAAGTTGAGGGAGAAGAGAAGAAAAGAAGAAGAAGAGGGAAAAGAAGAGAGGAGGAAGAGGGAGAAGAGAAGAAAAGAAGAAGAAGAAGAAGAAGAAGAAGAGAGGGAAGATGGAAAGGAGAGAGAGAGGCAGCTGCAGCAGCTAGGGCTGCAGCACCTCTGTTTCCCGCAGGTGGAAATAGAGGAGAGGATGTGTGGGGTGTTGGGGAGGAGAAGGGAAGAAGAAGAAGAAGAGAGGAGGATAGCTGCGGCAAGGCTGCAGCGAGGAGGTGTGTGGCGTTGGGGAGGAAAAGGGAAGAGGAGAAGAAGAGAAGGAGAAGAAGGGGGAAAAGAGAGGGAAGAGGGAGAGGAGCGAGAGGTGGCAGCAGCTAGGGCTGCAGCACCTCTGTTTCCTGCAGGTGGAAACAGAGGAGAGGTGTGGGGCGTTCGAAGAGGAGAAGAAGAAGAAGAGGAAGAGAAGAGGAAGAGGAAGCAGGAGAAGAGGTTGTGATACCTCTGTTTCCTGCAGAGGAAACAGAGGAGAGGGTGTGTGTGACGCCGGGGAGGAGGGAAGAAGAAGAGGAGAAGAAGAAGAGAAGGGAAAGGAGGAGCTGCGGCTGCGGCGGTGGAAGCTGCAGCTGGAAGAGAAGGAGAGGAAGAGATGGTGAGGAAGAAGAGAAGAAGTAGAAGCGGGTGAAGAGGCGGCACCTCTGTTTCCTGCAGGAGGAAACAGAGGAAAGGAGGTGCTGTTCTTCGGGGAGAAGAAGGGGAGGAAGGAGAAGAAGAGAAGAAGAAGAAAGGAAGGAGAAGGAAGAGGAGAAGGAAAAGAAGTAGCTGCGGCTGCGGCTGTGGCAGCTGCAGCTGTGGCAGGGAAAGAGGAAGAGGAAGGAAGAAGGGAAGGAGAGGAAGAAGAGAAGGGGAAGAAGGGGCTGCGGCTGCTGCGATGGCAGCTGCAGTTAGAAGAGAAGAAGGAGAGGAAGATGAACAAGGGAGGAAGAAGAGGCTGTGGCCATGGCTGAGGCTGCGACTGCAGCAGCGCAGCTGGGAAAGAAGAGAAGGAAAGGAAGAAGAAGAGAAAGGAAGAAGGGAAGGAGAGGAAGAAGAGAAGGGGCTGCGGCTGCCGCGATGGCAGCTGCATTTGGAAGAGAAGAAGGAGAGGAAGATGAGCAGGGGAGGAAGAAGAGGCTGTGGCCGTGGCTGAGGCTGCGACTGCAGCAGTGCAGCTGGGAAAGAAGAGAAGGAAAGGAAGAAGAAGAGAAAGGGAAGGAGAGGAAGAAGAGAGGAAGAGGAGAAGGGGTGGCAGCTGCGGCAGTGGCAGCTGCATTTGGAAGAGAAGGAGAGGAAATAGAGTAGCGGAGGAAGAAGAGGCTGCGGTTGTGGTGGCTGCGGCCATGGCTGCGACTGCGACTGCGACTGCGGCAGTTGCAGTTGGGAAAGAAAGGAAAGGAAAGGGGGAAAAAGGGGCTGCGGACGGGATTGCGGCCGCAGCGACAGAGATTGTGTATGCAGCAGCTGTGTCTGCGAAAGATGGGGAGGAAGAAGGCAGTGCAGAGGAATGGGCTGCGGTTGTGACCGCAGCTACGGTCGTGGCTACGACTGTGGTAGTGGCAACGGCGATGGCTGCGATAGTTGTGTTTGAAAAAGAAAACGAAGGAATGAGAGTAAGAGAGATTAGGTGACTATGCCTCTATGTTCTGCATGAGCTACAGTTGTGAAGGAAAAAGAGAAAATATGTAGAAAACGAAATAGGGAGAGGATGTAGAGGAAAAGTAGAAGGATTTGGGCTGACACCTTCTTTGGATCTTCGGATCAAAATCTTTGAAAGGCAAGTGTTCCTATCCTTCCTATTGCAAGCTTTCTATCTTTCCTATTGCAAGTGTCCTGATCTTTCCTTACTGCAATTTTATCTCTACATTTGTTTTGAATATGAGGAACTTTGAATTGTTCTAGCCTTTCTTTTGATATATCTCTTGCTTAGACGTAACGATTCGAATCTGTGCAACTTCTGATATTCTGACCTTTTGATACTGATCTGCTTGTAAGTCGATGTTGGAAACTTCAATTTGTTCAAAGCTTATTTCATTGGAAACTAGACTTGTAGATCTTTCTTTGATACCTGGATTGAAAGATTTAGAGTCCAAATGCCTACCCAGTTTTCTGTTGAAACCAACCATGTGAATTCTGTAAAATTGAGATTTGTTCTTTGATCTTGGGGTACTAAATCTATTGTAACTCTTTGTTGGAAACTTCGATTCATACGAGTCTTGTTCTATCTGAAAACAAATTGAAATATCTTTCCAATGATATATTTTTGAGTAAATTGGAGCACGATTGATAGTTTGAATCATTTGTTCAATGTGCCTCTTGAATTCTGCCAGAAATCAAGCTTTGGTCGATTTCGCATATTCTGGTTTCATTTCTTTGGAAATTGACATTCTTTAGCTTTCTTATTCAATTGAGCTAATATGATTGCTTGGAATCCCTGTATACCCTTGCTTTCATTTCATTCCAAATCTGAATACAATTGTGAGAGATTTGTTCCTTACATCGTATTGTCTCGATAAGGCACATGTACGTTTTATTGTTCCGCGTGTGCTTCCGATATATGCTAATTATTGTTAAAACTGCCCTCTTGTACTCTGGTGCTTGTGGGATTGTCTGGACCTTTGCCAGAAATAGTAAAGGGTATGTGCTTAGAGCTAGCGATGCTCTAGATTATGTCTGGTGGTCATTCAGAAATGGATGAATCACGTTCTGTTTGAGATCCCACTACACCTTCTGTATGTTTGATATGATATCCAGAGCTTTGGTTATGTGTTTCTGTACATGCTTTGGGTAAGAATGATATGAATGCAACGTCAAAGACGACGTTTGAGCTTCTGTTTGGTATTTGTTATTGATATGCTCCGAAATGTTCCATATGCTGTTGATATGCTCCGAAACATTTCATACGCCATTGATAAGCTCCGAAATGTTTCATTTGTTATTGATATGCTCCGAAACATTTCATATGCCTTTGTTATGCTCTGAAATGTTTCATTTGTTATTGATAAGCTCCGAAATATTTCATTTGTTATTGATATGCTCCGAAACATTTCATATGCGTTTGTTATGCTCCGAAATGTTTCATTTGTTATTGATAAGCTCCGAAATATTTCATATGTCTTTGTTATGCTCCAAAATGTTTCATTTGCTATTGCATGCTCCTAATGTTTCATTTGTCATTGATATGCTCCGGAACATTTCATACGCTATTGGTATGCTCCAATTACTCTATGCTCCATTTGTTATGAACCAAATATGTTTTGAATGACATGACACATATGATTTTGTATCTAATGAGATGGTATTCTTGAGAATTCTTGTATTCTGCCTTGCATTATGATATCTTACTTGTTTGAAACAGTTCCTTTTGTTCTGAATATGCTTTGTCACTTGCTGAGCTGTTTTTAGCTCACTCCGTTGTTATATAAATCTTTCAGGTCAGCTTGTCACTCTTTGAGATGTTTGAATTGGGTTGAGGCAGTGGAGAGCTATTCAGAATTATGGGCAAGTCTTGTTGGTTATTATGTTATTGTTGTATAAGCATATTTTGTATTAAATGAAATGTTATCGATGAATCGAAATGGATATACTATGTAAAAGTATTAGAAGATCTCTTTTATTTGGAAGTTCGGAATGTTAATTCTAGTTAACGATGATATGAACTTGTGGTAAATGGTTGGAGTTATGATTGTATAAATTACATAGCTTGCGGATTTATAAATGTGGTTCATGTTTGTTAAGTTGGCTTGGGTTGTCATAAATATGAATTATCGAGTGATGTGATATATGATTATAAACTGAACAGGTTTTACAGATGTGAATTTGATAGAATGTTTTTCAGTGTCCTCAAACGTGTGTTTGGATCCTGGATGGATTTGTGATGAAAATTTTAATATTGTCGATATTTTTTTGAGGGGTGTGACACAGCACTCGAGAGCTGGGCGGTGACACCTCTTGGGCTGAGCGGTTGCATTGTCCAGCACCCGAGCACTGGGCGGTTGCACCGTCCAGCACCCGAGCGCTGGGCGGTGGCACCGCCAGCATCGGAAACATAAGAGAATTCAAATTTTTGGAGCCCAAATTTTAATCCTCTTGAGGCCTATAAATACCCCTCAAGTCTCAGCTGAGAATACAACTCTTTGAGAAGCAAGTGATTGAGAAAAAAGTCTTAGAAGAGTCTTTGTCTTTCTTGTTTTCAATTTGCTAGAGAATTCTCCTCCTTCTTTCTTGCTGAAAATTTGTAAGAGGTTGAACTGCTTGTAAAAGGTTGTAAGAGGGGTATTTGCCCTTCCATTTCAAGAGATTTGCTAGTGGAAGCTGGGAGCCTCATCGAAGAGGGGCCTCGCAAGTGGATGTAGGTCATTTGACCGAACCACTCTAAAATCGGCATGATCTCTGGTTTGCATTTCATTATTGCTATTTACATTACTGCAAACCTTCTTACATGCTTTAGTTCCTTATTACCTTTGCTGCGCAACTTTAAGAATACACTTTCAAGTTAAGCTTTTCAAGTTCCGTTCTTATCGTATGAAAAATTTGTCGAAACCAACGTTTTTAATCCACTGCACTAATTCACCCCCTCCTCTTAGTGCCGCTCCGATCCTAACAGTAAAGACCAAAAGTTCTCCTCCTTCTGTTCTTCAAAGTTTGAGTTGTAAAGAGAGGAGAGGAAACTTCTGTAAGGGTTGCCTCCTAAGCCCATCAAAAGGAGTGAATCTGTAAAAGGGTGGTTGGCCTTCGCCTATTGAAGGAAGGCCTCTAGTTGACGTCGGTGACCTCGTCGGTGGAGGAAGCCAAAAGTGGAGTAGGTCAAGATTGACCAAACCACTCTAAATCTCGGTTTGCATTTCCTTTGAGCATTTTACCTTCACTGCAAACTTCTCAATAGCTTACTGCCTTCTGCGATTTTACGAACGAGTTTCTAAGTTCAGAATTTTCCGAATCCGTATTTAGACATAAATCGGCTTTTCTCATATGATCATCATATTTTAGTTTACGTTTACGTTTTGATTTCAATCATAACTATTTACTGCCTTCTGTGATCTTACGAATAAGTTTTTAAGTTCAAAACTTTCTAAATCTGCGTTTAGACGTAAATCGTTTTTATAGAACGAACGCAGCTTTCGTTTTATTCGCTAAAAAGTTTTCCGCTGCACTAATTCACCCCCCCCCCTCTTAGTGCTCTCGATCCTAACAATTGGTATCAGAGCCCGGTTTTTCTCATTTCGGATTTATACCCAAGAGAAATGGCTCTTCATGGCTTTCAAGAGGGCTTTTTGATTTTTCGTCCACCGTTGTTTAACGGATTGGACTACACTTATTGGAAAACTCGAATGAGAGATTTCTTGATTTCTATGAATTTGGATTTATGGAATATCATTGAAAATGGCTTTCATCTTCACTCTAAACCGATGAACGAATGGTCAGATTTAGAGAAGAAGCATTCTTCTTTAAACGCAAAGGCTATGAATGCCTTATTTTGCGCTTTGGACAAAAATGAGTTCAATCGGGTTTCTTTGTGCGAAACGGCTTTCGATATTTGGCGCACTCTTGAAATCACGCACGAGGGAACTAGTAGAGTCAAAGACTCGAAAGTTAATATTTTACTGCATGATTTCGAGCTTTTTCAAATGAAGCCAAGCGAAACCATTAGTGACATGTACACCCGTTTTACGGATGTCGTTAATGGTTTAAGAGCTCTTGGCAAATGTTTTTCGAATTCTAAACTTGTGAACAAGATTTTGCGTTCTCTTTCTAAGAAGTGGGATTCAAAAGTAATGGCTTTACAAGAAACAAAAGATTTAAATATTTTTCTACTTGAAGAACTAATTGGTTCATTGATCACATATGAAATGATGTGCAATGCACGTGAAGAACTTGAGAACCACCTTCCAAAGAACAGGAAGGATTTGGGACATAGAACATTTGAAGACCACTCGAGCATAAGCTCAAGTGATGGTGAACTTAAACAACAAATGAAACAAAAATTAAAAAGTAAAAAGAACGGAACTACTTGCTTTGAACGCAAGAAGAAGAACAAAAATTGGGATGAATCGAGCTCCTCCGAAGACGAGGAGAAAATCAACAAAGGCGAGGTGGCCAACTACGCCTTTACGCCTTTCGACGCTGAGGTAATCAAAATGCCTTTAATTTACTTTGAAATTACATAATGCTTTTCATAATGCATTTTTCTTTTTTTATTTAATTTTCTTGAAAATTACATGTTTAATAATTTTATAATGAAAATACAAAAAATTAGGAATCATGCTTATCATTCTAGTAATTTTGAAAATAATCATGAAAATTGTATGTTTATGATAAACAACATGATTTTGATTAAAAATACCTTATGAAATCATGCTATATGTGGTTGAGAAGTAATAATGTGTATCATGTTGATTTTCATTGTTATTTCTCGATTTTGAGTATATGAAATCATGTTTAATTTGAAGTTATGATTAATGAGTATATATTTTTGAAATTATGATGATTCTTGATATTTATGGATTATCGATTTTCATGATAATAACAGTGGCTCTAAAAAAATTGATGCATGTTTTCATAAATGAAAAGACATGCTAACATGAAATCGATCACTTAAAATGAAACACTTAAAAAGGGGTAAAATATATTATCAATGAAATCATGAATCTATTTATGTTATAAATTTTGTGAGCCATAAAAATGATTTTGATGATCTAAATTTGAAATGAGTTTTATCAAAATCATGATCTTGATTTTTCTCTTGAATGATTGTGACTTGTATTCCTTGTATTCATGATATGATTTTTATGCAATTCTTTGTATTCATGAAATATTTATCTCATCACCCAATTATTTCTTTTTCAATATTCCTCAAGTGATGATATGAATACATGAGATATTCATGAATTTATTTTGATGTATGCAAATGAGAAGCTTCGATCATGCATGGTAGGATGCAATGTGACAAATTAATACCATGATGATTTGAAATATTTATGATTTGGAATGATGCATATGCTTTTGTATGATGTGTATCATGAATGCTTAAAAAAAAAAAATTAAATAAATAAATAAATGTTTATATCATGTTAAATGGTTTTACATATTATGCATGATAAGCTATAATGATGAGTGAAACAATGATTGAAATAATATGAATGATGATTTGGAATCATGCATATAATAATGAGTTTATATGTTTTGAAAATGTGCATGTTTTAATTTGAAAATATAATGATGCACAAATGAGATTGATACTAACCTTTGTCATGATTTAAAAAATTGATGTAAAGGGTTTTTCCCTTCTTTTTGATAATGACAAAAGGGGAGATAGCTAGCTTGCATAATTCAAGAAGAAAGCAAAAATTGTACTTCTCAAAAGAGAAGAAATTGCTATCTTGAACATCACCAAGAAGTGCTATCTTGCAAGTCTCAAGACACAGAAATGCAATCATGCAAAATTTGTAATTTTGCACATTATTAAAATTTATGATGCTTTGGTGATTATGCATGTTCTAAAATGTTATAAGATTCACTAGCTTGCATGATGTAGAACTTAGCTATATTGAACATCACCAAGGAATGCTGTCTTGCCTATCTCAAGAAGCAAAAAGTCAACTTGCACATCTAGCAAAACTTATATTTCAAGAAGCAAGAGTTGCTTTCTTGAACATCTCAAAATTGCTAGCTTGCAGGCCTTAAAATGTTGAAAATTTTTACTAGCTTGTATATGGTAATCTTGCTATCATACTACCATGATGATGAGCATGCCTTATCTTCATGATTATATTTGAAAAACTATGGCAAAAATATGTCCGAATGATTAAACGTGTTAAAATTATTTTTTGGACTTTTTTTATTGAATTATCAAATCACTTGATTGCCATAATGATTTTACACAATTACTTGCCATGATTACATGTTGGAAATTATGTGCTTGAATACAAAAATTTCCATGATAATAAGCATGTTTTACCTTCATGATTGTAATTGAATATCTCTAGTAAAACCCTGTCCGAATGTATGAAAGTGTCAAATTTCATTTTTGGATTTTCTTGATACATTATCCTCTTCCGAACTTAACAAGCATATGTCATATCAAGTTTAATTCACATCATTGATTTTTGACATATGGAATCATCTAGCAAATGCACTTATCATGTGAAAAATATTTTTCGAGAAACATATTTGATGATTCCCTCTTATAAAAGGAAGATATTTTTACATACAAGGATTCCCTCTTAACTCCGTTTATGATGGCATGTTGCTTAGATTTTTTAATCTAAGAGTTTCTATCAATACGGTATATTGATAGGGGGAGTTTGTTTAAACTTCGGGAGTTAAGGTTAACTCCGTCATCAGGTGGTTGTCATCATCAAAAAGGGGGAGATTGTTGAATCTCGTATTTTGATGATGAAACCACTTGATGTATGTTTGTGATTTAATCTGCGTTTTAAGTGACGTAGGATACTTCGATCAGGATGAGACAATTAAAGCAGGAAAATCATGTTGTGCCGGAGGAACATGTCAGAAGATTGGACGTCGGGCTAGTGGATCGGTCGACGTATCGACAGAAGGCTTCGGGCCGTGGACTCGGGCATCGGGCCAAGAAGAGCGGGTATTGTGCCAAGGATATCGGAGTTGTAGAGTCAACTGGCCGATTGGGCATTAGGTCGCAGGAGAGGACGATACGCCAAAGAATCGGACGAAGCGTCGAGGGACCAATGACATGCCGGACAACTTGGTTAATTGCTTAGGATTAATTGTCTCGATCGAAGTTTTTGTTTTACATGTGCAGGATTAACTACGATGAAAGTAAGACATGTAGCTGGAGTTGCGCTGGAGTCAAGACTATGATCACGTTGGGAGTTCGAGAGTTCGATGGAAGTTCGGATGGTCGTCGGAGGTTTTGCGGGAACAAATCCGAGAAGTCCAGAAGCTTGCCAAAGAAGCTCATCGGAACTCGCCAAGATCAAATCGTGAAGTCTAGGAGCTTGCCGGGAATCCGCAGAATGGTTTCCGAGAGTTTATCGGAAGACCGCCGGAAGTTCACTGGAAGCTCACCGGAAGAAGTCTTGACTTGCGGACTTTGTAATAGCTTAAGAAATGTCTTTAAATTCATAGTTAGCACGTTAATTAGGGTTAGGATTAGGTGTTAATCTTATAACCCGGTTAGGGGCCAATTGGGCTCGAATTCGGACTGGTTTGGGCCAAGTTTGGAGCCCAACCAATGATCTGAAATAGTGCCAAGAGGTGCAACCGCCCAGGCCAGGAGGTAGCACCGCCTGGGCTAAGTCTCCCAGCGAGGCTGGGCAGTGCAACCGCCCTAGCTAGGAGGTGCAACCGCCTGGGCTCAGTCTCCGAGCGAGACTGGGCGGTGCAACCTCTCCTAACAAGAGGTGGAACCGCTTGAGCTCAAGTTTCGAGCTCTGCCAGGCGGTGCAACCGCCCCAGTCAGGAGGTGCAACCGCCTGAGCTCGGTCTTCGAGCTCTGGCAGAGAGGTGCAACCGCCCCTGACAGAGGTGGCACCGCCCAGAGGCTCAGTCTTCGAGCTCTGCCAGGCGGTGCAACCGCCCCAATCAGGAGGTGCAACCGCCTGATCCCGGAATTCCGGGAATTGACAATTTTGAGCTTCAAATTTGAACTGGGTTGGGGCCTATAAATACCCCACCCATTCAGCACTGAAAGGAAGAACTAACACTCAAAATCTTGATATCTTTCTATGATTCTTAGAGCTCAAAACTGTTGTAAAGACCAAAAGTTCTCCTCCTTCTGTTCTTCAAAGTTTGAGTTGTAAAGAGAGGAGAGAAAACTTCTATAAGGGTTGTCTCCTAAGCCCGTCAAAAGGAGTGAATCTGTAAAAGGGTGGTTGGCCTTCGCCTATTGAAGGAAGGCCTCTAGTTGACGTCGGTGACCTCGTCGGTGGAGGAAGCCAAAAGTGGAGTAGGTCAAAATTGACTGAACCACTCTAAATCTCGGTTTGTATTTCCTTTGAGCATTTTACCTTCACTGCAAACTTCTCAATAGCTTACTGCCTTCTGCGATTTTATGAACGAGTTTCTAAGTTCAGAATTTTCCGAATCTGCGTTTAGACATAAATCAGCTTTTCTCGTACGATCATCATATTTCAGTTTATGTTTACGTTTTGATTTCAATCATAACTGTTTACTGCCTTCTGCGATCTTACGAATAAGTTTCTAAGTTCAGAACTTTCTAAATCTGCGTTTAGACGTAAATCGTTTTTATCGAACGAACGCAGCTTTCGTTTTAATCGCTGAAAAGTTTTCCACTGCACTAATTCACCCCCCCCCCCCCCCTCTTAGTGCTCTCGATCCTAACAAAGTCCTCACCAAAATCCAACCACCTTCATAAAAGGCCCCATCTTACATGTTCGATATCAAAGCAAATGCAACTTTTGTTGCAAACATGGACACAAAACGCATCA
Organism: Musa acuminata AAA Group; assembly: GCF_036884655.1. Classification (NCBI taxonomy): domain Eukaryota; kingdom Viridiplantae; phylum Streptophyta; class Magnoliopsida; order Zingiberales; family Musaceae; genus Musa; species Musa acuminata. The sequence continues at coordinate 28,504,114 of NC_088343.1, read as the reverse complement.
GTGTCCATTCAAGAAAATTAGTCCGAACAAATTAATTTGGGTTCCTAAAGGAATAATGATAAACTCTATGCAACATGATAAACAATGTAGATCAATTTTTGAGGCATCCAAAAGCAAATGGGTACCTAAAAATTATCCTGTCTCGTAGAGACATAAACCATCACAAGCTGAGAGCAAGAAATAATATCCTACACTTTGGATACTCGATATTCATGACCCAAGATCCAAAAAGAACACGCGATGCTCCCTAGCCTAAATAACAAAAAGAGGATTAGAAAATTAAAATTACAAGAGCAATACAGATACAATCTTATTTGATCCCTTAGAATTGGAAACCCATGATTCTCCCTTCACATATCCTCTAGATTTCCGAACCCATCAAATTGATTTGTTTGTTACTTTCGAATCCAACTATATCATGAACTTAGGTCTTATAAGCAAAGTTTATCATGAACTTACAAAGCTTATCAATTTGGATAATCTGTCATAAACATGTGCACGACATTTAAAGTAGAGTATGCGTGTCACAAGATCTATCTTGATCGTGGAAAATTTCTCATCTTAAAATGAAAATTCTTACGTAATTACATAAGTAAAGTTGATTGCTTCGTAAATGAAAACTCTTCTCAAGTCAAAAACATTCAAATAAGACCACACAGCCGTTAGAACAAGTGCTCACCGCCTACAGGCGGTGGCACCGCCCAGCTGGTGGTAGCACCGCCGGCTATCATATGTTGCAAGCGGTTGCACTGCCTAGCCAGTGGTGCAACCGCCCATAATCTTGCCCCCTTTTAAACCGAGCTAGGGCCGACGGTGGAACCGACCCCAACTCACTCCCTTCCCCTCTTTACACCTCGAAAGCTTCTCCACCTCCATTTCTCCCCTCTTAGCATCCTAAATACTCCTCACTTGGAAGCAAAAGATCAGCAATCTCTCCTTCTCTTGAAGATCTCACTTAAGGTATTCTCTAAGAAGCCTTTAAATTCTATTTTTGAATCATTTACTCTTGCTCATTACTATCTTCTTAAATAGCAGTAGTTATGGGCTCTAGAAGATCCTCTAGGGACAAAAGGAAGAGGAGATTAGAAGAAGACTTTGATCTTACCTTTTTTGATTCAAAATATCATGCTGAAAATTTTTCTTCCTTCGAATTTAGAAGTGTCAATAAGGGAAAACATGTAGATCTAGATGAACTAAGAGACTTAGAGACAATCCAATGGTTTACAAACTTAGATCTATTAGGATCAAGAGCACTAGGGGGGGGGGGGGGGTGAATTAGTGCAACGGAAAACCTATTACGATAAAAACTGCGTTTATCCGTTAAAAGTGATTTTGGTAAGAAAGCCAATTTGTAAATCACTTTAACTTTTTTTTAAGCGAGATGCAGCAAATATATAAATGCAGTTTATAGTTATGATTCAAATATGATAGTAGGCGCAAACTGAAATATGATTTTCGCACGAAGAAACTGATTTACGTCTAAATGCTGATTCGTAAATCACTTGATTAGGCGAGATGCAGTTTAAGCAAAGATATAAAGGTAGTTTGCAGTTATGAGAGAAATCAAAATGTAAACGCAAACTGAAATATGATGATCGTACGAAAAAATAGATTTACGTCTAAACGTTGATTCGGAAAGTGCAAGGCTTGAAACCCGATCGCATATGCGCAGAAAGCAGTAAACTTTAGAGGAGGTTTGCAGTAAAAATAATATGCTCAAAGTAAATATAAACCGAGATTTAGAGTGGTTCGGTCAATCTTGACCTACTCCACTTTTGGCTTCCTCCACCGACGAGGTCACCGACGTCAACTAGAGGCCTTCCTTCAATAGACGAAGGCCAACCACCCTTTTACAGTTTCACTTCTTTTGATAGACTTAGGAGACAACCCTTACAGAATTTTTTCTCCTCTCTTTATAGCTCAGAACTTGGAAGAAAAGAGGGAGAAGAATTTTTGCCCTTTACAACAATTTTGAGCTCTAAAAATCACAGAATAAGATCAGGATTTCGGTGTTAGTTGATTGCTGTTTCAGTGCTGAATGGGTGGGGTATTTATAGGCCCCAACCCAGTTTAAATTTGGAGCTCAAAACTGTCTATTCCCGGAATTCCGGGATCAGGCGGTTGAACCTCCTGACTAGAGCGGTTGCACCGCCTGGTAGAGCTCGAAGACTGAAGCTCTGGGCGGTGCCACCTTCTGTCAGGGGCGGTTGCACCTCCTGCCAGAGCACGAAGACCGAGCTCAGGCGATGCCACCTCCAGACTGAGGCGATTGCACTGCTCAGCTAGAGCTCAGAGACCGAGCCCAAGCGGTGCCACCTCCTGTCAGGGGAGGTTGCACCGCCCAGTCTCGCTCGGAGACTGAGCCCAAGCGGTGCCACCGCTTGGCTGGAGCGGTTGCACCTCCCAGTCTCGCTCGGAGACTGAGCCCAAGCGGTGCAACCTCCTGCCTTGGGCGGTTCAACCGCCTGACAGAAATCAAGGTCCGAATGGGTTGATCCATTCGGCCCAATTTGGGTTTTTTAGGAGCCCAATTGCCCCAATTTTAAGTTAATGGGATCACTTCCCATTTCCAACTTAATCATTGTGCTAACTACGATATTTCCTAAGACATTTACTGCAACTTGCTCCGGTGCGCCAATCGCTTCTTCCAGCGAGCTTCCGGCGAACTTCCGTCGATCATCCGTTGAACCCTCGGTGATGCTCCTGCGGACTTCCGGAAAACTCCTGGACTTGCGACGATCCACTTGGCGAGTTCCGACGAGCTTCTTTGGCAAGCTCATGGACTTCTCAGATTTGTTCCCGTAGAACCTCCGATGACTATCCAAACTTCCGTCGAACTCTCGAACTCCCAACGTGATCATTGACTTGACTCCGGTGCAACTCCTGCTGCATATCTTACTTTCATCGTAGTTAATCCTGCACACTTAAAACAAAACTTTGATTGAGACAATTAATCCTAAGCAATTAACCAAGTTGTCCGGTATGTCATTGGTCCCTTGACGCTTCGTCCGATTCTTCAGCGCATCGTCCTTTCCTGCAGCCTATTGCCCAATCGGCCAGTTGACTCCCCAACTCCGATATCCTTGGCATAATACCTGCTCTTCTTGGCCCGATGCCCGAGTCCACGGCCCGAAGCCTTTTGTCGATACGTCGACCGATCCATCGGCCCGATGTCCAATCTTCTGACATATTCCTCCGGCACAACATGATTTTCTTGCTTTAATTATCTCATCCTGATCGAAGCATCCTGCGTCACTCAAAACGCAGATTAAGTCATAAACATATATCAAGTAGTTTCATCATCAAAATACGAGATTCAACAATCTCCCCCTTTTTAATGATCACAATCACTTGATTACGGAGTTAAACTTAACTCCCGGAGTTTAAACAAACTCCCCCTATCAATATGCCATTTTGATAGAATCTTGAATTCAAACTGAATTCAAGTCATTGCAATATTCATCATGAATACTTGCAACACGTCATCATGAACTTATGCATAAACTTATGCATAACATCATACTTCTCCCCCTTTGTCATCAACAAAACGGAGAAGTCCAACTATTCTTGTGTTTGGAATATTAGTTTAACTTATTGCATAAAAAACATAATATCAAGTTTTATCATCATGCATTTTTGAAGCCAGAAAATTCAGCAAATGTTACATCATGCTTAGAACATTCAAGGTATCAAGTTTTATATATGCAAGTTTTACGGCATACAAGATAGCGCTTTTAAAACATGCAAGCTAGCAATGTTACAACATTTTAGAACTTGCAAGCTAGCAATTTAGAGATGTTCAAGAAGGCAACTCTTGCTTCTTGAAATATGCAAGTTGCAAGCTAGCGAATTTTTGCTTCCTTTGCAATGTTTGAGCTCGCAATTTTGCTTCCATTGCAAGGTGTAAGTTTAGCATGTTTAATTTTCTTGAGATAGCAACTATTTGCTTCTCTTTATACTACAAGCTAGCAATTTTTACGATATACAAGTTTTACTACATACAAGCTAGCAAAAATTTCGAAAGCAAATGCAAGATAGCTTTCTTGTGTAAACTTATGATTCTTGCTTCCTATTGCAATGTGCAAGTTGCAAGTTTTACTTCTTGAGATAGGCAAGATAGCACTTTTACAATTTTTGTTTGGCAAGCTTGTGATGTTCAAGATAATAAGCTCTTTATTCTCTTTTGAGAAGTGTCATTTTTGCTTTCTTTGCAAAGTGCAAGCTAGCAAAATGCCAAACTAGCAAGAGATAATGTTTTATATGAGGCAAGCAAACAATTTGGCAAGTGTTACATTTGCATCTTCTCTTTAGATGTGCAAGAAAATAAATAAGTTTTTACATTTTCTTGACATTTCAAGCTAGCAATTATCGGTGATGTTCAAGATAGCAATTTCTTCTCTTTTGTAATTTTTGCCTTTTTCTTGAATTGTGCTAGCAATCTATCTTCCCCTTTGTCATTGTCAAAAAGAAGGGAAAAACCCTTTACATCAATTTCTAAATCATGACACAGGTAAGTAATCATTCTTATTTGTGCATCGTTATAGTTTTAATGCACAAATTCATTAACATTTCATTTTTTATGCACGATACCGAAAAATCAATTATCATTATGAGCATATCAAACATGATATTCAAGCATTCATGATATATCATTTTGGCAACATGATCATAGCTATTCAAATGATGGTATCTAAATGTCAAAATTCATTACCTCCTATCATGCATGATCGAAACTTCTTATTTGTATACATCAAAACAAATTAATGAATATTTCATGTATTCTTATCATCACATAAGGAATATCAAGAAGAATTATTAGGTTATGAGATAAACATTTCATGAATACAAGGAATTGCATAAAAATCATGTCATAAGTGTTTCATGTATTCATATTATCACATGAAGCATACAAGACAACAATGCAAAGAAATCATGTCATGAAGAATATCAATGTGAAAATTCAGCAAAGATCACATGATACAATCGCAAAGCATGATATAATTATGCGATATATCATGAGATGATAATTTATCATATCAATGAAAGATATCAATGAGGATCAATTCGTGAATACCAAAGATATGATTCATGGTTCATTAAAATTCTTCTTAACAAGTTCACGATCAAGATTCATATAATTCTTAATAAAGCAAATTGATGTACAATCATCACACAAGACATACAAGGCAAAGAAATCTTGTTATTTCTATATTATGAAATATATAATATCAAGGCTCATGATTCATTTGAAAAGATATAGCACAAAGGGTAACTTGAAACATTCTTATTAAGATCACATTTTAAAATATTCCAAATATCAAGATATCAATATGACACTTCATTGAATTCTAAGAAATCAAAAGACAAGTTACACTTAATTTGAAGAATTTCTTTTTGATAAATGTAGGGAGCATAATGAACGATCTTGATTTATAAAGAACTTCATGTTATAATTATCAAGATCTTGATTTTAATAATTATTTTCTTTAACAAAGAATCACAAAAGCACTTTATTTTTGCATAAGAAATCTCATTGTTTTATGATTTATAAATTCTTTCTCTACACATGAATCATAGGAAATATGTATGTGAAACAAATCTTTGCAAGTAAAAACACTATCATTCATATTTCAAGATGGAATTTATAAGCAGGAATCATTTCATCAAATCCATTTCAGAAAAATATTTGATAATAAGTGTATGAGAAAATCCGATTGTTAGGATACCAATTGTTAAGCGAATCTGAAAATGAAATTAACACTTTCATGCATTCGGACAATATTTTGCTATAGATTTTCAAGTTCAATCATGAAGATAAAACATGCTCATGATCATAAAAATTTTGTATCCAAAACACATAATTTCCAACATGTTATTAAGGCATGTAATAGTGTCAAATCATCATGGCATTGAATCAAGAAGGTCCGAAAAATAATCTTAACAAGTTCATTTATTCGAGCACATTTTTGCCATAGTTTTTCAAATACACTCATAAAAATAACACATGCTTATCATCATGTATAGCTTAAAATCTCATGCATAAAATTGTTAATCAAAATATCATTATGCATTTCTTCAAATCAAATATGATTTTTTTAATCAAAATCGAGAAATAACAATGGAAATCAACGTAATACACATTATTTCTTCTTAACCATGATTTCATATTTTCAATCATGATCATTTTAGTTGTTTATCATAAAATATGAAATATTATCATTTTTGAAATTACTTAGCATGATCATAAATTTTTTTTTTTAACATGTAATTTGTAGGAAAATTAATTCTAAACTAAAAAACAAAATACATCATGAAAGCATCAAGTAATTTCGAAATAAATTAGGAGGATTTTGATTACCTCATCATTGAAAGCGATTAAGGCGTAGTTTGCCACCTCTCCTTTCTTGATTTTCTCCTTGTCTTTGGAGGAGCTCGATTCATCCCACTTTGTGTTCTTCTTCTTTGGCCTCTTCCTTCATTCAAGTTTATTATTTATTTTAGATTTTTGTTCAATAAACTTATTAAGAATTAGTGTTCGAAGTTCAAGTTCATCATTGTCCTCATCACTTGAGTCATCGCTCAAGTGGTATTCATTTGTCCGGAGTTCCAAATCCTTCTTGTTCTTTGGAAGGTGATTTTGTTCATCATGTTCATCATGTGCATTGTGCACCATTTCATATGTCATCAATGAACCAATTAGTTCTTCAAATGGTAAGTTGTTTAGGTTTTTAGCTTCTTGTATTGCAGTTACTTTTGAATCCCACTTCTTAGAAAGAGAACGCAGAATCTTGTTTACGAGTTCAAAATCCGAAAAATATTTTCCAAGAGCTCTTAAACTATTGACGACATCCGTGAAACAGGTGTACATGTCGCCTATAGTCTCGCTTGGTTGCATTTGAAAAAGCTCAAAATCATGTAATAAAATGTTAACTTTCGAGTCTTTGACTCTACTAGTTCCCTCGTGCATGATTTCAAGTGTTCGCCAAATGTCAAAAGCCGTTTCGCACGTAGAAATCCGATTGAACTCATTTTTGTCCAAAGCGCAAAATAAGACATTCATAGCCTTTGCGTTTAAAGAAAAATACTTCTTCTCCAAATCTGACCATTCGTTCATCGGTTTAGAGGGAAGTTGAAAACTGTTTTCAATGATATTCCATAAATCCAAATTCATAGAAATCAAGAAAACTCTCATTCGAGTTTTCAAATAAGTGTAGTCCAATCCATTAAACAACGGTGGATGAAAGACCGATAAGCCTTCTTGAAAGCCATAAAGAGCCATTTCTCTCGGGTGTAAATCCAAAATGAGAAATACCGGGCTCTGATACCAATTGTTAGGATCAAGAGAACTAAGAGGGGGGAGGGGGGTGAATTAGTGCAGCGGAAAACCTTTTACGATAAAAACTGCTTTCGTTCGTTAAAAGTGATTTTGGTAAGAAAGCCGATTCGTAAATCACTTTAACTTTTGTTTAAGCGAGATGCAGCAAAGATATAAATGCAGTTTGCAGTTATGATTCAAATCCGATAGTAGGCGTAAACTGAAATATGATATTCGCACGAAGAAACTGATTTACGTCTAAATGCTGATTCGTAAATCACTTGATTAGGCGAGATGCAGTTTAACAAGGATATAAAGGCAGTTTGCAGTTATGATAGAAATCAAAACGTAAACGCAAACTGAAATATGACGATCGTACGAAAAAACAGATTTACGTCTAAACGCTGATTCGGAAAGTGCAAGGCTTCAAACCCGATCATATATGCGCAGAAACAGTAAACTTTAAAGGAGGTTTATAGTAAAGATAATATACTCAAAGTAAATGCAAATCGAGATTTAGAGTGGTTTGGTCAATCTTGACCTACTCCACTTTTGGCTTCCTCCACCGACGAGGTCACCGACGTCAACTAGAGGCCTTCCTTCAATAAGCAAAGGCCAACCACCCTTTTACAATTTCACTCCTTTTGACGGGCTTAAGAGACAACCCTTACAAAATTTTCTCTCCTCTCTTTACAGCTCAGAACTTGGAAGAAAAGAGGAAGAAGTACTTTTGGCCTTTACAATAATTTTGAGCTCTAAAAATCACAGAACGAGATCAGGATTTCGGTGTTAGTTGATTGTTGTTTCAGTGCTGAATGGGTGGGGTATTTATAGGCCCGAACCTAGTTCAAATTTGGAGCTCAAAACTGTCAATTCCCAGAATTTCGGGATCAGGCGGTTGCACCTCTTGATTGGAGCGGTTGCATCGCCTGGCATAGCTCGAAGACTGAGCCTCTGGGCGGTGCCACCTTTTGTCAGGGGCGGTTGCACCTCCTGCCAGAGCTCAAAGACCGAGCTCAGGCGGTGCCACCTCCTGATTGAGGCGGTTGCACCGCTCAGCCAAAGCTCGGAGACCGAGCCCAGGCGGTGCCACCTCCTGTCAGGGGAGGTTGCACCGCCCAGTCTCGCTCGGAGACTAAGCCCAAGCGGTGCCACCGCCTGGCTGGAGCGATTGCACCTCCCAGTCTCTCTCGGAGATTGAGCCTAGGCGTTGCAACCTCCTGCCTTGGGCGGTTCAACCGCCTAGCAGAAATCAGGGTTCGAATGGGTTGATCCATTCGGCCCAATTTGGGTTTTTCAAGGGCCCAATTGTCCCAAGATTAAGTTAATGAGATCACCTCCCATTTCCAACTTAATCATTGTGCTAACTATGATATTTCCTAGTATATTTACTGCAACTTGCTTCGGTGCATCAATCGCTTCTTCCGACAAGCTTTCGGCGAACTTCCGTCGATCATCCGATGAACCCTCGGTGATGCTCCTGCGGACTTCCGGCAAACTCCTGGACTTGCGACGATCCACTTGGCGAGTTCCGACGAGCTTCTTTGGCAAGCTCATGGACTTCTCGGATTTGTTCCCACAGAACCTCCGATGACTGTCCGAACTTCCGTCGAACTCTCGAACTCCTTACGTGATCATTGTCTTGACTCCGACGCAACTCCTGCTGCATATCTTACTTTCATCTTAGTTAATCCTGCACACTTAAAACAAAACTTCGATTGAGACAATTAATCCTAAGCAATTAACTATGTTGTCCGGCATGTCATTGGTCCCTCGACGCTTCATCCGATTCTTCGGTGCATCGTCCTTTCCTGCAGCCTATTGCCCAATCGGCCAGTTGACTCCGCAACTCCAATATTCTTGGTACAATACCTACTCTTCTTGGCCCGATGCCCGAGTCCACGGTCCGAAGCCTTCTGTCGATACGTCGACCGATCCATCGGCCCGACGTCCAATCTTCTGACATGTTCCTCCGGCACAACATGATTTTCCTACTTTAATTGTCTCATCCTGATCGAAGCATCCAGCGTCACTCAAAATGTAGATTAAGTCATAAACATATATCAAGTAGTTTCATCATCAAAATACGAGATTCAACAAGATCTACTCCCAATTTTTCAAATTAGTGAACCCAACTATCTAAGTTTTGTTAGATTGTTTTACAACAATCTACAAGTAGATGATGAAGAAAGAGTGTCTACCTATCTCTTAGGACAACACATCTCTATTACAGATAGATTCATTTGCGACATGCTAGGCATTCCCGTAAAAAATAGAGGTCTTTATTTTAGAGGGTCGTGGGATAATTAAACAATTGGGACAACATATGTTGAAGCCTTAGGAACAATTTTCGGTAATCCCAACTTAGTGATAGTTCCTAAAAGCTGTGAACATCTACTACGACTAAATACTAACATACTTCATCATATCCTAACTAGCATCATTCCCCCTAAACGATGACATCATAATGAAGTAAGTCAAATGGAATTAGGAACCATGTATTGGATCATGAAAGGACATAACATCTATTTTGGTTATCTTATCCAACAAAACATGATAGAACTATCTAAGAAAGATATGATGCTTCCATATGGTGGTATAATCACTAGAATACTTAAATCCTACGATATTCCAATATCACTCGATGAAGAAGTGATCAAAGTAGACAGGTTTATGTTAGAACCCTTGCAGATTCTAAACTTGGGGTTGATCTATTTAGGGGATCGGCCTCCTTGGAACTCTATAGGGGTTCCTCTCTCCAAGTTGCTACTCAAAGGTTGCAGAAAAGATTCATCTATTGCTTATGAAAAGAGAAGGAATACAAGGCTATTTATAGGGCTTCTAAACCCTAACTCCTAATAGGACTCCTACTTAAGACTCTTACTTATAACCAACTCCTAATAGGACTGCTACTCAAGACTCCTATTCCTTTACAACTCCTAATTCTTCTATAAGAAAAAACCTCCTACATGAATGCCCCTCTCAATTAGGACTCTCATAGCTAGAGTCCTAACAGAATGTCCCTCTCAATTAGGACTCTCCTAGCTAGAGTCCTAATAGTTTTACATGAATGTCCCTCTCAATTAGGACTCTCCAAGCTAGAGTCCTAACAGACCCGCCCTCTTCAAATCAGCCTTGTCCTCGAGGTTGATGATTCGTGAATTCTGGGAATTTGATCTTCAAGTCGTCATAGTTCTCCCAAGTGACATCTTCTATTGGTAGGTTCGCCCACTGTATTAGCACTTCATTAGTGGGTCATCGTCGTCGAGTCACAATCCGTCGATCAATAATGGCACTTGGCTAGGTCTGGAGTTCTCTTTGGGTGGTCATATTTGGTGGGTGGCTTTGGGCTGTCTCCAAGCACCTATTTAAAACTTCTATCTGGCTATTGGTTTGTGGGTGATATATCGTACTCCTTTTCAATTTAGTACCCTGCATATGGAATAACTTTGTCCAAAATATGCTCTTGAAGATGCAAGTAGAATTTGTCACAAGCACAATGCGTCCCTTATAGCATAATTCTTTTGAGTCCCGATTGTAATGAGCCACGGAGCTTAGTGCTTCCTCTAATTTTTTTTTTTATCTTACTGGTCTCCGAATCTTCCTGCCATTCCATCCTAATATCCTCAAGGAAGTCGTTGGTTGGAAGTAAAACGACCAAAAATTCAGCTTGCTCAGGTAGTTGCGAAAGCGCATCTGCAACAACATTCTCTTTCCACCTTTTGTAAGTTATTTCATAATCAAATCCAAGAAGTTTTGTTACCCATTTTTGTTGCTCGGGGGAAGATATCTTCTGCTCTAAGAGATATTTTAGGCTTTTATGGTCGGTCTTGATTTGAAAGTATCGCCTAATCAAGTACGATCTCCACCTCGTTGCTGCGTGCATAATGGCGAGCATCTCCTTATCATATGTTAACATGTTTTGATAGGGGGGAGACAATGTCTTGCTAATGTATGTGAGTGGTCGACCATCTTGCATGAGAACGTCTCTCATTCTGTCTCTAGATGCATCAGCCTTAATGATGAAGGGTCGGTTGAAATCTGGTAGCGCTAGCACCGGCGTCGTCGTTATGGCTGCCTTAAGTTTGTCGAAGGTAGTGGAGGCTCTGTCCGACCATTGGAAGACATCTTTTTCTAGTAAGGAATAAGTGGTACACTGATCTTTCCATAGTTTTTCACAAACTTGCGGTAGTAGCCTGTTAAACCCAGAAAGCCATGTAGCAATTTTATGTTCCTCGGGGTAGGCCAGTTTTGCATTGCTTCAATTTTGAAGGGGTCCACCATCACACCTTCCTCTGATATGATATGCCCAAGATATTTCACCTTTTGTTGAAGAAAGTAAAAATTCATAGTGGCCGTTGTGTGTTCGAAAGGCGGTTTTCAGTATGACATCTTCATACACTCGTATTTGATAATACCCGGATCGAAGGTCTGGCTTTGTGAAGATTTGTGCTTCCTTTCATCTAGCAATTCATCTGCTATTGGAATAAGGTATTTGGTCTTGATGGTTATGCCATTGAGAGCTCGGTAATCAACGCATATTCGCCATGTTCCGTCCTTCTTGTGTACAAGTAGCACCGGTGAAAAGTAGAGGTTGCAACTTGGCCGAATAACTCATGTTTCAAGCATCTATTTTAAAATCCTTTCTATTTCATCATTCTGGAGATGTGGATACCAATATGGCTGAGTATTTGCTGGAGATTTGATTGAAAAATTCATTATACAATGATCATGCCGATGAGTAAGAGGTAGGTTGTGCGGCTTGTCAAATATATCTGAAAATTCAGCAAGCAAAGGAAATAGGTTTGGATCTTCAAATTCTATTGGCTCTCCTTTAATTTGCTGCTTAAGTTGTATCAAAAAGCCCCAGCATGCTTTATGTAAAACCTTCTCCATTTGTTGTGTGCAAATCATCATTACGTCGCCCTCACGTTTCCCATGCAGTATCACTTGTTTCTCCTTACTGTAAAATTTTATAAATAGTTGCATAAAATTCCAAGAAATATCACCTAATGTCATCAACCATTTAATTCTGAGTATGGCCTCATGATCATCAAGAGGGAGGAGGAAGAAATATGCAATTATCTCTTGGTCCTACAGCAACAATTTCACCTTACTATTTAGGAAGTTATTAGTGCTGCCCATGTCGATGAGAACAGTGATCGGTTGTTGTTTGAGAAGGCCTCCAACTTTCATCATTTGTGGGTTTGAGTAGCCGGCTAGTGTATGTACCGTAACTTCGGTCAGTTATGGCTCTTCTTCTGCATCTTCTTCTTCATATTCAAGGCTCTTTTCTGGATGTTCAATGACCTCTTCTTCAATTGGTTTAATTATAAGAAGTCTGTTAGGATCGAGAGCACTAAGAGGGGGGGGGGTGAATTAGTGCAGCGGAAATCTTTCAGCAATTAAAAATGAAAGCTGCGTTCGTTCGATAAAAACTATTTTGATGCAAAAGCCGATTCTAAGATTACTTATGATTAAGTGCAATTTACGTCTAAACACAGTTTGCGTCTAAGCGCAGTTTACGCAGTTTGCGTCTAAATGCAGTTTGTGTCTAAATGCAGATTGCATCTAAGTGCAGTTTGCATCTAAGCGCAGTTTGCGTCTATGCTCAGATTGCGTCTAAGCGCAGTTTGCGTCTAAGCGCAGATTGCGTCTAAGCGTAGTTTGCGTCTAAGCGCAGTTTACGTCTAAGCGCAGATTCGGAAAGATCTGAACTTAGACACTCGTTTGTAAAAGCGCAGAAGGCAGTTTGCAGTTATAAATGGAATCAAAACGTAAACGTAAACTGCAAATAAACTCGTTCGTAAAAGCGCAGAAGACAGTTTGCAGTTATAAATAGAATCAAAACGTAAATGTAAATTGCAATGTAAAGATCGTACGAAATCACCGATTTACGTCTGAATGCAGATTCGGAAAGATCAGAACTTAGAAACTTGTTCGTAAAAGCGCAGAGAGCAGTAGCTATGTAGGAGGTTTGCAGTAATGATAAAGTGCTCAAAATAAAAGCAAACCAAAGATTTAGAGTGGTTCGGTCAGTCTTGACCTACTCCACTTTTGGCTTCCTCCACCGACGAGGTCACCGACGTCAACTAGAGGCCTTCCTTCAATAGGCGAAGGCCAACTGCCCATTTACAGTTTCACTCCTTTTGACGGGCTCAGGAGACAACCCTTACAGAACCTTTCTCTCCTCTCTTTACAACTCAAGACTTGAAGAACAGAAAGAGGAGAACTTTTGGACTTTACACAAATTTGAGCTCTTAGAATCACAGAAAAGATCAAGAATTCGGTGTAGGTCTGTATCTTTTCAGTGCTGAATGGGTGGGGTATTTATAGGCCCCAACCTAGTACAAATTTGGAGCTCAAAACGATCAAATCCTGGAATTCCGGGATTAGGCGGTTGCACCTCCTGACTGGAGAGGTTGCACCGCCTGGCAGAGCTCGAAGACTGAGCCTCTGGGCGGTGCCACCTCTGTCAGGGGCGGTTGCACCTCTCTGCCAGAGCTCGAAGACCGAGCTCAGGCGGTTGCACCGCCTGACTAGAGAGGTTGCACCGCCTGGCAGAGCTCGAAACTTGAGCTCTAACGGTGCTACCTCCTAATAGAGGAGGTTGCACCGTCCAGTCTCGCTCGGAGACTGAGCCCTGGGCGGTTGCACCTCTTGGCTGGGGCGGTTGCACCGCCCAGTCTCGCTGGGAGATATAGCCTGGGCGGTGCTACCTCCCTGCCTGGGCGGTTGCACCTCCCACAGCAACCTGGGTCCGAATGGGTTGAACCATTCGACCCAATTTGAGTTCTTCAGGGGCCCAATTGCCCCAGGATTAAGCTAATGGGATCACCTCCCATTTCTAACTTAATCAAAGTGCTAACTATGATTATTTCCTAAGACATATTCTGCAGCTTGCTTCGGTGCGTCACTCGCTTCTTCCGGCGAGTTTCCAGCGAACTTCCGTCGATCATCCGATGAACCCTCGGTGATGCTCCTGCGGACTTCCGGCAAACTCCTGGACTACGACGATCCACTTGGCAAGTTCCGACGAGCTCCTTTGGCAAGCTTCTGGACTTCTCGGATTTGTTTCCGCAAAACCTCCGACGACTGTCCGAACTTCCGTCGAGCTCTCGAACTCCCAACGTGATCATTGTCATGACTCCGGCGCAACTCCTGCTGCATGTCTTACTTTCATCGTAGTTAATCCTGCACACACAAAAACAAAAACTTCGATCGAGACAATTAATCTTAAGCAATTAACCAAGTTGTCCGGCATGTCATTAGTCCCTCGACGCTTCGTCCGATTCTTCGGCGCATCGTCCTTTCCTGCAGCCTATTGCCCAATCGGCCAGTTGACTCCGCAACTCCGATATCCTTGGCACAATACTCGCTCTTCTTGGCCCGATGCTCGAGTCCACGGCCCGAAGCCTTCTATCGATACGTCGACCGATCCACCGGCCCGACGTCCAATCTTCTAACATGTTCCTCCGGCACAACATGATGTTCCTGCTTTAATTGTCTCATCCTGATCGAAGCACCCTATGTCACTCAAAACGTAGATTAAATCATAAACATATATCAAGTAGTTTCATCATCAAAATACGAGATTCAACAATCTCCCCATTTTTGATGATGACAACTACTTGATGACGGAGCTAATCTTAACTCCCGGAGTTTGAACAAACTCCCCCCTATCAATATGCCATATTGATAGAAACTCTTAGATTCAAAAATCTAAGCAACATGTCATCATAAACGGAGTTTAACCTTAACTCCCAAACTCCCCCTATCAATATGCCATATTGATAGAAACTCTTGGATTCAAAAATCCAAGCAACATGTCATCATAAACTTATGCATAACATGTGATGTCATCGACATACTTCTCCCCCTTTGTCATCAACAAAAAGGAGAAGTACCATAATCAAGTGTTTGTGATGTAAGTTTTAACTCATTGCATGAAAAACATAATATCTATTGTTACCATCATGCAAGTTTGCTATCATCAAATGGTAAGATATCAACATGTAAAATTGTGATTCAATTTCTTGATATCTTAACATGATATGACATTCATAGCACCTATTCATATGAATGCTGCTTTTGATATCTCATCATAATATGGCATTCATAACATCTATTCATATTCTTCAAATATGGCACTCATAGTATCAATTTATATATTTCTCCCCCTTTGTCATCAACAACAAGGAGACCGATATAAGCAAATTTTAAATATAAGTGCGATGCCATAAGTTGGTTCATGTCATTTTCCAACAGTGAGTGATAGGATACCAATTATACAAACATCTCGAGGAAAACATGACATGGAGATAGCTTTTATTGCTTCTTCCTTTTTATTTGTTATCTTTTTACATGAAGGAGGAAAGCCATATATGAAGTTCAAATCGATACGATATTAAAAAACACTTCATTTTTGCAAGGATTAAGATATGTAAGTGAGTCAAATCCTTGTATGTAAAAATATATTCCTTTTATAAGAGGGAATCATCAAATATGTTTCTCGAAAAATATTTTTCACATGATAAGTGCATTTGCTAGATGATTCCATATGTCAAAAATCAATGATGTGAATTAAACTTGATATGATATATGCTTGTTAAATTCGGAAGAGGATAATGTATCAAGAAAATCCAATTGTTAGGATCAAGAAAATCCGAAAATGAAATTTGACACTTTCATACATTCGGACAGGGTTTTACTAGAGATATTCAATTACAATCATGAAGGTAAAACATGCTTATTATCATGAAAATTTTTGTATTCAAGCACATAATTTCCAACATGTAATCATGGCAAGTAATTGTGTAAAATCATTATGGCAATCAAGTGATTTGATCATTCAATCAAAAAAGTCCGAAAAAATAATTTTAACACGTTTAATCATTCGGACATATTTTTGCCATAGTTTTTCAAATATAATCATGAAGATAAGGTATGCTCATCATCATGGTAGTATGATAGCAAGTTTACCATATTCAAGCTAGCAAAAAATTTCTACATTTTAAGGCCCGCAAGCTAGCAATTTTGAGATGTTCAAGAAAGCAACTCTTGCTTCTTGAAATATAAGTTTTGCTAGATGTGCAAGTTAACTTTTTGCTTCTTGAGATAGGCAAGATAGCATTCCTTGGTGATGTTCAATATAGCTAAGTTCTACATCATGCAAGCTAGTGAATTTTATAACATTTTAGAACATGCATAATCACCAAAGCATCATAAATTTTAATGATGTGCAAAATTACAAATTTTGCATGATTGCATTTGTGTGTCTTGAGATTTGCAAGATAGCACTTCTTGGTGATGTTCAAGATAGCAATTTCTTCTCTTTTGAGAAGTGCAATTTTTGCTTTCTTCTTGAATTGTGCAAGCTAGCTATCTCCCCTTTTGTCATTGTCAAAAAGAAGGGAAAAACCCTTTACATCAATTTTTAAATCATGACAAAGGTTAGTATCAATCTCATTTGTGCATCATTATATTTTCAAATTAAAACATGCACATTTTCAAAACATAGAAACTCATTATTATATGCATGATTCCAAATCATTATTCATATTATTTCAATCATTGTTTCAATCACCACTTATAGCTTATCATGCACAATATATAAAATCATCTAACATGATACAATCATTTATTTTCAAAATATTTATCACTATTTTAATGTATGATAATGAAGTATTCATGATACCGAACATTAAATCAATATTTTTTAAGTATTTATCACTTCATTTTAATCATGATTCCAAACATTTATCATTTAAAGCATTCATGATACACATCATAAAAAAAAGCATATGCATCATTCCAAATCATAAATATTTTAAATCATCATGGTATTAATTTGTCACATTGCATTTTACCATGCATGATCGAAGCTTCTCATTTGTATACATCAAAATAAATTCATGAATATCTCATGCATTCATATCATCACTTGAGGAATACTGAAAAAGAAATAATTGGGTGATGAGATAAATATTTCATAAATACAAATAATTGCATAAAAATCATATCAAGGAATACAAGTCACAATCATTCAAGAGAAAAATCAAGATCATGATTTTAATAAAACTCATTTCAAATTTGAATCATCAAAATCATTTTTATGGCTCACAAAATTTATAACATAAATAGATTCATGATTTCATTGATAATATATTTTTTCCTTTTTAAGTGTTTCATTTTAAGTGGTCGATTTCATGTTAGCATGCCTTTTCATTTATGAAAACATGCATCAATTTTTTTTAAAGCCACTGTTATTATCATGAAAATCGATAATCAAGAATCATCATACATAATTTCAAAAATATATACTCATTAATCATAACTTCCAATTAAACATGATTTCATATACTCAAAATCGAGAAATAACAATGGAAATCAACATGATACACATTATTACTTCTCAACCACATATAGCATGATTTCATAATTGTTTGTATTTTCATTATAAAATTATTAAACATGTAATTTTCAAGAAAATTAAAAAAGGAGAAATGCTTCATGAAAAGCATCATGTAATTTCAAAGTGAATTAAAGGCATTTTGATTACCTCAGCGTCGAAAGGCGTAGTTTGCCACCTCACCTTTGTTGATTTTCTCCTCGTCTTCGGAGGAGCTCGATTCATCCCAGTTTTTGTTCTTCTTCTTGCGTTCAAAGCAAGTAGTTCCGTTCTTTTTACTTTTTAATTTTTGTTTCATTTGTAGTTTAAGTTCACCATCACTTGAGCTTATGCTCGAGTGGTCTTCAAATATTCTATGTCCCAAATCCTTCCTGTTCTTTGGAAGGTGGTTCTCAAGTTCTTCACGTGCATTGCACGTCATTTCATATGTGATCAATGAACCAATTAGTTCTTCAAGTGGAAATTGGTTCAAGTTTTTCGATTCTTGAATAGTAGTTACTTTTGAATCCCAAGTTTTAGAAAGTGAGCGCAAAACTTTGTTAACGATTTCAAAATCCGAAAAGCTTTTACCAAGTGATTTTAAACCATTGACGACATCCGTAAAACGGGTGTACATGTCAACAACGGTTTCGCTTGGTTTCATATGAAAAAGCTCGAAATCATGCAGTAAAATATTAACTTTCGAGTCTTTGACTCTACTAGTTCCCTCGTGCGTGATTTCAAGAGTGCGCCAAATATCGAAAGCCGTTTCGCACAAAGAAACCCGATTGAACTCATTTTTGTCCAAAGCGCAAAATAAGGCATTCATAGCCTTTGCGTTTAAAGAAAAATACTTCTTATCTAAATCCGACCATTCGTTCATCGGTTTAGAGGGAAGTTGAAAATAGTTTTCAACGATATTCCATAAATCCATATTTAGAGAAATCAAGAAAACTCTCATTCGAGTTTTCCAATAAGTGTAGTCCAATCCGTTAAAGAACGGTGGACGAAAGACCGAAAAGCCCTCTTGAAAAGCCATTTCTCTCGGGTGTAAATCTGAAATGAGAAATACCCCGCTCTAATACCAATTGTTAAGATCGAGAGCACTAAGAGGGGGGGGGGTGAATTAGTGCAGCGGAAATCTTTCAGCGATTAAAAATGAAAGCTGCGTTCATTCGATAAAAACTATTTTGATGCAAAAGCCGATTCTAAGATTACTTATGATTAAGTGCAATTTACGTCTAAACACAGTTTGCGTCTAAGCACAGTTTACGCAGTTTGCGTCTAAATGCAGTTTGCGTCTAAATGCAGATTGCGTCTAAGCGTAGTTTGCATCTAAGCGCAGTTTGCGTCTATGCTCAGATTGCATCTAAGCGCAGTTTGCATCTAAGCGCAGTTTGCGTCTAAGCGCAGATTGCGTCTAAGCGCAGTTTGCGTCTAAGCGCAGATTCGGAAAGATCTGAACTTAGACACTCGTTTGTAAAAGCGCAGAAGGCAGTTTGCAGTTATAAATGGAATCAAAACGTAAACGTAAACTGCAAAGAAACTCGTTCGTAAAAGCGCAGAAGACAGTTTGCAGTTATAAATAGAATCAAAACGTAAATGTAAACTGCAATGTAAAGATCGTACGAAAACACCGATTTACGTCTGAATGCAGATTCGGAAAGATCAGAACTTAGAAACTTATTCGTAAAAGCGCAGAGAGCAGTAGCTATGTAGGAGGTTTGCAGTAATGATAAAGTGCTCAAAATAAAAGCAAACCAGAGATTTAGAGTGGTTCGGTCAGTCTTGACCTACTCCACTTTTGGCTTCCTCCACCGACGAGGTCTCCGACGTCAACTAGAGGCCTTCCTTCAATAGGCGAAGGCCAACTGCCCTTTTACAGTTTCACTCCTTTTGACGGGCTCAGGAGACAACCCTTACAGAACCTTTCTCTCCTCTCTTTACAACTCAAGACTTGAAGAACAGAAAGAGGAGAACTTTTGGACTTTACACAAATTTGAGCTCTTAGAATCACAGAAAAGATCAAGAATTCGGTGTAGGTCTGTATCTTTTCAGTGCTGAATGGGTGGGGTATTTATAGGCCCCAACCCAGTTCAAATTTGGAGCTCAAAACGATCAAATCCCGGAATTCCGGGATCAGGCGGTTGCACCTCTTGACTGGAGAGGTTGCACCGCTTGGCAGAGCTCGAAGACTGAGCCTCTGGGCGGTGCCACCTCTGTCAGGGGCGGTTGCACCTCTCTGCCAGAGCTCGAAGACCGAGCTCAGGCAGTTGCACCGCTTGACTGGAGAGGTTGCACCGCCTGGCAGAGCTCGAAACTTGAGCTATGGTGGTGCTACCTCCTGACAGAGGAGGTTGCACCGCCCAGTCTCGCTCGGAGACTGAGCCCTGGGCGGTTGCACCTCTTGGCTGGGGCGGTTGCACCGCCCAGTCTCGCTGGGAGACATAGCCTGGGCGGTGCTACCTCCCTGCTTGGGCGGTTGCACCTCCCACAGCAACCTGGGTCCGAATGGGTTGAACCATTCGACCCAATTTGAGTTCTTCAGGGGCCCAATTGCCCCAGGATTAAGCTAATGGGATCACCTCCCATTTCTAACTTAATCAAAGTGCTAACTACAATTATTTCCTAAGACATTTTTTGCAGCTTGCTTCGGTGCGTCACTCGCTTCTTCCGGCGAGTTTCCGGCGAACTTCCGTCGATCATCCGATGAACCCTCGGTGATGCTCCTGCGGACTTCCGGCAAACTCCTAGACTGCGACGATCCACTTGGCAAGTTCCGACGAGCTCCTTTGGCAAGCTTCTGGACTTCTCGGATTTGTTCCCGCAGAACCTCCGACGACTGTCCGAACTTCCGTCGAGCTCTCGAACTCCCAACGTGATCATTGTCATGACTCCGGCGCAACTCCTACTGCATGTCTTACTTTCATCGTAGTTAATCCTGCACACACAAAAACAAAAACTTCAATCGAGACAATTAATCTTAAGCAATTAACCAAGTTGTCCGGCATGTCATTGGTCCCTCGACGCTTCGTTCGATTCTTCGGCGCATCGTCCTTTCCTGCAGCCTATTGCCCAATCGGCCAGTTGACTCCGCAACTCCGATATCCTTGGCACAATACCCGCTCTTCTTGGCCCGATGCCCGAGTCCACGGCCTAAAGCCTTCTATCGATACGTCGACCGATCCACCGGCCCGACGTCCAATCTTCTGACATGTTCCTCCGGCACAACATGATGTTCCTGCTTTAATTGTCTCATCCTGATCGAAGCACCCTGCGTCACTCAAAATGCAGATTAAATCATAAACATATATCAAGTAGTTTCATCTTCAAAATACGAGATTCAACAAAGTCTCCCTTTACTACAGCGATGCTCACGGCTCCATGGCTCGTCACAATGCCAACATAACCCCTTCGCATATTGCTCCCGAAGCTCTTCTCTTGTTAACCTCTTTGGTGTAGGGACTTGGTCAACAGTAGGGGGGGCTGAGGGCTTCAATATTACTGGTTGAGGAGCGACCCTAGTCATCCGAGCTTCATGATTCAATTGCTCCTCTTGATGTCGTGCGAAAGAGATGGCTGCCATAAGCGTATACGGTTGTCGCGCTTTAACTTCTCCTCGGATCTCCAGCTTCAAGCCCTCAATGAAGGTCCTTAATATCTATTTTTTAGACCAATCATGAGTTTGATTAGATAACCTTTCAAACCTGGTTTGATACTCCTAAATGGTAGAGGTTTGTCGGATCTTTGCTAGTTGTCCGTCAATATTCTCGTAATCGGTTGGTTTGAAGCGGATCAGCAGTCCTTCTTTGAATTGTCGCCATAAAAGGACTCCATAAGTATGTTCAAACCAGTCAAACCACTATATAGCATCCCCTTCAAGATGTATAGCTGCAATTTTCACCATAGATGCATCCGCGGTTTTATAGTACTGAAAATATCGCTCCGCGTGCGAGATCCAACCAATCGGGTCTCCTTCTTCCCATCTAGGGAAATCCACTCTCATGCATGGATAGTTGGGGTTGGTCATAGAGCTTCCCCTCTCTTGGAAGTCATATCTTTGGGCTTGGTGTGATTGGGCAAAGCTCTCTCCTTGATGTGATTTCTTCGGGCTTAGTGGTTGGCCCAATCTGAGTTCGATAAAGAGCGTCCGAATCTTATCCTCCATTCGCGCCTCCAAGGCTTCGAATTTAGCATTGATTGCCTCCTTAGATGCCATAGTATATGCCTCTAAATCTATGATGTTAAGATCTCTCTTTTGTTGTTAGGTTAAAGGCATGTATAGGTTGAGAGAAGTGATGGTCGAAAGGGTTGGTGGATCGGTGGATGTAGGCTACGATTTAGGCTTGTTTTGTGGCTGTTTTGGGTGCAGTTTGAGGGTGTGGTTTGGTGAAGTTTTAGGGCTGTGGATAAAAGTTTTGGATCTGTGATAGATGGCAGCAAAGGATTGATAGAAATCAGTGGAAGTTGCAGCAAGTATGTGCTATCTTGTAAGAGTAGAATTGTCGTCGAAGAAACAATGGTTTTTCGATGTAATTTCTACCAAAAACTTGAGAGAATTGAGGAGAGAATTGATAGCAAAATCACATTTTATATGACAGCAAGGATGTCTAATTTAATCAAGAGAATTTCGGTAGTATAACAGCAAGGAAATTGGTGCAAGTTGCGATAGTAGAATTCTCGTCAAAAAATTTCAGTGGTTTACGACGAAAATATGCAGCAACACAAAATCGTTTTTAGAGATGAATTTCTTGATAGTGTTAGGATCGGAGCGGCACTAAGAGGGGGGGTGAATTAGTGCAGCAGTGAAGTGCGATAAACTTTTCACGATTTAAACACTTTTCGGAAACTTCGTAGGATAAAAGCAACGTTTTCGTTTAAAACCGTTTGGATTGCGTTTTAACTTGAAGAGATAAGTAAGACGGAGATAAAGCAGTATAGCATTAAAGTGCGAATGGTTTGCAGTAATATAAATGACAATAAGTAAATGCAAACCAGAGATTACGCCGATTTTACAGTGGTTCGGTCAAATGACCTACATCCACTTGCGAGGACCCTCTTCGATGAGGCTCCCACCTTCCACTAGCAAATCTCTTGAAAGGGAAGGGTAAATACCCCTCTTACAACTTTTACAAGCGGTTCACTCTCTTACAGATTTTCAGCAAGAAAGAAGGAGGTGAACACTAGCAAATTGAAAACAAGACTAGCAAAGACTCTTCTAAGACTTTTCTCTCAATCACTTGCTGCTCAAAAAGTTGTAATCTCAGCTGAGATTTGAGGGGTATTTATAGGCCTCAAGAGGATTCAAATTTGGGCTCCAAAATTTGAATTCTCTTTGGGTTCCCGATGTTGGCGGTGCCACCGCCTGTCAGTGGCTGTGCCACCTCTTGTCACTATCAGACATTGATAGTGCTGGGCGGTGCCACCGCCCAGCTCTCGGGTGTTGGGCGGTGTAACCGCCCAGTCTGGCGGTGCCATCGCCAAACCCTTCGGTTCACTTATTGGGCTTCAAATTTAGCCCAAATCAAGTCTAATTTTGGGCCCAGTTGGCCCCTAACTAGGATATAGGATTATAT